>NC_091069.1:200631271-200938030 GCF_032405125.1 Capricornis sumatraensis
TGGATGGTGTGATGCGATTTTCTTTTGTTTACCCATATCTTATTGTTTTACACCACCATGTGGCCACACTGAGTAGAAATGCTATAAATTTTGAATCTGAACATAGGCCTGGAAAAATGTCAATAATAGATTCTCATACTTTTAGAATTGCACAGTCTATTTAGAGATACTCAATGTGTAAAGTCACCTGGCATGAATATCTTTATTCATCATGATTCTTTTTCAATATTAATTTGGAAAACAACACTGATATCTGTCTTATAAATAACAACATGTCAAATTCTTTTATTGTGCATTTGCTATTTGATAGAAATAGGATTTGACTTACAATAAGCTGAATTCATGACATAAAAATCTTTTATTTTAGATGCTATTTATTTGAAAGCCAGATTCTGACCCTGTTACATTTAACAGATATATTAAGTAAATGTGACTTCAGAAAGAATATTTTTTAAAGAATTCAAATACAGTATCAAAAGAATAGTTGATTTACTTGCAGAAAAAAACAGTAATTATCAACACATTTTTCAAGACATCATGTTAAAAATAAATTTAAATGCAACACATTAAGCCACTCTTTTTGGTACCTTTTTTCTTTCATTTATGTGGTAAATACATCAGCATCCATTAGCATTTGTTAAGCTCTCATATGAGCTAAATGTTGCATTGGATTCTATTTAACACATTGGAGAAATCAACAAAGCCCAGTTTGTCCCTTCATTTCCATGTCACCTCTACTAAAAAAGCTTTCTGTTAAATATGGATGGTGAGGTAGACCTAGAGCCAGGCTGCTTGTGTTACAGTCCTAGTAAACTATGTGTCATAGTTTAAGCTTTTTAGTTGAAGTAAATAATGTTTTGCTATTTAATCAACAAATATTTATTGTATGAGGACCACACTAGAGCACCTCATTCACAATGCCAGGCACTCCGTGGGCACTGCAGAGAGAAGAGTGAATCAAATAGGCAACAGTTCTGGCCCTCAGGAAGCTTCCCTTCCAGTGATGACCCACACAGTAAATACTGGGGCTTTGGGGGCCTAAGGTCTCTGTTATAATTATTCAACTCTGCTACTATAGCACAAAAGCAGTCATAGACAAAACATAGTGCACAAATAGATGAGCATTGCTATGTTGCATTAAAACTCAATTAACAAACCCAAGTAGCAGACCAGATTTGACCCACAGGCCTTGGCTGGCTGACCCCATAGTTGAAGAAGACAGTAATAAATACTACCAAAGTGAAAAATAATAAACACTATGTGAAATGGTGATAAGTACTGTGGAAAAAGTAAAAACAAGCAAGAGTATGAATAGGATTAGAGTGTATCAGGGTCGTCCTTTACTGAGAAAAATAACACCTGATTAAGACTTGAAGAAGCTGAGCAAAAGAGTCAGGGGTGTCTAGAGAAAGAATATTCTAGGACAGAGACTGTCAGGTGCAAAATCCCAGAGGCAAGAGTGTACCTGTTCTTTTTGAGGAAAGCAGGTGGACAGTTTGGAGCAACTAGGAAATGAGATCAGAGAAGTAATATGTGACCAGATGGCATGAGGCTCAAATTCCATTGTAAAGATGAGTTTTCACTCTGAGTGAGAATAGGAAGCCTTTGCAGTTTTAAGCACAGCAGTGACCTGCTCTGGTGCACTAATTTTAATGGAATCATTCTGGCTGCTGTATTGAGAATAGACGGAGGGAGAAGTGAGAAGCAGGGAGTCCAGTGTGGAGTCTGTTGTAATAATCCTGGTGAGACATGATGGACCAGATGGCAATGCTGGAGGTGGTGAGAAGAGACAGGATTTGAAATAGGTTTAAGATTACCTGACCAGAATTTTATCTTGGATGGAATGTGAGACAAAGAGGGAAATCAGTGATGACACTAAGATTTTTGCCTAAGAAATTAGATAGATGGAGAAGACTGCTAGAGACAGAGGAAGAAAGGAAGATCAGGGTCTCAGGTATGGAGGTAAGATTCGGTATCCCAGTAGAGATGTTGAGATGGCAGCTTTAATAAGAGTCTGCAGATCCAAGAAGAGGATTAAACTCGGTGTATAAATAAATGAGCTGTCAACCCATGGATAGTGTTTAAAACCATGACACTGATGAGATCACCAAGGGATTGAGTACAGAAAGAGAGAGAATGGGTACAAGCATTGTGCCCTGGGAACTCCAAGGCTAGGAGTCCAAGAAAATGAGGAGATGCCAGCAAAGGAGACTGGAAAGAGCACCCAGGAAGATAGGCGGGAAGTTATAAAGAGCAGAGCTGTGCAAGCCCAGTGGGAGGAGGATACTGGAGGAGAGAACAGTTGCATCAGTTATACTGGAGAGGATGTGTAAACTAAAGACTGAGAAATAAGCCACTGCATTTAAGAGTGTGGAGCCCATTAGCAGCATCAATAAGAGCAGTTTCAGTGAAGTGGGAGGAATAAGAGCCTTGCTGAAGTGAGTTGCAGAGGGAAGTTTTTGTTCTTTCATTCATTTGCTTTTTTTTTTTTTAAGAGAAAGAATTAAGATGATAACTGGAAGGGAAGTAAATCAAGAGAGGTATTGGGGGTGTCTTGTTTTGTTTTAAGGTGGTAGGAAGAACAGCACTTTTGTGTGTTAGTAGAAAACTCTGAGAAAAGGAGAAATTTAAAGAAAGAGCAGGAAGGTAAGAGAGAACGAGCAAGAAAATTGCTGGAGCAGTTTCCATGGGTGGGCAAGACAGGATAAGATCTGGAGCAGAATTGTGGGTGGGCCGGATTCACATTCTGCATGTAAAGTGCTTCTCACGGTGCTCAGCACTTAGTATATCTCAAAACAGACATATTAAACTCCCAACTGTCAATTGAAAGGGTTTGGCTAAAGTGATCTTACAGTTCCAGTGTAGCTACAACATTCAGTAGATGAATCAAAGTAAGTTGAATAGAATAAAGAAGATGAAAGGAAGACATTTAGAAGTAACACTGAGTCACATCAACTAGCATCTAGGATATTAGTATAAAGGTAAACAAAAGTCTAAAAGATCCCTGAGGAATGTAGGAAGAGTGATGGGTTAGTGTTTCCTTCTGACTCATGATGTGAGTCAAGTCTCAGGATCCTGCCAGGTACTTGACCCCTTGTAGATAATTAATCAATTATCTTTGCCCTTTATAAGTTCGGCATGATAGAAAACCACTATCTCTTGTCTCACAAGCACTGCATGGCATAATGTTATTTCCATGCCCTTTTCATGTTCTTCCACTGATTTTTACACTGTTTCATAAAGGCTAAGCTCTAGCGCAGCCAAGATAGGGCAACAGACAAAGGAAAGTAGGGGGTAAAAGCATCACTGCCATTTCCACTGAGAAGAAAATGGTGTCGGAGCAACTGCAACCCCATTGTGTTCCTAATATGAACACAGCTCTGTGCCAAGTACTGGGAGAAACACACTACACTTATGAAAAATAGCCCAGCAAACATGGAGCTCTATGAAACTATAGTTTGTTATCTTTTTATGGTTATAATAATTTTGCTTCACTGAGGGCAGGTAGCGAATTTCAATGAATCTTAATTCTTCACTTAATTTCAATATAGATTTGGAGATGTGTTGCCTTGGAAAAAAGACTTGAGCCCCCACGTGTCATAAAATCATACTTAAGAAAGCAGTAAAATTTGACCACACATTGTAATAGAAAAGCAACTTTTGGAAAACATTAATAAAAACAATAAAACTCCTAATTTTGCAATGATGAACTCAAAACCAACTCACCAAAAGCTTTACAAATGCAGGAAAGCTGAGAAGCCCACAGTAGTAACCTACCTCCTTTTCTCTCACAATTGTTCCAATCCAAGGCACCAAAGAATTGATGCTTTTGAACTGTGGTGTTGGAGAAGACTCTTGAGAGTCCCTTGGATCTCTCAAGGAGATCCAACTAGTCCATTCTAAAGGAGCTCAGCCCTGAGATTTCTTTGGAAGGAATGATGCTAAAGCTGAAACTCCAATACTTTGGCCACCTCATGCGAAGAGTTGACTCATTGGAAAAGACTCTGATGCTGGGAGGGATTGGGGGCAGGAGGAGAAGGGGACGACAGAGGATGAGATGGCTAGATGGCATCACCGACTTGATGGACGTGAGGTTGAGTGAACTCCGGGAGTTGGTGATGGACAGGGAGGCCTGGCATGCTGAGATTCATGGGGTCACAAAGAGTCGGACATGACTGAGCGACTGAACTGAACTGAACTGAACAGAAGTTCAGCAATGACTAACATGATAGAAACAATCAATTTAGATTTTACTTAACTTGAGCCACTGTGTCTATGATCCAGGGTTAACTGTTATAGTTCTTGCATGTCTCAAAACTGTGAAGTTTCTTTCCTGAACTCTGCTCAATATTTTTAGTACAATATGTATGTTGTCCCAGAAATATTTAAGGGGACCTGTGGCTAGAATGTGTAGAAGCTGGTGTCTGACTACTGACTGACACTTATATCTAGCTTGCCACTTGTTGCTCAGCTTAATACTCTGTTTATCTTAGAGTTAGGTAAACTATGCTACATCTGGCTCAGGATATGTGTTTTGTAAATAAAATCTTACTGGAACACAGAAAGTCATCCTTATGTGTTTATTTATTGTTTACAGCTGCTTCTAAAGGCAAATGTAAGTAGTGAGGGCCAACAAAGCTTAAAATATTTACTATTTGGCCTTTTACAGAAGGGGCTTCCCTGGGTGGCCCTAGTGGTAACGAACCTGCCTGCCAATATAGGTAGGAGACATAAGAGACATGGGTTCGATCTCTGGGTCAGGAAGATCCTCTAGAGGAGGGCATGGCAACCCACTCCAATATTCTTGCCTAGAGAATCCCATGGACAGAGGAGCCTGGTGGGCTACATACAGTCCATGGGGTTGCAAAGAGTCGGACATGACTGAAGCAACTTGGCAGGCACTCACGCCTTTACAGAAAGAGGCTTCCCATAACTTGTTTAACTAATGGCTGGTGTCCTCATTAAGCAGTGTTTGTCTGCGCCGTATTACATATCCACATGCTGACAAAAGGAGGAATCAGAGTGCAGATGAAGTCTTCACCTCTGAGGACCCAACTTCTATGAAACTAGAGTGTACTGCCCTCGGCAGTAAGATTTTACATTTTCCTTGATATCTTAAATTCAGAATTTATAAAATGGATTTCTGTTAGGTGACAAGCACCTACATGTCAAGTAGATTTCCTTTTTTGGTTATTAAAAGAAGAAAATTTTACAAGTGTTTCTGTGCTAAGTTGCTTCAGTCACGTCTGACTCTTTCCAACTCTATGGACTGTAGCCCACCAGGCTCCTCTGTCCATGGGATTCCCCAGGCCAGAATACTGGAGTGGGTTACCATGCCCTCCTCCAGGGACAAGTGTTTCTATCAAAATGTAAATATCTGAAATTTACTTTGCCCCTCTCTAGTCTAATTTTTATAACTTGTTTTCTACCTCGTATCAGTTTTTGTGATATGAAAACCTCCTAGCTCGTTTCATGTTATCATTAGACCAGAGCTTTGAAAAATATAAAAAGGTTTCTAAAAATTATTCTTAAATTATTGCCATTTATTTTGAAATGTCGATGGATAGATTCATTTCAATACCACATGTGTGAAAAGAGAAATATTGAGCTGAATAATCCTTCAAATGGTAGTACTTTTTCCCCTTGTTAATCTTTAGAGTCCTAATTTTTTATCTGTCCTGAGTGAAAATCTAAGCATTCTAATTCTTCAACCCAGCACCATAGTAAGTTTATAGCTGCTTTGTCTTAAACAATATATATATATAGGGAAGGAAAATTTCTAATTCAATTTACAGTTATGTCGAGAAACAACACATATCTGCAGACAAATATAAGAAAAACATTCAGAGTACAAAGTGATAGGTCTGCTTAAGTAAATAAACTTTTGGTACTAGTGATTGGGCACATAGGATTATTATATGTTTAACTGGCCAATGTGACAATTTGGAATTACTTCTAGTCAGGTTTAATTGGATTTGGAATCTCTGGAGGAAAGAAATAGAGAAGCCCAGCAGAGGAAAAGTCATAAAAGTAAACTGCTTTTCCAAAGGGTGCTAAGCAATGAATTAATATCCACTGCACAATAGTTTTTAATATCCCCTCAGCTTAATAAGACTAATGTGGTGGTTATACACACTAGATTCCAAAACTAATTCAATGAAACACCAAGGCCAGGAAAGCAGAGTTTTTGTTGAGTTGGAAATTTTTTATTTTCAATTTTAAGATGACTCGTTAATCCCAAGGTGAATAATCTCTAATTTAGGTAAAGTCTGAGACATGCCTAAATACCAGTATGACGGTTAGCTATATATGTTATGCTAGATTTGAAGATGTTCTAGAGTCCATAAAATAACTGTTACTCTATAAATGCTTTAAAGTTTATTAAGAGGAAACCAAAATGAAGCATTCTCTTTAAATATTCTTACACTATATAAACAGAAAAACCATGTAGAAGACAAATGGCATGTAGCTTCTCTTCTAGATTTAATTTCAGTACCAAAAAAAAAAAAAAAAGACCTACTTTCTACATTCTAAAATGTGCTTTATGCTTTGCTTAATATTAGCCTAGTCAAATTTAAACAAGATCTTCTTTGGTATTTATATATACTGCCTGCTATAGTTTTTCCTTCTGTCCTACCTATAAATTTTTTTTTTAATCTGTCCTTGTTCTTAGGAGTGCCATGATTGCTGACTACATGTTCTGGCTCTGTGGAGGAAGCGAACATGGTATAAGCAAGCTCATCAAACTGTATTGGCAGGTAAAAATTGATGTCCCAACCAGGGAGGAGGAACCCATTTCATTTTTAGAACCAAAATGAAGGACTGGTGCTTAAAAAACTGCTGGAAAAGGTAGCTCTGGGCATATCAACCAGAAGGACACTACTCAGTAGTAATGTATTTATAATGAAGTAGATTTTCTGAGACTAATTTTAAGGGCAAAATTCAAGGTTGTTAACCCTTGGCCCATACTTCAGTTTTACAACCCAATATAAATTTTAGACATCCCAGGAACTATGTTCCCAGACATGCTGCTATAATGACATGATCCTTTAAAATATGAACATTGTGTTTTCATAGATTCTTTTTGATCTGTGACCTGTAAAAGCAAATTCTAGAAGTAATACCAATTACATAATAAATAAAAATACAAACATCCATTGTATTTGTGGGGTAATGTAGCATCTGAAACATTTAATCCATTATAAACTGCAGATCTTCTTTCTTATTTATTATTCAAAATAGCAAGAAGAAGTCATACCAAAGGTCAACTAGATGTCAAGAAGGGAGTCACAATTTCTCAGAATTTTAAGAAGAATTTGTTGTTGTTCAGTTGCTAAGTTGTGTTCTGACTCGTTGTGACCCCATGGACTGCAACACACCAGGCTTCCCTGTCCTTTACTATCTCCCAGAATTTGCTCAAACTCATGTTCATTCAGTCAGTGATGCCATCCAACTATCTCTAATTCAGTCTCCTTCACAACATACAAATCTGTTCTTATCCTATTCTCTCCCCACAAACTGTCAATGACTTTCTCCTGAAATACATTCAAGGTGAGGAACTCATTCCCAAAAAAATAACATCTAACTCCCTAATTACTAAACTACTGTCTTCATTAAAATGGATTTCTACTCCCTTAAAACTTTCATCAGGTGGTTCCCAGTGCGGCCACATGGACCAAATGGAAACCCACTTCCAAATGAAATGTTATCAAATATTTAAAAATCCAGTACAGAAGCCTCTTCCAAATCTCCTCTCCAAACTGTGTGTGGTCTTTTTTTCCTTTGTATTTCAAGATGGTTTAATGTAATTGAATATGAACCTTATCAACCAACTAGAATAAGATCTGCTAAGGCCTGACATTTAAGATACAGTCTCCTGATGCTTCCTGATATTTTCCCCACATTTTCAGTATTGTGTCTTGGTGCCTGGTTTTCTGTTTCTATATCACCTATCATCCCTGTTGAACAATAAAGTACTAGGTTTAACATATAAAATTCTTAGTAATTTATACGGTACCATCTGAATATTTGGAGCTCAATTCACCTGCTATAAAAAGCAAAGATTTAAATTAGCCCTAATATACTCAAAACCTGTAAACTGACGTTCAAAGTATGTAAAATTTAAGACTTTATTTATGTAAATGCAAGACTTTCCTAAGGAAATCTAGACCATGCAAAACTGTAGTTACTTGTATGTATGTAAGCAAACAGTTGTAAAGAATTGCCAGATGTGGAAAATAAGCAAATAATATCTACTATATAGCTAGATTAAAAGAAAATGAAAGTGTTAGTTGCTCAGCCATGTCTGACTCTTTGAGACCCTATGGACTGTAGCCCGCCAGGCTCCTCTGTCCATGGTATTCTCCAGGCAAGAATACTGGAGTAGGTAGCCACTCCCTTCTCCAGGAGATCTTCCTGATCCAGGGATTGAACCCAGTTCTCTTGCACTGCAGGTAGATTCTTTACCATCTGAGCCACTGGGGAAACCCATAGTAAAAGAAAGGGGTTATTATTAAAGGATTTCAGAGGTTTTTGAAGAAAGCTGGGAAAGCGATCGAATCTTGAGGATTAGATGATATTCAGCAGACCTGACATTTACTAGGTTCCAAATGAATGCTTGACTAATTTATTCATTCATTAAACAAACACGTAAGAATTGAATTGAATCGCCAGTCTATGTCTGACGCAGGATACAGCATGCTTGGGGCTGGTGCATGGGGATCACCCACAGAGATGTTATGGGGAGGGAGGTGGGAGGGGGTTTCATGTTTGGGAACACATGTAAGAATTAAAGATTTTAAAATTTAATAAAAAAAAAAAACACGTATTGAGCATCCAATACTTTTTCTACATTGAACAAGGGAAAAATAGATCCAATATTGGTATAGCCTAAGATAGGTTAAGCTCGAAATTTTTATAAATGAATTTTTGTCTGTCTTCTTCAGCTTTCAAAAAGTATTAATATCCCTATTTTACTTAACTCAAATTTTTAAAAAATATCTCCACTTACCAAAAAGTATATGCTATACAAAAAAGGAATAAAACAAATGCTATTATTTTACTATTTTTCATTAATAAAATATAATAAAAAACATATTTGTCTTTGTATTCTTTTTCTCCTTTAATTTGAAGCAACTTGATATACTGAAAAATGGCCCTCATCTGGACGTCAGATCTGACTCAGGTCAAGTTCTAACACCAACATCTAACCTAAAGCAGGCTAGACTCCAGAGGAGCTTCAGCTAGAAAATAAGAGGTGATGGTTGGATAGCATCACTGACAATGGACATGAGTTTGAGCAAGCTCTGGGAGTTGGTGATGGACAGGGAAGCCTGGCATGTTACAGTCCATGGAGTCACAAAGAGTCGGATATGACTGAGCAACTGAACTGAGAACAAGGGATTTGAGGTTTATTCTTAAAGCCCATCTTAGCTCTAAAACCTCATATTTTCAGGGACATTCAAATATGATATCACACAACCTACTGATGATATGGCAAATGAGTGGTTAATATCCAAAATACATAAGCGGCTCATACAACTTAACATCAAAAGGAAAACAACCTGATTTAAAAATGGGCAGAAGACTTGAAAAGACATTTTTCCAAAGAGGACATGCAGATGGAAAACAGGTACCTGAAAAGACACTCAACATTGCTAACTGTCAGGGAAATCAAAACCACAATGAGCTATCACCTCATACCTGTTAGAATGGCTATCATCAAAAAGACCACAAATAAAAAATGTTGCTGAGAATGTCAAGGAAAGAGAAACCTCCCACACTGTTAGTGGGGATATAAATTGGTATAGCCCCTGTGGAAAATAGTATGGAGTTTGCTCAAAAAACTAAACACAGAACTACCATATGATCCAGCAATTCCATTCCTGAATTTATATTCAAAAACAAAAACACTAATTCAAAAAGATACGGCACACCAGTGTTCACAAAGGCATGATTTATAATCGTCAAGATATGGAAGCAACCTAAGTGTCCATCAATAGAGTGGTTAAAGAAGATGTAGCGTGTGTATATATACATATATATAATGAAATACTACTCAGCCATAGAGAAGAATGAGACTTTGTCATTTACAACAACAATGAATGGACTTGGAGGATATTATGCTAAGCACAATAAGTCAGGCAGAGAAAGACAAATACCTTATGATGTCCCTTATATGTGGAATCTTAAAAATACAACCAACTAGTGACGATAATGAAAAAGAAGCAGACTCACAGATATAGAGAACAAAGTAGTGGTTACCAGTGAAGACAGGGAAAGAGGGAGGAGGAATATAGGGCAAGGAGATTAAAATATGCAAACTACTATGTATCAAATAAGATATAATGATATACAATACAGGGAATGCAGTAAATATTTTATGCTAACTATAAATGGAGTGCAACCTTTAAATTTTTGAATCATTATATTGTGCACTTGCAATTTATAAAATATTATACAACTATACATCAATAAAAAACACATATAAGTTACAAAGTTTAAGGAAAAAAATAACATAACTAGAAAATATCCTGCAGATAAGTTCCACAAACAAAACCCCTCTAACCTGCTCCAACATGAGCACTCCACACCAGTGTCTCCATAGTTACATAATTCCTTCTGCTCACCAGTCTCTTTCTGATCTTCATTCAAATGCATATATCTTTCCCCAAACCTTGGTCTGTTCTAAATCAAAAGGGGTTTGTGGAACACTGCCAGAGAGTATGCAATCCATGTTAACTTTAAAGAGAAGTCCATCCCAAGGCACCATGGCAATCAAAGTGTTCAATGCAAGAATGCCCCAAACACCACAGACTAGAAATTATGTCTGCATGTATATTAGTAGCTGTCCATTAAGGCAAAAGAGACAGGGGCTATTTTTACTATTTCATAAATGAAGAAGTTATGATATATCTGCCTTTCAAACACATAGAACCTCTACCATTCTGGTCAGTTATTCTTTTAGAGATGTTCAACAGGAAATTGAAAATTTCAGAATGTAAAAACTTAAGAACAAGTCTAAACTTACTCTCACAGTCTGTCAACTTACAAACTCTCAGATGCAAATGAACACACCCTTGCTTTGGTGAGTTCAATAACGGCTTTCAATTGTATTAGGAATATTTTTCATATCATCAGCCCAGCAGGAAAAAATGCATAAAGCTCTACACTATGTGACAGCTCATACTAGGATATGTTGCTTTCATTAAAAGTGTTTGCCCCCATTATTCTATAATAGTATCACCTCTTCATGCTGTTCATGGGACTCTCAGTCCCATCATTTCATGGCAAACAGATGGAAAAAAAGTAGAAACAGTGACAGACTTTATTTTCTTGGGCTCCAAAATCACTGCAGACGGTGACTGCAGCCACAAAATTAAAAGACACTTGCTCCTTGGAAGAAAAGCTATGACAAACCTAGACAGCAGTAGAAAGCAGAGACATCACTTTGCCAACAAAGGTCCATATATTCAAAGCTATGGTTTTTCCAGTAGTCATGTACAGATGTGAGAGTTGGACCATAAAGAAGGCTAAATGCCAAAGAATTGATGCTTTCAAATTGTAGTGATGGAGAACACTCTTGAGAGTCCCTTGGACAGCAAGGAGATCAAATTAGTCAATCCTAAAGGAAATCAACCCTGAATATTCATTGGATGGACCGATGCTGAAGTTGTAACTCCAATACTTTGGACACCTGATGCGAAGAGGCAACGAATTGGAAAAGTCCCTGATGCTGGCATAGATTGAGGACAGGAGGAGAAGGGGGCAACAGAGGAAGAGATGGTTGAATAGCATTACCGACCCAGGGGACATGAGTTTGAGCAAACTTCGGGAAACAATGAAGAACAGGGAGCCTGGTATGCTGCCGTCTCTGTAGTTGCGAAGAGTCAGACATAACTAAGCGTCTGAACAGTCACTTCAGAGGTGAAGAGGGCTGGAACTAACGGGTCACGCTGTACCTGCATCCATTCTTCTACAACTTGATCCTCATCTTCTGTTATCAGTCAGTCTCCCCTTCTCACACACCCCCAAACTTCACAACTTCACTGTTCCAAACTAATTAGCAAAATGGAAAATCCCTAGTCCAGCCATTTTAAAGTAGTGACACATATGTATTCATATATTGCTCCTAAAGTCATAAAACTATTCCAAGAAGATCTTGAAGAGTAACTTCTAGTCTGTCTCCCAAGCCCCCTCCCTGTTAGATCCAGGGCTAAAGTGAATAGCATCTGAAGCAGAGCTAGATTTAATAGCATCAACAAATGTAAAACAAACAAGTGTTCCTCTTCCCCTCCTGTTTCCCTTTCCTGTTTTCTCACCTTTATTTTCAGCCATGCTCTCAAACACATGAGTTATCCTGTGTGCAGCTTTATCTCCTACAATGTGAGGAAGAGAGCCAACTCTGGTCTGCATCACTCAGCAAAGTGGAGTGAGAAAAGGCAGGAACAGCTAATTTTGTTTCAGAACTCACACGAAACGAGTACAGAGAAATCCCACTAAATGGGGGCAAGCTGCCTGGTCAGCTCATTCCCCACCTTGACTGTTCTTTTTAAATTCTTTCTTTCTTTGAGCCACAAACCCCTTTGAGAATCTCATTCAATTAACGAGACTCCACCTAGAAACAATACTCAGAAACACATACACAGGAAAAAAAATGTGCTTTTTATCTCATTGCATTGGAAATTGATCTACACATAGTTGCTAAAACATCAATGACAGGGAATTATGGTTTTCTCACAGTTGTAAAAAGGTTGTACACTTTTTGGGAATAAACCAATACATCATATTTGACATTGCAGCAATGTCCGTGTTTCTTCTTAATAGCAGTAAGAGGTAAAATCCTGATTCACGAAATCTCTGATAGCAAATGGAGTCTGAGCTCCTGTAGCTCACAGTATCTCATATGGAGCATGCATCAAGAAATACCAAAATTCATATTACCTCATTGTCCTCAAGTCCATGAGATTATCTTTATTAACTTCATATTATCAAGGTTATCTACATCAGCAATTTGTTTCAATTTTAATTTCATCTAGACAAAGAGTGACCTTCATAATAAATAAGCCTTCTGCAGAGTTTCTATAGATTTTTTGTCCCTAGAAACACTCAAGACTTTGTCAGTCTCACCTCCAGTATTAGAAAATTCAGATTTCTATCTAAATGAGCCACCTCATTTAGAATAACAGCTCGATAAAAACAAAACAAACAAACAAAACAAAAAAAAAAAACCACTGTTCTTCAATAGCATCTCTGATAGCGAATTCAACATTTCAATCAAAAGGTTTGACTCATTTTTGTGATGAAGATATGAGACATTATAAAGCTAGTCCTGGAATGAACTTCTCACATCCAATTTGTTCTAAGAAGTGACTTTCTTTTCTCTTAAAAAATTTAAAAGAATTAACCAAATCAAAGTTCTTCTCAATCTCTTCTCTGGATTGCCAACAAACTTCTCTAGTAGAAAAGAACCTCATGGTGTGCTCTTGTATCTTGACAAAGGTTTACTGAAAAGGCACTGATTCGAGTTCTTGGCTCTGAGGAAGTTTAAGACTTTCACAGCAGTGGGAAGACCTCTTTGGGGATTGCTGGAAGGGCTGTTGACACTAACACAAGCCCATGTAAAAAGGCTGACATGTGGAGCATCTTTCCTCAGTGAAGCAGCAGAAGCTGAGATAGTGCCAACATCTCGGGTCCTCCATCTGTGCAGAGAATACCAAGACTCCCCATCCAATCCAAATTGTGCTTGGCATTGAAATGTGTACCATCTTAAAGATATCAATGGCCTAAATGGTTTCCAAGGAGAGCTCACCAAAAAGGAATATTTCTTTGGTGTAATAAGTCTCCTTTCAAAAGACAAGATCAGGAGCTGGCTGCACCGAGAGACAAAAGATTTTCCCCAGGCACATGCTGGAGGAAGACACTGCACCATCTGTGATCCCCTAAGACCCTTCCATGGCTTTCAGGGGTCACAGACCACAGGACTAGACTCTTGCACTGCTCCTTCTCTTTGCAACAGCCCTATTTCTCTTTGGTATTGGGCCTAACAGGAGAAATTTACTGCTTCCAGCGCTCAAAGCAAAAAATAGCACCCAAAATGTTAGTGTCATATAGTGCCTCCCGAGACTGCACTGCAGCCATTCAAGCTTGAAATCTTTCCATTCCAGTGTCTCCAGACTCCTCCTAAGTTAGTGGGTAGCTTTCTTCTTTACTCTCAAATTGTATCTGTCATTCCTATTCAGTGAGCACCTATTTATCGAGCACTTATTAGCCACTGTATGTTAAACGCCGTGCTAGGCATTGGATATACAGCAGTGAGCAAAATAGACATCACCTTGTCTTCAAAAGTATATATTCTAGCACAAAATATTTACCAAAAAAAACCCCAGTACTTAAATTAGACATAATTTCTTAATCTATTTTTCTTCCACAATACCATCAAAGTTCCATTACAGTTTGACATGAAACTCAGACCAAAAGAAGAGAATATTTTTGTATAGTTATTTTGTATGCGGTTTTAAAATTCAGTTGTTTATGATATTTCAACAAATATATGTGTGTGTGTGTGTGTTAAGTTCAGAATTGTAGACAACTTCTGTGCTATAGTTGAGTTTGGGATTCATCAGAATATTTCAGGAAGGTCTCAGTTTTCCAAGAGTCCTTTGTCTCATTGGTTTCTATGTTCACAGATGTCTTCATGCAGCTTCCAAGGTTTTAGCTATTAGCTTCTTCTTTCAAAAGTGGTGATCAGGGTAGCAACAATCTAATGGATTTCTCTGGCTAATCAGAGAATGATGTGGAATATCTTTACACTGAACAGAAGCTGATCTCTCAGAGTAATTTTTTCACTCCTGTTCTTTTTCTTCTTGATACTGCAAAATCATCCCAATATTAGTCATTCACCTAATAAAAACTTATGATTTCTCAACTTCAGAATAAAAATAAAATCTTCAACATGAAATTATAGGCAAAGTAATGTCAAGGAACCACAAAAATTTTTATTATCTTTAACAAAACACCTACATATTCTAGAGAAGGAAAAAAAAAACATGTGTTCTCTCCAAAGATGTGCTTCCCTGTGAAAAAATTTTCCATAGAAGGAACAAAATAGAAATACCACATGAGCATTTCTCTTAAGCAGCCTATATTTATAGTTTATTTATTTATTTATTTGACCTGTCAGGCAGAGTTTATAAAATATTTGAGCAAGGAACTTCTGAGTATAACCCAGGGTATACAGTATTTGGATTAGATATCATCTGAGAAACACCAAAGCAACTCACCTAAAAAAATATTTTCCATATGAATTGCCATATATTATGCTTAAATTCCAACCACTTGGCATAAAGGCTCTAGTCATCCCCTAGTAATATGAAACAGAAATTTTATCTGGAAGTGTTTAACTCATTAAAGGGTGACACAATTGTGAGAATTAGTCTGAGACTTTCCTAGTCTCTTTGGAAACATGAAAACAGACAGAACCTTGAGGGAACAAATGTGGAAGGAGAGGTAAGCTCTGACGAGGAAAGGTGACAATGTCCTGGAGTGCAGGGAATGCAGACTGAGCAGAAGGACCTCACATAGCGCAGGATGTGTTGTGCTTAACTCTGCGAAGGAAAGAAAGCAAAGGGAAGCAGGTAATACAGAGCAGTAGAACCAAGTCAAACCTCAGACTCACAACATATAACTTCTAGGTCCAATGCTAGGATTCAACTTTGGATAAGTCACTTCATTGCTGTGTTAATCAGCTACTGCTATAACAATGCTGTGTAACAAATAACTCCACAACTCTGACTTATAATAATAAGCAGGTCAGCTTGAGTTTGACTGATGTAGGCTGGGCTTGGCTATGCTTAGGTCTAAGCTGCAGAGAGGCCTAAGAATGATCCATGTGTCTCATCCTCCTTAGACCAATGGCTGCCTGATGTTTCTTTCTTATGGCAAAATGCAGGATTCTAAGAGAGAAAGAAAAACCATATAAGAACGTTTCAAAGCTCTGCCCACACCTTGCTTGCTAACATCCCTTAAGTCAAAGAAAACCATGTGCTTAAGCCCAAGGACAAGATTCTTCTGCTTACTGAAAGTCATGACAACCCTGTTGATATGATATTGCTATAGCTGTGCTGTGCTTAGTTGTGTCTGACTCTCTGCGACCCCATGGACTATAGCCCGTCAGACTCCTGGGATGAGAGCCTGTCTACGGGATCAGGGAAGTGCCATGATATTGCTATAGAGAGAGGAGAAATCAAGATCAGCAACTCTGTCTACCATAGCACTCTAGATTTTTAGTTTCCGCTACTATATGATAAGGAAGTTGGGTTAGGTCAATGGTTAAACATTGACCTAACACTGGTCTAGCGACCACTGCATTAGAGACACCTGGGAAAACATTCAAAGTATTAGATTCCCCAGAGTTGGGTGAGATCCTGAAAATCATATTTTCCTACTGCCCCCCTACTAGGTGATTCTACTGCACAACTGTGGGCTAGATGGTCTCCAAGACCATTAGTAACTTTTAAAGTTAATGACCAACTTAATTTACAATAAAGTTTATGTCGGGCTTACCTAGGTGCAAAGGTAGAGTGGCAGATGACCTACACAAGTGATGCTGCCTATCTGACAATGCAACTGATATAACCCACGAGCCCCAGATTTCTGCCCCCTTCAGTCTTTCCACTATGTACAATAGAAGCCTCCAGTAAGTGAGGAAAACTGTGCTTCCCATTTTTAAAGATCAACAACTGCTCTCCCCTTCTTGCCCCTATCATTGTGAGTAATGCCCATTGTGAGTGATGCCCTCCTATCAAAAGCAGACTCCGTGGCTTCCTCAGGATCCTTTCCTGCACTCAGTGCTACATCGAGGCCACAATGGGACTGAAATATTTTTCAGTCACTTGCCTACACAGAGATCTGTCCATTAAGCGAGGCAATATGACAATTCTCATTTTATGAATTCTTGCATTTTTCAGTTAGATGACAGGCTAAAGAGGAAATGTCCAAATTGAGATGAGAGGTAAAAGAGAGCTTCTTTTCCTGGGTCTTGGAAAAAAGATAAATGTAGAAATGAATTTCTCATCTAATTATTCATTTCTGTTTATATATTCTTTAATGATATGTTTCTATGGTTACCGCGTTGTTAAACGCTGCCTGTGTTTCATTTTGCTTTGATGCTATTTGAGGTAGTATGCCAGCAGAAGAGGTTCACTTGTAAATGAAAGATGTGATTTAGGCATGTATTTGATCCAAGGTTGCGTGTTCTCATGAAGGAGACAGTGACCATGACATTATTTTATGTTTATATAGTTCTGTGTAGTTTTTCTATTAATGTTCTGTGAGTATCCCAGGGACTAAGAAGGAAGAAAGAAAGTAAAGAAAGAAAGGAAGAAGGAAGAGAGAGAAAGAGGGAGGGATGGAGGAAGGAATCTGAACCATATATGTATTAAATTCATGCAGACATATCAGAACTATATATACATATACACACGTACATATAGTACATATCTATCTGGCACCCCACTCCAGTATTCTAGCCTGGAAAATCCCATGGACAGAGGAGCCTGGTTGGCTACTGTTCATGGGGTCGCAAAGAGTCGGACACGACTGAGCGACTTCACTACTACTACTGTCCATATATATAGTTCACATCGGTACTATATATGTGTGTGTGTGTGTATATATATATGATGGCATTGATTTGGCAAGACTGCCAAGTGGGTGAGGTTGTTTTTTACCTGCCCCATCCTTCCTTTCTCCCCACACCATCCCCCCTCCTCTATCCCACATGTACATGTCAAAAGCCAAAGCTTTCTTTGAAAAAATGAGTCAAACACTCAATTACTTTACCTCGGTGTGAAATCTACTCAGAGTGTCACCTTTTAGCAGTTTTCCTGCCTTTGGAATCCTAGTTCTCACTGAGAAATAAACAGCTTTGTCTCCTGCCAAAATAATGTCAGGCATCCAGATCATGCAAGAATGGGTGGACATAGCCTCAGAAAGTGGCCTCCAGAGGGCTGCACACTTGTACCTCAGCCCTATCTATCTGCAAGTTGATATTTCAACCTTCATAGAAAAGAGTGGCATCAGAGGAGATGGAGCATGTTCAGGTGAGAAGATGCAAGGAACCCAAACCTTGTGCTCTGCAAAAACCTAGAAGGGTGGTAGGAAGGGGTGGGAGATGGGAGGGAGATTCAAGAGGGAGGAGACATATATATACCTATGACTGATTCGTGTTGATGTATAGCAGAAACCAACACATATTATAAAGTAATTATCATCCAAATAAAAATAAAACGAAAACGAGTGGCATCATATCAAACAAGAAAATAATCCTCAGCCACTCCTGAGAAATATTTATTTAAGCAGTCTTCTTCAGAACTATATACATACATATAATTTTTTTTTCATGGTGCTGGTTTTGTTTTGCAGTAATATCCATAGATGATAAAATAGAGTCAGCTTTTCCTTTTCTTTTTTCTTTCCTAAAAAGCTTTTTGGGTTTCCGACAGTTCTTAGGGGAGAAAAAAAGTGACCTCTAAATTTCTTTTCATTTTCCTTCATTTGAGAATGATGTGAGTTTCAGAGATCTAAGGCAATTTGAGCCTTCTTTTACTTGAACAAATTCAGGTATAACTATTTAATTCCCCCAAATCCTGTGGCTATTCTGCTAGGTGGCCATGAGGTTATTTTATTTACATAGAGGCTTTGCCTTCCGGTTCAAATTTGTGAACATGTGGATTCCTTCTTTGTTTTTGTTTGCATCTGAAAATCAAAAATTGCTATGAGCAAAACCAATTTTAGAGGAGTTTATGGTTATTTTTTATATTTCCCATAGATTTTATGGGTTATTGATTTATAAGCTTGCAGAGAAATTGAGGTCACTGTTTTTTTTAGCAGTTGAAAATGTGGAATAACTATTCCATGAAATCATGAAATTTTTTAAGCTATGTTCACCCAGGTATGAGATAATCTGTAAAATGCAAAGCTTTTAATGTTTTTATTTATATTCAGCCATCCTTCTGATGGTATTGCACAGCAATTAAAAATAGATTCTCCCCTTTTCTTGAATTCATCTGATTGTACTTTCTTCACTAATTTGTGAAGATTGCCTTTTCTACTTGGGTACAGTTCCTGGTGGAATTATTTTCTTTTTCATAATTTCCCCTCTTCCAAATAATGAGACCTTGGCATTTCAAATGTCAGCCTTTAACGTGTGGCATGATATACTTTTTCTCAGGATCACAAAGTAACTGTTAAACGAATCTATTTTTATCCAAGAAAAGCACAGGTGCTATTTCATACACCACAGTCTAAACTAGGAGTCAACAGCCTATGAGAGACAAAAACCTCCAGAAGACCTTAGGAGAATTATTTCAAGCCCAACCCTAAAGGGATGGAAAACATCATAACTAACATGGCAAGTCTTCATTTCATTTATCTTTCATTAGGTAGAGGTTGGCCCACTTTAAGATTAACATATGACACGAAGCAGAGAGAAATCTTTTGACTGGACACAGGTAACCTGGAATACAGTGGCAGGTCTCTTGAAGATAGCATCGCATTTCTTTTCACATCACTGGAAGCTGGATTTTGTTACTGTAGTCACAGAGTGTGTGTGGGTATGCATATATTCTCGGAAGTGTCTATGTATGTGTATGTCATACACTGTGACAGTTCTGTTGCATTTCTCAGATGTAATTATACCCCTCCTGAGATTTCCCGATGATGAGAAGTCATATATAGGAGGACTCCATGGACTATAACCCTCCAGGCTCCTCTGTCCATGGGATTCTCCAGGCAAGAATATTGGAGTGGGCAGCCATATCCTTCTCCAGGGGATCTTCCCGACCCAGGGATCAAAACTGCATTGCAGGCAGATTCTTTACCATCTGAGCCACCTGGGAAGCCCATATGGAAGGACACTTGCCCCATATTAATCATCTTCCTGCACCCTGTTGTCTTCTAAACTATAAGGCCCTCTGTGAGGAGCTACAGCCCAGAAAAGATTAATGACAGGCAAATTAAAGATATAAGAATGAAAAAGAATAGGTGTATGGTACGCAGGCAAGAGTGAAACTTGAGGGAGAAAAGAAATTACCAGGATGAGGAGTCCACCCAAAGTCTACTACTTTGAGTACTAGACTCCAGCACAATAAAGATGCATCTCTACTTGACATTGTGATCCCTATTACTGGATTCCAACATCAAAATCCCTCCTAAGTCCTCCAGGGCCATGGAGCTATTAGCTCCCAAGACAAGTAGTTCTTTCATCGGAAGGCTCTGCTGAAACATTTTTCCCTTCTACTAAGGGTTCTCATATTTATAATCCTATCTTAATGCCAAATGGGGCTACAGACTTCGTTGATGAGCCCATATGGCACATATGGCTCAGAACGCAAGCTCTGACTGACACACAACTGGCTTGAATCCCAGCTCTGTCACAAAGTAGCCGTGTGAACTACTGCATGTTATAACAGATAAAGAGTGAGGTTTTCTCATCTGTAAAGTGGGATGATAATGCTTATTTTTCAGTGCTGACTCAACAAATAGAATAATTTATCTACAGCACTCAGCCAAGGTACAGTGAATATATTCAAATAATAAAAATGTGTTTTCCGTATTTATCAACGAATTAAACAAAAATCTACACAGGCAGAGTCCAAGAGCAGGTTGCACTCTGGTGGCAGAGTCAGTTCATATAACTGACATTTTGTCTCCAAGTTAAACATCTTTGGATTCTTTCAACTTCGTCTACAATATACCTTTTTTTCAAGGGTGTCCTTGATTTTTCCACTGAAAGTTATCTTTCATAGTGGCCCAAGAGACAAATATATGTGTGTGTGTGTGTGTACACACGTATATATATATACACATATATGTAAAAAGCAGTACAAGCCTGGAAACCCCGTTACCAAGTTCTTGTCCCCATATCACCATTACTCAGCTGTGAAACACCAGTCAAGAAATATAATCAAAAAACCACATACATAGAATAGGGAAAGGAATACCTACTTTCATACAACTAAAAGAAGCATAGAGATGAAACACACAACAACAAAAAGGGTTCCAAACCATGTTGGAATCCACCACTGAACACAGGAGCTAAAGCTCATTAGTAATACCCAGTAATGAAATAATTATCTGTAATACAGCTATGTATTCATGTGATACCTTTTGGTGATTCATTTTAAGTCATCAAGAATAAAAGCTCTGTGGCATCCTAAACAGTCTGGAGGCTGCTGAAACCCACACTTGTAGCTCTGAGTTTCTATCAGCTGGTGTTTCTCTAATGTGCATGTAGAAAATTATTCAGGGTCTTTAGTACAAGAACATACTTTATATTCTATTTACAAATTATTTGTGCTTTGCCATTAAATAAGTTAGACCAACCCAAGCACATTATTGACTTCCCCATTAAGAAGCCTTTCATTTAATTTCTGTAAATGTTTCTCTTTGAGAAAGGCATGCTAATTGATAGCATATCCTAAATCTAATCAGCAGCCTGTAGACAAAACACTCTTACTGTGGCCAGTAGGAGTGAAGGATGAATACTCTATGCTAGGATTATTGTTGTGAAGAGGAATTTGACCTGGTTTAGTCTTAATGTGGTCCATTTATTTCTTTGTTAGCATCAGAGTCAAATTATCCTTGTCTTTGATGACAGGAATAAAACAGTCATGAAAAAAGGAAATGAAAGCAATACTTGATCTTATAATTCTAGGAAATAATCTATTTACAAAGATAAAAATTCTCTCAGTGTAAGAGAAAGCACTGGTTTCAGAGACTTGTGTTCTTGTCTTACTTCCATCTCTAATTTTGTGACTGCAAGTGAGTCACCAGAACTAACAAGAGCCTCAGTTTCCTTGGTTATAAAGTTGAATGATCTTAAAATAATATCTTACATCCCTTCCATCTCTTTTGTTTCATGCTGAAGAGGCATGGAAATAAAATTTTATTATGAAATATAAATGATTAAAAACAAATACAGGGTAAATTTTGGCCACTAAGTGCTCAAGTTATTCAGCTAATGGAAGCATATATATAATCAAAACCTTAACCCTAACCAGACTGGACAGTGAACAGTGGAATACATTTACATACAAAATATGTGGATATATATACATATATAGTTATATGTTCTAAAATCCTATAACACTCACATACACTGCAAAACTAAGGAAATATTTCATACTTTATTTTTTTTTTAATAAATAATTTTTTTTTATTTTTTTTATTTTTTTAATTAAATTTTAAAATCTTTAATTCTTACATGTGTTCCCAAACATGAAACCCCCTCCCACCTCCCTCCCCATAACATCTCTGTGGGTGATCCCCATGCACCAGCCCCAAGCATGCTGTATCCTGCGTCAGACATAGACTGGCGATTCAATTCTTACATGATAGTATACATGATAGAATGCCATTCTCCCATATCATCCCACCCTCTCCCTCTCTCTCTGAGTCCAAAAGTCCGTTATACACAGCTGTGTCTTTTTTCCTGTCTTGCATACAGGGTCGTCATTGCCATCTTTCTAAATTCCATATATATGTGTTAGTATACTGTATTGGTGTTTTTCTTTCTGGCTTACTTCACTCTGTATAATCGGCTCCAGTTTCATTCATCTCATCAGAACTGATTCAAATGAATTCTTTTTAACGGCTGAGTAATACTCCATTGTGTACATGTACCACAGCTTTCTTATCCATTCATCTGCTGATGGACATCTAGGTTGTTTCCATGTCCTGGCTATTATAAACAGTGCTGCGATGAACATTGGGGTACATGTGTCTCTTTCAATTCTGGTTTCCTCGGTGTGTATACCCAGCAGTGGGATTGCTGGGTCATAAGGTAGTTCTATTTGCAATTTTTTAAGGAATCTCCACACTGTTCTCCATAGTGGCTGTACTAGTTTGCATTCCCACCAACAGTGTAGGAGGGTTCCCTTTTCTCCACACCCTCTCCAGCATTTATTGCTTGCAGATTTTTGGATCGCAGCCATTCTGACTGGTGTGAAGTGGTACCTCATTGTGGTTTTGATTTGCATTTCTCTGATAATGAGTGATGTTGAGCATCTTTTCATGTGTTTGTTAGCCATCCGTATGTCTTCTTTGGAGAAATGTCTATTTAGTTCTTTGGCCCATTTTTTGATTGGGTCGTTTATTTTTCTGGAATTGAGCTGCATAAGTTGCTTGTATATTTTTGAGATTAGTTGTTTGTCAGTTGCTTCATTTGTTATTATTTTCTCCCATTCAGAAGGCTGTCTTTTCACCTTGCGTATATTTTCCTTTGTTGTGCAGAAGCTTTTAATTTTAATTAGATCCCATTTGTTTATTTTTGCTTTTATTTCCAGAATTCTGGGAGGTGGATCATAGAGGATCCTGCTGTGATTTATGTCTGAGAGTGTTTTGCCTATATTCTCCTCTAGGAGTTTTATAGTTTCTGGTCTTACATTTAGATCTTTAATCCATTTTGAGTTTATTTTTGTGTGCGGTGTTAGAAAGTGATCTAGTTTCATTCTTTTACAAGTGGTTGACCAGTTTTCCCAGCACCACTTGTTAAAGAGATTGTCTTTACTCCATTGTATATTCTTGCCTCCTTTGTCAAAGATAAGGTGTCCATATGTGTGTGGATTTATCTCTGGGCTTTCTATTTTGTTCCATTGATCTATATGTCTGTCTTTGTGCCAGTACCATACTGTTTTGATGACTGTGGCTTTGTAGTAGAGCCTGAAGTCAGGCAAGTTGATTCCTCCAGTTCCATTCTTCTTTCTCAAGATTGCTTTGGCTATTCGAGGTTTTTTGTATTTCCATACAAATCTTGAAATTATTTGTTCTAGTTCTGTGAAAAATATGGCTGGTAGCTTGATAGGGATTGCATTGAATTTGTAAATTGCTTTGGGTAGTATACTCATTTTCACTATATTGATTCTTCCAATCCATGAACATGGTATATTTCTCCATCTATTAGTGTCCTCTTTGATTTCTTTCATCAGTGTTTTATAGTTTTCTATATATAGGTCTTTAGTTTCTTTGGGTAGATATATTCCTAAGTATTTTATTCTTTTTGTTGCAATGGTGAATGGAATTGTTTCCTTAATTTCTTTTCCTACTTTCTCATTATTAGTGTATAGGAATGCAAGGGATTTCTGTGTGTTGATTTTATATCCTGCAACTTTACTATATTCATTGATGAGCTCTAGTAATTTTCTGGTGGAGTCTTTAGGGTTTTCCATGTAGAGGATCATGTCATCTGCAAACAGTGAGAGTTTTACTTCTTCTTTTCCAATTTGGATTCCTTTTATTTCTTTTTCTGCTCTGATTGCTGTGGCCAAAACTTCCAGAACTATGTTGAATAGTAGCGGTGAAAGTGGACACCCTTGTCTTGTTCCTGACTTTAGGGGAAATGCTTTCAATTTTTCACCATTGAGGATAATGTTTGCTGTGGGTTTGTCATATATAGCTTTTATTATGTTGAGGTATGTTCCTTCTATTCCTGCTTTCTGGAGAGTTTTTATCATAAATGGATGTTGAATTTTGTCAAAGGCCTTCTCTGCATCTATTGAGATAATCATATGGTTTTTATTTTTCAATTTGTTAATGTGGTGAATTACATTGATTGATTTGCGGATATTGAAGAATCCTTGCATCCCTGGGATAAAGCCCACTTGGTCATGGTGTATGATCTTTTTAATATGTTGTTGGATTCTGATTGCTAGAATTTTGTTGAGGATTTTTGCATCTATGTTCATCAGTGATATTGGCCTGTAGTTTTCTTTTTTTGTGACATCTTTGTCAGGTTTTGGTATTAGGGTGGTGGTGGCCTCATAGAATGAGTTTGGAAGTTTACCTTCCTCTGCAATTTTCTGGAAGAGTTTGAGTAGGATAGGTGTTAGCTCTTCTCGAAATTTTTGGTAGAATTCAGCTGTGAAGCCGTCTGGACCTGGGCTTTTGTTTGCTGGAAGATTTCTGATTACAGTTTCAATTTCCGTGCTGGTGATGGGTCTGTTAAGATTTTCTATTTCTTCCTGGTTCAGTTTTGGAAAATTGTACTTTTCTAAGAATTTGTCCATTTCTTCCACATTGTCCATTTTATTGGCATACAACTGCTGATAGTAGTCTCTTATGATCTTTTGTATTTCTGTGTTGTCTGTTGTGATCTCTCCATTTTCATTTCTAATTTTATTGATTTGATTTTTCTCTCTTTGCTTCTTGATGAGTCTGGCTAGTGGTTTGTCAATTTTATTTATCCTTTCAAAGAACCAGCTTTTGGCCTTGTTGATTTTTGCTATGGTCTCTTTTGTTTCTTTAGCATTTATTTCTGCCCTAATTTTTAAGATTTCTTTCCTTCTACTAACTCTGGGGTTCTCCAATTCTTCCTTTTCTAGTTGCTTTAGTTGTAGAGTTAGGTTATTTATTTGACTTTTTTCTTGTTTCTTGAGGTATGCCTGTATTGCTATGAACTTTCCTCTTAGCACTGCTTTTATAGTGTCCCACAGGTTTTGGGTTGTTGTGTTTTCATTTTCATTAGTTTCTATGCATATTTTGATTTCTTTTTTGATTTCTTCTGTGATTTGTTGGTTATTCAGAAGTGTGTTGTTCAACCTCCATATGTTGGAATTTTTAGTAGTTTTTCTCCTGTAATTGAGATCTAATCTTAATGCATTATGGTCATAAAAGATGCTTGGAATGATTTCGATTTTTTTGAATTTATCAAGTTTAGATTTATGGCCCAGGATGTGATCTATCCTGGAGAAGGTTCCATGAGCACTTGAAAAAAAGGTGAAATTCATTGTTTTGGGGTGAAATGTCCTATAGATATCAATTAGGTCTAATTGATCTAATGTATCATTTAAAGTTTGCGTTTCTTTGCTAATTTTCTGTTTAGTTGATCTGTCCATAGGTGTGAGTGGGGTATTAAAGTCTCCCACTATTATTGTGTTATTGTTGATTTCCCCTTTCATACTTGTTAGCATTTGTCTTACATATTGCGGTGCTCCTATATTGGGTGCATATATATTTATAATTGTTATATCTTCTTCTTGGATTGATCCTTTGATCATTATGTAGTGGCCTTCTTTGTCTCTTTTCACAGCCTTTGTTTTAAAGTCTATTTTATCAGATATGAGTATTGCCACTCCTGCTTTCTTTTGGTCTCTATTTGCGTGGTATATCTTATTCCAGCCCTTCACTTTCAGTCTATATGTGTCCCTTGTTTTGAGGTGGGTCTCTTGTAAGCAGCATATAGAGGGGTCTTGTTTTTGTATCCATTCGGCCAGTCTTTGCCTTTTGGTTGGGCCGTTCAACCCATTTACGTTTAAGGTAATTATTGATAAGTATGATCCCGTTACCATTTACTTTATTGTTTTGGGTTCGGGTTTATACACCCTTTTCGGTTTCCTGTCTAGAGAATATCCTTTAGAATTTGTTGGAGAGCTAGTTTGGTGGTGCTGAATTCTCTCAGCTTTTGCTTGTCTGTAAAGCTTTTGATTTCTCCTTCGTATTTGAATGAGATCCTTGCTGGGTACAGTAATCTGGGCTGTAGGTTATATTCTTCAAGGATTTTCTCATGATCTTTCTTTCTGTCTTCTTCTTCTGGGACTCCTATAATTCGAATGTTGGAGCGTTTCATATTGTCCTGGAGGTCTCTGAGATTGTCCTCGTTTCTTTTAATTCGTATTTCTTGTTTCCTCTCTGATTCATTTATTTCTATCATTCTATCTTCTATTTCACTAATCCTATCTTCTGCCTCCGTTATTCTACTATTTGTTGCCTCCAGAGTGTTTCTGATCTCATTTATTGCATTATTCATTATATTTTGACTCTTTTTTATTTCTTCTAGGTCCTTGTTAAACCTTTCTTGCATCTTCTCAATCCTTGTCTCTAGGCTATTTATCTGTGATTCCATTTTGATTTCAAGATTTTGGATCATTTTCACTATCAATATTCGGAATTCCTTCTCAGGTAGATTCCCTACTTCTTCCTCTTTTGTTTGGTTTGGTGGGCAACTCTCCTGTTCCTTTACCTGCTGAGTATTCCTCTGTCTCTTCATCTTGGTTATACTGCTGCGTTTGGGGTGGTCTTTTTATATTCTGGTAATTTGTGGAGTTCTCTTTATTATGGAGCTTCCTCACTGTGGGTGGGGTTCTATCAGTGGCTTGTCAAGGTTTCCTGGTTAGGGAGGCTTGTGTTGGAGTTCTGGTGGGTGGAGCTGGGTTTCTTCTCTCTGGAGTGCAGTGGAGTGACCAGTGATGGGTTATGAGACATCAAAGGTTTTGGAATAATTTTGAGCTGCCTGTATATTCAAGCTCAGGGGAGTGTTCCTGTGTTGCTGGAGAATTTGAGTGATATGTCTTGTTTTGGAACTTGTTGGCCCTTGGGTGGAGCTTGGTTTCAGTGTAAGTATGAAGGCATTTGATGAGCTCCTATTGCTTAATGTTCCCTGAATACAAGAGTTCTCTAATGTTTTCAGGCTTTGTATTTAAGCCTCCTGCTTCTGGTCTTCAGTTTTTACAGTAGCCTCTAGACTTCTCCATCTATACAGCACCGATGATAAAACATCTAGGTTAAAGATGAAAAGTTTCTCCACATTGAGGGACACTCAGAGAGGTTCACTGAGTTACAAGGAGAAGAGAAGATGGAGGGGGTAGTTAGAGGTAACTGGAATGAGATGCGGTGTGATCAAAAGAGGAGAGAGCAAGCTAGGCAGTAGTCACTTCCTTATGTGCGCTCTATAGTCTGGCCCGCTCAGGTATTTACGGAGTTATACAGGGAAGAGGAGAGGGAGGAAGTAGACAGAGGTGACCAGGAGGATAAGAGAGAGGAATGAGAAGGAGAGAGACAAATCCTGCCAGTAACCAGTTCCTTAGGTGTTCTCCACTGTCTGGAACACACAGAGATTCACAGAGTTGGATAGAGAAGAGATGGGGGAGAAAAGAGACAGAGGCCACCTGGTGGAGAAAAAGGAGAGTCCATAGGAGGAGAGAGTGGTCAAGCCAGTAATCTCGCTCTCAGGTAAACTTGGGTAGTGAAGTTTGGGTTTTTAAATGAACATAATTGACAACAAAAACCTAAGAGCAAAGGTTAAAAATCTAGAGTAGAGGTTGGATTTTCAAAAATACAATATTAAAGAAAAGAAGCAGAAGGAAAAAGCAGGAAAGAAAGAAAGAAAAAAAACCAAGAATTATTAAAAAAAACAAGCAAACAAAAAAAACAAAACAAACAAACAAAAAAAACCCCACCAACAACCATCCAAAGGCTATATATGGTGTTTGCCTTAAAAAAAAAAAAAAAGTCTTTTTTTTAAAAAATAGTAATAATAGGTTATAGTAATAAAAATTAGAGGAGAAATAGAAGATTTAACAATTAAAAAAAAAGGTTAGAAAAAAAAAGAAGAAAAAAAAAAAAAAGGAATGATTTTTAAAATAGTAAAAATATATCTGGGTCTTCTTTGATGTTTTGGGCCGTGTGGGATCACTTCCAAGGTGGTTCCCTCTGTTTAACTTCTTCCGTTTGCTTGTTTTTCAGGCTCACTAGTTCAGTCGCGCTGTGGGGAGGGGGGAGGGGGGATGCTGCAAACAAATAGCGCTGTCGTGTGCTCACAGTGTCTCCGCCCCGCTTGACCTGTCCCTTCTCGCGGCGCACAAACCGCTCCGGCTCTACGATGCACAGCCGGGAACCGTCTGGGGCCGGCCCTAGGCTGCGTGCACTTCCCGGTCCAAGCTGCTCATGTTTGGCGCTCAGGCAGCCCTCAGAGGCACAGATTCGGCTGGGACTGCGCTTTGTGCCCTTCCCAGGTCCGAGTAGCTCAGGAGTTTGGCGAGCGTGATCGCCGCGGCTTGTCACCTTTTCTGTCGCTGCTGCTCAACTTTCTGGGTGGACCGCTGGCGTCCCCCGTGAGGCAGATTGTGACTGTCCAGCACCCCCAGAAGTCTTAGCAAAGAAGCCCGCTTGCAGTTAGGTAAGTTAAGTCTCTCCGGGTCTGCAATTGCCCCTTTCCAGCCCTTACGGCTCTGGCTGCCTGTCCCCGGCGGGGGATGATCTGCAGCCGGCTTTTCCCGTTCCGTCCTTTGTTCTGTGCTCAGTCCTGGCGGCGTCTTATGTTCGAGCTTTTCGTGCTGTAGCTATCACACAGTCTGGTTTGCTAGCGCAAGTTAGATCGTTCTGGTTGCGCGTGGGGCGTTCCTGCCCGATTCTTACAAAGCACTGCAGCCCCCGCCTCCCGCGCGTCCCTGCCCTGCCCCCACTTCCCAATGGCGGATGCAGGCGTCTGTGCTGCTTTTCCGCTGGGGGAGTTACTGTTGGGCTTGTAATCTCTTGGTTTTAATTATTTCTTTATTTTTCCTTCCTGTTATGTTGCCCTCTGGGTTTCCAAGACTCGCCGCAGACTCGGCAGGGAGAGTGTTTCCTGGTGTTTGGAAACCTCTCTTCTTAAAATTCCCTTCCCGGGACGGGCTTCCCTTCCCGGGACGGAGTTCCCTCCCCACCTCCTTTGTCTCCTTTTTCGTCGTTTATATTTTTTCCTACCTGTTTTTGAAGACAATGGTCTGCTTTTCTGGTTGCCTGCTGTCCTCTGCCAGCCTACAGAGGTTGTTTTGTGGAGTTTGCTCAGCGTTGAAATATTCTTTTGAGGAATTTGTGAGGGAGAAAGTGGTCTTCCCGTCCTATTCCTCCGCCATCTTTATGCTCACAATCTATTTCATACTTTAAAATGGTAGTTCTTGTGACTGTTTTAAACAAGACAGGTTGCAAAGTAGAGAATTCAAAATTGCTATATAAAAATGTGTTTTCCTTGGTACAAGTAACCTGTTCATACAATGTTTGGTAATTTCCAGAAAACACAAATAAAACTTTAAATACTTATATTTAAACTGCATGAAGATATTTTCAATGTTCATATCACTGAGCTAATAAATGTAATGGAAAAGCTGCCAAATATTCCTTTATACTAGAAAAATATACAACTTACAATGAAGGTTGCTTAATAAAAGAACTCTCATAAATCCAAGGCAATATTTCTGCATTAAAATGTTGATTATCAGGGCAGGGCAAACTATTATATATTTTATTCTGACATGTCATTATATTAATAAAATTATCATTAAAATCTCAATCCTGGCTAGTTTCTAAATGATACTATGAAGCAGTTTATAGGTAAGTCTCAAGGCAAGATATTCTGCTCCTTAAGAAAATCTACTCTTTAGATTAAATCTAAATTTCAAAAAAGTTGAAGTCTTTCGAATTAAATTCATATATATTTAAAAAGGATTAAGTTTGAAAAATATTGCTCAACAATTTTATTTTTCTGTTCTCTAGAAAATCCTAGGTATCCATTCCAAATTTCATCATTATTAACATAATGACAAAGAGCCATATTAACCACTAAGGACTAAAGGTTTCCATCTCAATCATTTATAGCTTTCAAATATAGCATTGGTTCCTTTGAATCTAATAGTGTCAACTGAAGATAAAACAATACAATCATAATATTCATCCACTAGGATGAATCCACTTACTTAGATGGACTTTAGGAAAATTAAAGCATAAGATATATAAAAACATTTATCACACTGCTAACTGAGAAGTTATTTCATCTTAAAATATCTTTTTTCATTACTTTTTTAAAATAATACATAAGACTTAGTAGAAAAAATGGATTATGAGATATTCCAATTTCCCTTTAATAGTGTTTGTGTATTAAGGTAGACCAACTACTACAACAAACAACTCCACGGCAGCCCTGCTGGATCCATGGTAAAGAAGCCACCCGCCAAAGCAGGAGACACGGGTTCCTGCCCTGGTCCAGGAAGATCCCTCATGCCACGGAGCAGCTAAGTCCATGCACCACAACTATTGATCCTGGATGACTCATCCACTGAGCCCATGCACCCTAGAGCCTGTGTTCCTCAACAAGAGAAGCCCCCACGATGATAAGCCGGCACACCGCGACTAGAGAGTATCCCCGTGCGCTGCAACTAGACTAAAGCCCCCGCAGCAGCAAAGACCCAGCACAGCCCCAAAACAAAATAAATACATACATTAAATTAAATAGCAAAATAAATACATACATTAAATTATTTTTTAAAAACCTCCAAAATTCTAGTAACTTAATAAATGTTGATTTCTCACTTACAGTACAGTCCAATGTGGGTGTTCCTGGCTGATTGTCCGTCCTTCAGTCAGCAACAGGAGAACCCCTACTCCTTCCATCCTGTAACTCCATCTTCATCCACATCCTGGGAGTCTTCCTCTCTAGGTAGCTGATAAGGAAACAAAATAGAAGATCATACTAGGCAAGTTTTATGGGCTGAATTTGCAAAGAATATCATTCCTGCCTACATTTCATTGGCCCTCACTCAGCCACACGGCCACACCTAACTTCAAGGGAAAATGCCTAACCAGGTGTCTAGGAGATGGGTAGGTAGGTAGATAAATAGATCTATATATGTTCTAAAGTTCTGCAGCACTCACATATACTGCAAAATTGAATTAAATACTTCAGAATTTAAGATGATATGTCTATTATGGCTGTTTTTAAACACAAGGATAAAGCTGAGGAAATAAAAACATAATTTTCCAAAGAGAATGTGAAATATAATATTTGAAAACCTAATTCTAAATTCTATAAAATTAAAAAGCTGTTAATCCTTAGAAAAGTCACTTATGCCTCTCCAAGTCACTTAAGCCATCTGCAATTCAGTGAATTGAACTGGAAAATTCCCAAGATTCCTTCCAGATTTAATCCTGTAAGTAAAGCAATTCACTGCAATTATGGGCAACCCCAATAAAGGGAACATTAAAGGAATAATTTGATAATAATCTATAATAACTTTTCACATTTTCTAATTAGCAGTGACAGGAATTCTACTCACTGAACCACCATCATTGGACACATAGTTAAAAGGTTACAATTTATCCAAATCCTCCAGGAAAAAAAAAGGTGGGAAAATTTTATAATCCCATCATCCTGGAAATGTCTGAGGTTTATGGTTACTGCAAGATTTATCCTGGGCACTTTAAGTCCTCTTAAAAATTTACCAGGAAGGATCAACCCACTTGGATTTAGAAGAAGGAGATAAATTTTGTTTCTTTTCTTTTTCGCTAGTCATCTTTTTCCGCTGCTTTGATTGCTTTTCCTTTATTCTTAATAGAGTATCTCTCTTCCCTATCTCTCCTGGTCTTTCTTGGTTTACAATTATCCTGGGCAAGTTGATTTCTGAAGTAGCAAATGCTCTTTTTTGCTTAGCTAAAGTATAAGGAGAAATTATTATGTTACTGTTTGTAGAGGAAGTGAGCTGCCCACACACACTCTTGGTTTGTATAACTATAATCTTTAAAACTTGATAACATGAGGATAACAATAGAGAATTATTAGGGCTCCCAAATGTGAACACCTAATTTCAAAGCTTCTTTTTGTGTAGCAGCAAAGAAAGCAAAATTAATAGCAATGCACACAACAGCAGGTCATGCAAACAAACCCCATTGCAAACTGCTCCCCATGCAAACAATCCCCATGATTGTGCTCCCCATTCTCTGCATACATGAGACATTTATTGACATCAGAAAACCTCACACATTGGGAAAGAATGACACAACTGCAGAAAATTCTTGTCAAGTAAAAAACGACCATTTGAAATCTGCCTTCATTTTCAGTGCACTTACTTTTTTTTTTTTTTTTTACAAACTTCAGTTTCTCATCTCTATTTTCAAAACCAAGGAAAATATTTGACTGGTGGTAAAAAGTAAATCAAAATTTATATTTTAATATCTATCCTTATTATAAAATATCCCAGTTAAAAAAAATCTTTGCATTTAAAATCTTCAGTTTGCCCACATTAGATTATTCATTAAAATCTACAAACAATAAATACTGATGAAGTTATGGAGAAGGGAAAACTCTTCTACACTGCTAGTGGAAATGTAAATTGGTGCAGCCACCATGGAGAAAACTAAAAGTTGCCATATGATTTAGCAATCCCGCTCCTGGGCATATATCCAAGCAAAGCTACAATTCAAAAAGATACATCCACCCCTATGCTCATAGCAGCATTATTCACAACAGCCACAACATGGAAGCAAACTAAATGTCCATCATCAGATGAATGGATAAAGACGTGATACATATATACAATGGAATACTACTTGGCCATAAAAAATAATGAAATAATGCCATTTGCAGCAATATCAGTGGACCTAGAGATTGTAATATTAAGTGAAGTAAGTCAGAAAGAGAAAGCAAATACCATATGATATCACTAATATCTGGAATCTAAAATATGACACAGGACTTCCCTGGTGGCTCAGTGGTGAAAAATCCACCTGTCAATGCCAGAGACATGAGTTTGATCCCTGGTCCAGGAAGATCCCACAAGCTATGGAGGAGCTAAGCCCATGTGCCAAAACTATTGAACCTGTGCTCCAGAGCCCAGGAGGCAGAAGTACTGAGCCCACACGCCACAACTATTGAAGTCCACGAACCTTGGAGCCCATGCTTTGCAACAAGAGAAGTCACCACAGTGAGAAGCCTGCACACAGCAACCACGATACCCTCTACTCTCCACAACTAGAGAAAATGGAGACAGCTGTCTTCATGCAGCAATAAAGACACAGCACAGCCAAAATTAAATAAATAAATTATATGTTACTGCTAAGTCACTTCAGTCGTGTCTGACTCTGTGTGACCCCATAGACGGCAGCCCACCAAGCTCCCCCATCCCTGAGATTCTCCAGGCAAGAACACTGGAGTGGGTTGCCATTGCCTTCTCCAATGCATGAAAGTGAAAAGTGAAAGTGAAGTCGCTCAGTCGTGTCCGACCCTCAGTGACCCCATGGACTGCAGCCTTCCAGGCTCTTCTGTCCATGGGATTTTCCAGGCAGGAGTACTGGAGTGGGGTGCCATTGCCTTCTCATATATATATATATATGACACAAATAAACTTGTCTATGAAACAGAAACAGACTCACATAGAGAACAGACCTGTGATTGCTGGGGGAGGAAGGTGCAGGGAGGAATGGATTGGGAGTTTGGGATCAGCAGATGTGAACTGTTATAGTAGTGAATGGATAAACAGCAAGGTCCTACTGTATAACACAGGGAGCTATATTCAATATCCTGTGATAAACCACAGTGGAAAAGAAAATGGAAAAAATGTATATGTATATATACATATATAAGTGAATCACTTTACTGTACAGCAGAAATACAACATTGTAAATCAACTATGTGCTTACTCACTAAGCCATTGCTCACTGTTTGCAACTCCATGGACTATAACCCGCCAGGCTCCTTTGTGCATGGAATTTTCCAGGAAAGAATACTGGAGTAGTTGCCATTTCCTTTTCCAGGGGATCTTCCCCACCCAGGGATCAAACTCCCATCTCCTACAGCTCCTGCATTGTAGGCAGATTCTTTACCACCAGTGTCACCTACTTCAATAAAATAATTTTTTTTAAAAATGGACATAGATTGCTCATGAAAAACAAGCCCAATTCTAAGTTATTATTGCCATCACAAAATGAAAACCTGATATTTTGGTGACCAACCAAAAACAATAAAAAATTCCCACTGTTTTAAATAATAATAATTATAGTAATAACAAGTATTTTAAAGCTAAATTTTTCTAGACTACTTCACAAATAAATTAGTTAACAATATAGCAGAAATGTTACGTTTGTGTGTGTACATTTATATTTTAAATATATGTTTTTAAGACTTTATATGTAAATATATATTTAAAATTACACTGTAATATTTCTTCTTGGGGCTGTAGTAATTTCATCTGAAAAAGTGTCTCCATTGAAAATTCAATTTTATTCTTACACACTCTGCTTGCTCACTCACTTCTTTACTCATCTTCAAGATGGAGAGCAGAAGCCTCAAAAGAACCCCAATTCTATTGACTCTGAGTGAAGAGAGAGGGAGGGTATATACTCCAGCATATACCCTCCTGAGTGGAGAACACCGTGAAAGCCTGCATGCCATGTCTTGAGCATTAAGCCAAGAGCGCAATGCCTTAAACAAGCAGATCAAACTGTCATGAAAACCACTCTTCTGCCACTTGCAAAAAAAAAAGCTGGTGTAGGCTCTTGGGCACGAGTCTTCCTGTCCTGCTGTGCGATGGCTTAAAGGCAAAGCTATTCTGCCAGCATCACTTAAGCTGCCAGCAATTGGAAGAGAAATGGGATGGAGAGAATGTTTTCTTCTGTCTTGGTCTTACTGGGATACTGTTAATACCTTTCTGGGAGCAAAGTAGAGGATTAAATACCTTCACTAAAATTATATTATTCAGAATTTAAAGCAACATATCCTTCACCAAGATATTCAGAGAGACCGCCAGAAAGGCTATTTGGATGTTAGGAAGTGTTATGAGCTGAACCATGTCCCCTGCAAAATTCATATGCTAGTCCTAACCCCAAGCTGTAGATGGTGATTGTATTTGCAAATAGGGTCTTTAAAAAGGTAATTAAGTTAAAATGAAGTATTTAAATGGGATTTAATTCAATATAAAGCCTTTGACTGTGTGGATCACAACAAACTGTGGAAAGCTCTTAAAGAGATGGGAATACCAGACCATCTTACCTATCTCCTGAGAAACCTGTTGGCTGGTCAAAAAGCAACAGTTAAAACCGGACTGGTTCAAAATCGGGAAAGGAGTACGACAGGGCTGTCTGTTGTCTCCCTGTTTGTTTAACTCATACGCTGAGCACATTATGAGAAATGCCCAGCTGGATGAGTTATAAGCTGGAATCAAGATAGGTGGGAGAAATGTCAACAACTTCAGATATGCAGATGATACCACTCTAGTGGCAGAAAGTGAAGGGAAACTAAAAAGCCTCTTGATGAGGATGAAAGAGGAGAGTGAAAAGACTGGCTTAAACCTCAACATTCAAAAAGCTAAGATCATGGCATCCAGTCCCACCACTTCATGACAAATACACAGGGAATTAGACTCCTAAATCATTGCAGAAGGTGACTTCAGCCATGAAATTAAAAGACGCTAGCTCCTTGGAAGAAAAGCTATGATAAACCTAGACAGCATATTAAAAAGCAGAAACATCACTTTGCCAACAAAGGTCCATATAGTCAAAGCTATGGTTTTTCTACAGATGTGAGAGTTGGTTCATAAAGAAGGCTAAGTGCCAAAAATTGATGCCTTCGAACTATCGGGCTGGGGAAGACTCCTGAGAGTTCCTTAGACAGCAAGGAGATCAAACCAGTCACCCTTAAAGGAAATCAACCCTGAATACTCATTGGAAGGGCTAATGCTGAAGCGGAAGTTCCAATATTTTGGACATCTGATGTAAACAACCAACTCTTTGGAAAAATCCCTGATGTTGGGAAAAGAAGAAGAGGGTGTCAGAGGATGAGATGGCTGGATGGCATCCCTATGCAACTGATATGAATTTGGGCAAACTCCAGAAAGTGGTGAGTGACAGGGAGGCCTGGCATGCTGCAGCCCATGGGGTTACAAAGGGTCAGACACGACTGGGTGACTGAACACCAACAATCCAATATGACCAGTGTAAGAGGAGATTAGAATACAGACATACACAGAGGGAAAAACATGTGAAGTCACAGGGGATGGTACCTGGGCATCTGCTAGCCAAAGAGAGAGGTCTAAAAAGAAATCAACCCTGCAGACACCTGGATCTCAGACTTTTAGCCACTGGAACGGGAACTGTGATAAGATAAATTTATGTTGTTGCAGCCACCCAGTCTGTGAAACTTTGTTATGGCAGCCCTAGCAAACTCACACAGGAACTAGGAGCCTGCAAAAGGCAGTGGAGGCAGATCAACACCTTAGAACTGAGATCTAGAACAGCTTCCTTCTTCAGCACCTCACTCCACATGAATCCAGGTACAGCTACTTACCTTCTTGGTCTGGACAGGCCATCCCAGAATTAGTTGCACCAATAAATATATTCCAGCATATTCCATGTTCCAGCAATGAACAGCGAAGCACGAAGCTGGAGAAAATATTCTCCGACCCAATATAAAGGATACTTATTTTGTTGGAAGACCAGAACCTGATACCTAAACAGCTTGAGTCCTTAATCCACATTTCTGAATTCCAGATCTGCTGCCTGCATTGCACTTTGTAAGCCTTCCATCGTCGCATCCAGGCCTCAGCATCCCGACCTGCTGCACTCTCAGAATCCACTGCTTCATAATCCATGGCTACCTCCATCTAATTGCTGGCTCTGGATTAGGCATCACAATCATATTTGTTCCCCTTCCAGTTCTTCAAACCTGTAAAGGACAGTCTTGTGGACAAGTTCTTTCCTTCAACCATTCAGAAATTTGCCCCACAACAAATTTAAGTTGTAAGTTAGAAAACTGATCATAGAGGCCATTTGGAGTCACTGAGGAATGAAGTAGGATATCATCAAGTTAAATTCAGTCTCTCAGTTTAAAATCAACTCCTTATTGAGTTTAATATTAGCCTAAAACTTGTTTAACAATACACCATCCCGGTAATACGGAGAAGGCGATAGCACCCCACTCCAGTTCTCTTGCCTGGAAAATCCCATGGACGGAGGAGCCTGGTAGGCTGCAGTCCATGGCGTCGCGAAGGTTCGGACACAACTGAGTGACTTCACTTTCACTTTTCACTTTCATGCATTGGAGAAGGAAATGGCAGCCTACTCCAGTGTCCTTGCCTGGAGAATCCCAAGGACAGGGGAGCCTGGTGGGCTGCCATCTATGGGGTCACACAGAGTCAGACACAACTGAAGCGACTTAGCAGCAGCAGTAGCATGCCGGTAATAATAAAGTTGCTGTTTGTTAAATGATTTTCTTTGTTGGAAACTTCAAATCTATTATTCTTCCTTATTGGTTGTTGACACTCTGAGTTCTCAGGGGAAAAACTATTCCTATAAGTATATATGAATTTTTATAATATTCTTTTATGCTATTTTCAGAAAAATGAGATAACTATAGACAGTTCTACTTTTTATTCAACTGTTAAAGCTTGTTAGAAGGAAAAGTTGTAGGAAAGGAATAAATTCCTTTTTAAAACTTCACATAACTTCCCTTTTGGTCTGTTTCAAATAGTAATGGACCTTGTTAAAACAGGAAGCTCTGGGTGATGACAAGTTTTATCAAGAATGGTACCATACATGAACAAAGAAAATTTAAAGAAATTCTTAAATAGATGAATCCATCTCAAATGGCTCAACCATTGTGATCTGCAGGGAAGGAAAGCTTTACTAGGAGGGAAATGAGAAGGTTTTTTTTATACCTCCAAAAGACTTTGCCAGGTATTGGAAGAAGAAAAATATAGTTTGTCTAGCTTGTCAGGTTATTTATAGACAATACTTAAATCTAGATATTTTAATTACTTTTTTAAAGAACAAATTGCTCATCAGTGTCTGTTCATAAGATAATTATATTAAAGAATTTTATGTTTCAAACCAAGTTAAAAATGACACCTCAGAAAATAGAATTTTTGTTTTTATCTTAAAGCAAGCTCAGTTTAGAGGTGTCTGTTTACAAACTTTCTCCATTTAATTGGTTTTCCTAATATGAAAGAGTATTTCCAGAACTAATTAAAAGTTCACTCTAATGAATATTCAAGACCAAAATGTTATCTCTGCAGTACAGTATATAGATTTTTAAATCATCCATAAAGGTAATTATATTTTTTTTACATTCTTAAAAAGTCATATATTGTTATTGATGCCAAATGGGTAATTTGCTTTCTCTTAGGCCATGATTGAGGAAGCCATCACCAGAGCGGAATCTTTCTCAGTTATGTACACACCATTTGCAACAAAAATCAGAGCTGATAAAATAGAAAAAGTAAAAGAAGTTTTCACAAAAATTCATCCTGCATACGTGGAGTATATTTACACAGGTAAGAATCAGTATCTTCAAAGTATCAGCTGACATTTTATTTTTATAAAAAAAAAAAACAAATACAGGGATGTTTCTGACTTTTGTTATTTCAGTTTTAAGGAATTTTTTTTTTAATAATCTGTTGAGTTGAAAGGCTATGGTTTTTGCAGTGGTCATGTATGGATGTGAGAGTTGGACTGTGAAGAAAGCTGCATGCTGAACAATTGATGCTTTTGAACTGTGGTGTTGGAGAAGACTCTTGAGAGTCCCTTGGACTGCAAGGAGATCCAACCAGTCCATCCTAACAGAGATCAGTCCTGGGTGCTACGGTCCAAAGAATCGGATATGACTGAGCGACTGAATTGAGTGACTGACTGACTGACTATCAATGTGATACGGAGGAACTAGTTTTCAAAATTCTGAATTCTTGTGTAGGTAACAAAATGGTTATATGCAATTGCCCAATATATGAAATAGAGACAGCACCATGTTTACTAAAATTTTGTTACTCATTTGAAGCAAGAAAGTCACTGCAACCTTCAATTAGATATCAAGACACCACCCAAAAAAAGCCCCTTTAAAAAGATACTAGCCTAATAAGAATTGATGCTTTTGTACTGTGGTGTTGGAGAAGACTCTTGAGAGTCCCTTGGACTGTGAGGAGATCCAGCCAGTCCATCTAAAGGAGATCAGTCCTGGGTGTTCAATGGAAGGAGTGATGCTAAGGCTGAAACTCCAACACTTTGGCTACCTCATGCGAAGAGTTGACTCATTGGAAAAGACCCTGATGCTGGGAGGGATAGGGGACAGGAGGAGAAGGGGCGACAGAGGATGAGGTGGCTGGATGGCATCACTGACTCGATGCACATGAGTTTGGGTGAACTCCGGGGGTTGGTGATGAACAGCGAGGCCTGGCATGCTGCAATTCATGGGGTCGCAAAGAGTCTGACATGACTGAGCGACTGAACTGAACTGAACTGAGTTGAAATAGAAAGTTATTTCTAGGTTTTATGTAGAGCTAGCCTTATAGGTCTAGTGTAATATCCCTTGTGTCATCGGTCATGTTTCTTTTTTTAAGAGGAGAGGTAACACTTAGAAACTGTAAGATTTTTTTAAAAAAATGAAGGAGTAACTTGTGTAAAATGTCACCTTTTTTCATATCCTTCATCAGTAGACTAGGTGATTCCAGTATTTCCTGAAGATGAAATTTTTTCTCTAGTCCCTTCTCTTTTTATTTTCCTTGCTCCATTTATCTCATGCCTCAAATGCCCGTCTTCTTTTTTTTTTTTTAAATGTTCTTCAGCCACTGGTATCCAAAGGAGACCTAGATAGTCAAGTATATACAAAGAACACAACACTGGTGGTGTTCTTTTTTGCTCTTTTTGTCTCTGGAAGCCAATTGCTTTTATTCATTCAATACTTTCTACTATGTTCCAAATGTTATTCTAAATTAAGAATTTTCTTGTATTAAATTAAAAGCCAATCCCTAACGGAGATAGAAATATCCGGTTATCTAAGATACTAAGAGTTGTCGAAAGCTTTTGTTATTGCTGTTTTACTGTCTTTAAATCATTGACTCAAAACAATATTAAAGACCATTTTGTTACTTTCAAAATTAAAAACCCATCAACAATGACTACCATGTTAAGCAAAATCTCTCAGTACATACACCTAATATTGTATCTTCCTGTTAAGCCCCCTGCATTCCTTTTGTTAGGGTTTTAGAGTCAAATCACTGATTTATATGATTAATAACATACTCCATTAGTGATCAGTTTTAAGGTGCCAGCTACTCAACATTCATTATCTCTTGTTACTCTCATAACTCAAGTGACTAAGATGATTCTCATGTAGAAATGAGAACTATAACCAGAAGAAACAGTTTTTCCAAAGATATGCAGAAAACCACCACATCAGTGGCAGCGAGCCTTGGATTTGAACCCATGTCGTCGCATTGGGGTACCTTATTTCCATCTGATAGAAGCCAAGATGGAATGAAAGCATTAACTTTAGGTCCTATGGAATCTGTTTCTTCCACAATGCCCCAAGCTCTTCAGAAAAAAAAAGATATTTTTAAAAGATAAACAGTAAAACCTTAAGGAACAATGAAAATTTGAAGGCATAGAAAGAGAAGAAATCACATGCTATAATGACTACTCATGCTGATTTCCTTAATTTGAGCATTCTGAGGAGAATAGATAAAAATATTTCAGAACTCACAATTTTTGCTAATTGTTATAAATCACTTATCATTTTGTTATGGATATCTTCAGAGGGTTTTGGGGAGGAAAAGAGTGAAATCAATTATGTCAATCTAGAATCATGGAAAATTAATAAGATTCAGTTATTTCCACATCTGCTCTCAGATCCATTGGTAATGAAGAGGGATTCATTGAGGAGATCACCGATTTGCCAATTTCTCTACTGGTAGAATAAATTTAGTTATATTTAACCTACTTCACAGAGAAGTTATGAAGATTAATTAATACTTAGGAAGCAGTGTTGCCACTGAGGATTTAAAAACAATAAAAACATTAGTGAGACAGATTCATGTCTCATGTGACTCCATCAAACTTGTTATCAAGATGAATTATGATTTGTTGGCAAGGCGATTCATGCTAAAGAATCTTATACTATGAAAGAGAAGATAATTCTAAGTTACTGATGATTGTTTCCATTATTTTATAATTACTAATTGCTGGATTGTGACAGTGCTGTGTGAGAACAGAGAGAGAAAAGATGCAGTCTCTGAAGGAGAAGGGGAGGTAGAGAAGGCAATCTTGAATTTTTAATTTCATAAGGACTGGTTGGGTTCTTTGCTCTGTATGATGGGTACTTTGGGTTAACAGACTATTACGATGATGACATGCATTATTTGCCTCTGTTGCACTGATTAAAGGGTCTCTCCAAAGCTATTGCTGGAATGATAGTGAAACCACTATTACTAACCGTATTGCAGGTCTTAGTGGCATCTCTTCTTTTCCCCTCAAGTAATTCCAAGGTGAGGAAGAGAGGAGGTCAGATGTGGTCTTTAGCTTCTGTATATTTCTCACAAGAGGTGCAGAGTGATGATTTGGGCAGGTATCAGTAGCCAAAGGCAGTAGCTTGACAGTGAGTCATACAAAGAAAGATAGGGCCTAGAAGAACAGTGTTTTGTTGTGGCAAGCATGCTCAGTCGCGACTGACTCTTTGCAACCCTATGGACTGTAGCCCACCAGGCTCCTCTGTCCATGCAATTTTCCAGGCAAGAATAGTCAAGTGGACTGTCACTTCCTCCTCCGAAGATCTTGCCAACCCAGGGATCAAACCCTCACCTTGTGTCTCCTGCATCGGCATGTGGATTTCTTTACCACTGATCCACCTGGGAAGCCCGGAGATTCTCCTTTTATCTGCTCTGATAGAATTTAAGAAGCTTCTATGTTGCCAAAAATGTATTCAGTTACTTATTTCAACAAATAGTCATACAGTGTAACTGGACAGTTACACAGCAAATATGTACAAACATAAGAATTTTTTTTAACCTACACGTTTGCCTTTGATCTGTCCAGAGCCAAAAATGTATTCTCTCCCACCCTATGGGACACAATCCCGTCCAATCATTTCTAAAATTTAGATTCTCCTCAGTAATTATCTGATCCAGTTCACCACTTTTTCCCGCTTCCCATGGGACTTTCTTCTCGTTCTCCTCTGGTTTCAACACTCTTGCTTGTACGTGTGTGCTCAGTCACCTCAGTCGTATCTAACTCATGTGACCCCCTGCACTGTAGTCCTCCAGGCTCCTCTGTCCATGAGATTCTTCAGGCTAAAATACTGGAACGGGTTGCCATGCCCTCCTTCAGAGGATCTTCCCAACCCAGGGATCTAATCTCCGTCTCCTGTATTGCAGGTGGATTCTTTACCTGCTGAGCCATCAGGGAAGCCCAGAAGCCTGAGGGCATGTGAGGAAAGGGTCCTCTTCCAAAGTCTGGTGCAGGCTGGCACAGCTGCTGATTACACGGCTAGTGCAACCTGAGAGAGTTCTGTTAGTTTGAGCAGAACCCAAGGGCACCTCTATGAGTCCCCATACTGCTTCCTGGTGCAGATTCTTTTTATATGTACACCAGCCACCCTATCACACAAATTGGCCCAGACAAGAGCTACTTTCTAAGATCCCCTCTCCCTGCCAAAATGCTAATTCTAGATCTCACTCTAGAGATTTCCTCTTCTCCCCTGGAGACTGGAAGTCACTTTCGTCCTCTCTCCAACTTGCTGTGTTATTCTGCCATTTCTCTTATCCTTTTTTCCATGCTCCAGAATCCCAAGATCCTCAGGACAAGAAGATCATCTACAGTGGCAATGAGTTGTATATTCAGCTACTTATTTATTCATCAAATATTTATTAAATACATATATTCCAGACAATATACTAGGTAATGCTACAATATACCTGACTTTAGTCATTTATACTTCAGGGTGAAAGTTGGACTGTATTTTTCCTCTCTTCTAAAGAATATTTCAATTAAAACCTAAGTGCAAATTGTGGAATGGAAGGCTGATTCTAATTAAAAGAATGGTGGAGGAGAAAACAGATGAAAGAGCAGTTTGGGAATAGAAGTCCTTGCCACCAAAAGTGGCAAAGACTAGCTAGTTGTTTACCAAACTATTTTCTTTTCCCCCTCCATGCATAACCAGAAGACATTTCCAGCTTTCTTTACACTTCAGTGAGGTTGGTGACTCAATAACAGACAGTGTTTGAAAGTGGATAGAAATAATGTATGCCACTCGCAGGCCTGACCCATAACTTCTGCCATATAGAATCCTCTTTCCCTTGCTACTGACTGAGTGGGTAGAACTGCAGAACTAAAGAAGCTACAAGGCAAAAGAAGCTTGGGTCCCTGAATGACCATGTGGAAGGCAACCCACTGAATACCTATACAAATTAAAAAAAAAATTATCTTGTCTCAGATCATTGAGATTTGGAGGTTCTCTGTTAAATCAGGTGATTAACTCTAACAGACTACCTTACATCATAACTAGTAGATGCTTTCCTACCCCATCTACAGGGTACACAATAAATTCACGTGAACTCAATGGAGAAAGGATAAACATCCCCCCATGTGCAGTCAAACTCACCCTCAGAAACACTCAGTTTGTGTACATTCCCTTCTACCTCCCACTCACTCTCCCTTCCTTGAACTACACTACAGGTGGATGTTCTCATACATATGTGTTTGTACCCACTCAAAGAAAGGGAACATTTCAGGAGAGACACAGATGCCCCACAGGAGACAGAACACAACTATGCAGTTTGCATTGCAGCAGGAAAAACTGAGGTCACAGGTAGGAGTTTTAGAAGTCATCTAAATCAACAGTCAACAGATGAAGGTCATAAAATCTGTACCTTGAAGATCTTGGATGAAAAGTCTACCTATCGAAGTTCTACAGGATAAGTAGGTATTATCATTAAAACTTGGAGACTAGTACATTTAGCTCTCCCAGCAGAGGCTGGCAGACAAACCTCCAGCTCAGAAACTCTGCCCAACTCCAGGTCACCTTCAGCAAGCGTACACAGTATTGAGTTCATTACTCTTTGGTCATGTGACAATGCTGTGAGCCCAGTAATAGCTGGCAGAGGTGATGGTGATAAGCAAGAAGAGTATTCATGATAGAGATCCCCCAGGCAGTGTGTTCTTTCTAGCTAACCCCTAATTCACAGCCACCCTTATCAGGGATTTTCACATGAAAAATAAATTGCAAAGGGAAAAAACTGTGAAAAACTCATTTTTAAATTCATAGAGGTCTAAATAGTTTTAATTTTTTATTAAATAGACCAACTAAATTAGTGATTTATTATGAGAAAAACTCACTTCACCCTCAGTGCTGTGCTTAGTCGCTCAGTTATGTCGACTCTTCGCAATCCCATGGCTTGTAGCCCACCAGGCTCCTCTGTCCTTGGAATTCTCCAGGCAAGGATACTCGGGTGGGATGCCATGTCCTTCTGCAGGGGATCTTCCCAACCCAAAGATTGAACGCAGGTCTCCCACATTGCAGGAGGATTCTTTACTGACTGAACCCCCAGGGAAGCCTCCCTCAGTGGCAGGCACTAAGACCATGTTTATACTGCCCTTATGACCTCTACAAGACTGATAAGGGAGGATCAAAATTCAAATCTGCCTCATTGGACAAACAGGCTTATATATCCTCAGGAACTCACTGTGCATTCTTTGCTATGTGGGGAATGTGGTAAGACTCACCAAAATCTTAAAGCTATATTATAATAGAGCTATATTGTACTATATCTCATGGAGGAAAGAAATTACTGAATTTTAGCAGTGTAGCTATCCATTTTTCTTATTTAAGGAAAAATCTAGTTTGATTCATGCAGAGTAGTCAGCATATATAAAACAAATAATAATTCAGTAACCCTAGAATTATTATGTTTTCATTTATAAAGATTTTGCTTGAGATTTTTATTCATATATTCCAATGAAATAATGCAATTCTCTATAGTTCTTATTCTTGCATGGTTGTATTTTAATAATAATAAAGTAATACAATAAGCATATCCTGTCTCCACTTGATGAAAACATCAAGATTTATTTGCAAAATAAATAAATATTCAGTAATGGATCTGTGCTTAGTAATGTTTAATAGAAAAGTTTTCTGGATCAGATATCAATTACTTTAACACTTAGGTGGATAGAGTCATATTTTGTCTTTCCAATGTAATTTAATTCCCAAGAGTAAATATGTATGTTCAGAGGAATAATATATTGTTTTAAAATAGACCTTTAAAAATTGCTTTTCACTGAAATTTATAACCTTGTTCTTGTTCAGTCATCATTTACCAGTAAGGATAATGCAGTCTTATGCTCTCTAAAATGGGAAGTTAAAATTCCTTATTTTATTCTTTCTTCTTCAAAATATTATAATTTTATCATGATCAAGAACTTCCAAGATTAAACTATTTTCCTCCTCTTTCTAACTCACTTAATCAAAATTTTTTTATAGAATTAAAGAGCCTACATCTCCAATATCATTATGAAAGTGTTACAGCCAGGTTGGTTATAAAGACAGATAATCTCATGTTTGTACCACAAGAATTCTTTGTAGAAATAGAGAATTATTCCCAAAGTAAAGAAATTCCTCAAATATGGGGCTAAAGTCTCTGTTTTTAAAATATTAAACTGTTGGTCTTCCCAATGGGAAGAGTGGTGTTCTGGCACTATCCTATCTAGTGAAAGTAAACACTTCTCAGTGAGCAGCCCACTTATCCTTTACAGTAGCAATTTACAACATTGCTCACCTCTGGTCTCCATCATCTACTGTCTCTTGCCTTCTATGATTGCATTTCTCCTGGACCTCTCTGAAAGTGTAACGCATCCTGCTCAATGTGTTTTCTTATGGGACCCGACTGAAGACAAACAATGTTTCATTTAAAGAAATACCAGTCAGTAATTCAAAAATAAATGGAAGTAATGTAAGTTTTTACTCTAGCCTCCTAAGAAAAACCAATGTGTTGGGGCAAGGTGGTGTGGTTGGAATGAGATACATGGCAGAAAGAGATGTCAGGTATTTTATCCATCATGCTCAGAGAAACCTTGTAATGTACACATGCACAACTTACAGGGCAGCTTCCCACCAAGGCTCTTTTCCCACTCTAAGCTCTCCAAATACACTCCCCAAGTTTATTCCTTCATGAGCAGAGTAATCCCTTTCTGCTGTCTATCTTGGCAGCCTTAACAGTTTCTCAGGCTCTTATCCATCACCTGTTACCTCAGTCTACATTAAAAAAAAAAAAAGCTCCATAATAATTTCAAAATTAACTGAGCTCATTTCGGCAGGTAAAGGAGCAGTGAGGTAAATATTCATGTTAAGATTTTACTTTTCCTGAAACACTTACTTATGTTGTCTAATCTAGCCACTCTGTAATATAGTTAATCACTAGGCACTGCTGTCTAATGAATCATGCAGCTGAGCATTAAAATCCCTAAAGACTGAACTCTCAATTATGTAAAACAATGTCTCTGTGTTCTTAATTTTAAACTCTACAGATCGGTTGTGTGCAGAATTGGAAATTTCTATTTTGCAGTATTATCCTTTTTTTTTTTTCTTCAGTTTTACATATTTGGCATTCAGGTCTTATTTACTTATGCTTTAATACTTGGCTCAGTTACCTTACACCTTTTAAGCAGGAGCTTTTCCTGATGATCTTGTGGTCCAGAGATAATCACTGCTTTTCACACCTAAAATAGAGCCCCATCCAAGTTTTTTGTTATTCTTTTTTTTTTTTTAATTTACTTTTTGGCCACGCCATATTGGCATGTGGGATCTTAGTTACCGGACAAGGGACTGAACCCTGGCCCTCCGCATTGGAAGCGCAGTTTTTTAACCAGTGGACCACCAGGAAAGTCCCTTCAGCCAAGTTATTCATCTTTTCTCATTTATTCTTTAAATCATTTTTATTATGAATATCACAGACATTTAAATTTACACAAAACAAATGCTCAGCTAAACTAATTATTACAGAATAAATAATGTAAAAAAAAAAATTGCTAGCTCTCCAGGTAACCTCTACTGGCCTCTGAAAAATCCCCAACCATTCCCTACCTCCTACCAACATAAACACTGTCCTCACCTGGAAGTCACCATGCTCCATAATCTAAAGAATCATGTATTCATATATTCTGAAAAATTGTCAACATTAAAAAAAAATACTAATCCTTACTCCCTGCTATTCTTTCATTGAAGAATTTTAGCTGGACATTTCTTACCTCTGTTCATCCAATATTCTGTTATCACTGAAGCCATTCCTTATATTTTCTATTTCTTTGTCTCTCTATGCCATCCATTTTGAATCTGAATGAGTGTCAGTCACTCAGTCATGTCCCATTCTTTGGAACCCCATGAACTGTAAATATTAATCCAATTCAAACTCTCTTTTAATTTCATTTTAGCTGTAACAGGTAATGATAATCAAGACTGTATATTTTGCTTTTCTCTTGTTAGTTTGTATTTCTTAATGCATTCAGCGAATCAGCTTCCCAGGCATTGGATTCATCTCTACAATGGGTAACTCTTATCTTTAGTAATTAATCACAGCACAACTGCAGTTTCACACCACGAGTGGCCACCCATCAAAGATTTCTCACCCTCCACTCTTTTATCCTTTTTCTTCCCAAACCACATGTTTCCATGAGCCAAAACCATTTTAGCAAGTCTCACTTCTGACCCCAAATATAGGATTGCCTTTTCCTCACACACTTTCAACACCAAATATGTGGGTGTTTTCTGTACCACTGCTCTAACTCTCAGCCACCAACTGGGCTTTTAATAATTCAACTTTGGTACTAACTATCCAGAGTTAATACAGACTTCACAGATTAAGGGATCTATCCTACAAGACTGCCTGCCCCCACTTCAGATGGCAGTCACAAGCCCCAGGTCTCCTACACTTCTAATCAAGAAGTTATAAATTGGGGGTTCCCACCACCCCCAATTTAGGTTTTATAATTTTCCAGAATGACTCATAGTACTCAGGAAGTGCTTTACTTACTATTACTAGTTTATCATAGAGGATACAACTCAAGAACAACCAAACTGAAGAGATATTGGGTTTGCCAAAAAGTTCATTTGGGTTTTTTTGGTAACATCTTATGGAAAAACATAGGGCAAAGTAAGGTATATAGAGGTGTGTGCATGTGTGTGTGTTCAGGGAGCTCCCAAGCTCTGTCTGGGTGCACCACTCTCCCAGTACCTCACTGAACTTCACTAACACAGAAGCTCTCCAAACCCCATCATCTGGGGGGTTTATGGAGATTTCATCATGATTGGTTTAATCATTGGCCACTGGTTATTAACTCAATCTCCAGCCTGTCTCCCCAGAGCATGAAGAATGAGGCTGAAAGTTCCATGTTTCCAATCAAGGCTTGGTCTTTCTTGAGACTAGCCCCTATCCTGGCATAAGCTCTCTGTGGGACTGCCAAGAGTCACCTCATTAGAACAAAAGACACTCCTATTATCCGTTACCACTCAGGAAATTCCAAGCATCATAGAAGCTCTATGCCAGAAACTGGGACAAAGACCAACTATTTTTCTATGATACCACACCATCTCTCACTCACTGTAGATAGTAACATATGTATGTTATTTACTCTTGGGTGCAAGCCACTATTTGGTGTGGCTTTACCTGTGAGAATCCAGTAGAGTTTGGGTTGGCTTTGTTTCCTCCCAGGGATTTCTTTTGATTTTCCAAACACTATAGAGTCCTACCAATGAGAGAGCCTTTGTTTCTGGAGCTGAGATTTCCTGGGCATCTAGGTGTAGCATAAATTCAAACCTTATCCCATGCCTAGAGTTAAAATTCTCAAAGAGGGGGAAAAATAATACTACTCCAGGCCCCCAAAATTCAGGGCATTATAGCGACAGTATGTTATTTCACTAACTGTAAATCTAATAAATATTGAAGAAGATAGTATCTTTCCTGTTTATCTCAAATCTACTTTGTTAGGGATGCAATTAAGGAACTTCCCCAGAATAAATACAATACAGCTGATTAAACATAAAACTTCAGAAACAATAAGAATTTCAAGTGAAATGGGGTGCCATTGCCTTCTCCGGAAATAAAAATAAACTACATATAAAAATCTTATGTAGTTATTAATTTTTTCACAGTTTACAAATGGGTTATGAGAGGAAACATATACAAAGATTGGTTTTGGAGAAGTAACCCAGCAGCCTAAAGGGAAAATTAGGAATGAAAACCAATTTTTTTCACTTGCATCTACAGCTCTGACATTATAACAAAGGTCAACAGGAAAATACAATTTTTTATACAAAGATTCATTATACATATAGCTTTCTCACACATCAAATGCAAAAATAAAAATACACTATGCTTTTAAAAGTGGAAACTTTTATTATTTATGGGGGGCAATAATGATAAGTTAGCTGCAAAAGCTGCTGCCTTTTGCTATTTTCTTGCTGATGTGAATTTGTGGATAACTTCCAAGACAGAGGTATCGGTATTAAAAGAAGTACAAGATAAAGCTCAGAAAATGATTGGGAAAGAAGGAGTGACAAAGTGCTGGCATTATGAAGGGACTGGAGAAACTAAACTCTGAAACTGAGCACTAAAAGGAAGTCATATAAAACTGACATGGTCCCATCTCACAGTGAACAACTGGGACCTTTAGAAATGAGATTTTGCTCTAACCCAAAATGTCAGAACATTTTGCTATGGACAAAGGGCAGAGAAATGACATAGACACTGGAAAATAGAGAAGGAAATGAAACTCAAGAGAAAGGTGATGAGAACCTTGGCAAATCTGCATATTTCTTAAAAAGTTTTAAAATCAATATGACTTCTTTTTTCCAAATTGCTTAGAAATATTCATCCACAGTCTGTTGACTGTGGCTATGTTGAGGTGTCCAACAGAAAATATTGATGATGGTGGTATCTGTGCTTTCTACTTTATGTCCAGAGAGCTCAAATTTTATTTTACAGATATGTAGCCTCATGAAAATATGCAGTCCCTCATACATAGAGATGAGTCAGCTGATCTCTACTCGATAGTTCATATTTTTGCAGGTGCTTTTCTGGTGCTTCTGACAGTTTCACTAAGCCAGATTCTCCATTCATCCCATCTTCTTAGTGACTAAGAGTCCACGTTTCCCAGAGAACAAGCTGCATCAAGAGCACAACCTGAATACGAAACTAATTATTTCGTCTCAGCAGAGCTGGTCTGTTCATTCGAGCACCAACTACCCTGAGTTATCTAATACAGATTATTTTACCTCACTCACCCTTTGTAAACTGACCAGAAACCACTTAATGCTTAGGGAAAATGAAAAACAAAGATTGTGTGATACTCTTTTCTAAATTTCAGTTAAGTTTGGTTCAGTCACTCAGTCAGGTCCAACTCTTTGTGACCCCATGGACTGCAGCATGCCAGGCCTCCCTGTCCATCACCAACTCCCAGAGTTTACCCAAACTCATGTCCATTGAGTCAATGATACCATAATACCATTTCATCCTCTGGCATCCCCTTCTTCTCCTGCCTTCAATCTTTCCCACCATCAGAGTCTTTTCTAATGAGTCACTTCTTTGCATCAGGTAGCCAAAATATTGGAGCTTCAGCTTCAGCATCAGTCCTTCCAATGAATATTCGGGACTGATTTCCCTTAGGATGGACTGGTTTGATCTTCTTGCAGTCCAAGGGACTCTCAGGAGTCTTCTCCAACTCTACAATTCAAAAGCATCAATTCTTCAGTGCTCAGCTTTCTTTATGGTCCAACTCTCACATCCATACATGACTACTGGAAAAACCACAGCTTTGACTAGATGGATCTTTGTTGGCAAAGTAATGTCTCTGCTTTTTAATATGCTGTCTAGGTTTGTCATCCAGCTTTTCTTCCAAGGAGTAAGCATCTTTTAATTTCATGGCTGCAGTCACAGTCCGAAGTGATTTTGGAGCCCAAGAAAAATGTTTGTCACTATTTCCATTGTTTCCCCATCTATTTGCCATGAAGTGATGAGACTAGATGCCATGATCTTCGTTTTTTGAATACTGAGTTTTAAGCCAGCTTTTTAACTCTGCTCTTTCACTTTCATCAAGAGGCTTTTTAGTTCCTCTTCACTGTCTGCCATAAGGGTGGTATCATCTGCATATCTGAGGTTATTGATGTTTCTCCCAGCAATCTTGATTCCAGCTTGTGTTTCATCCAGCCCAGCATTTCTCATGATGTACTCTGCATAGAAGTTAAGTAAGCAGGGTGACAATATACAGCCTTGATGTACTTCTTTCCTGATCTGGAACCAGTCTGTTGTTCCATGTCCGGTTCTAACTGTTGCTTCTTGACCTGCCTACAGATTTCTCAGGAGGCAGGACAGGTGGTCTGGCATTCCCAACTCAAAGAATTTTCCATAGTTTGTTGTGATCCACACAGTCAAAGGCTTTGGGATAGTCAATGAAGCAGAAATAGATGTTTTTCTGGAACTCTACTGTTTTTTCTTTGATCCAATGGATGTTGACAATTTGATCTCTGGTTCCTCTGCCTTTTCTAAATCCAGCTTGAATATCTGGAATTTCTCAGTTCGCATATTGTTGAAGCTTAGCTTGGAGAATTTTGAGCATTACTTTGTTGATGTATGAGATGAGTGCAACTGTGTAGCAGTTTGAACATTCTTTGGCATTGCCTTTCTTTGGGACTGGAATGAAAACTGACCTTTTCCAGTCCTGTGGCCACCACTGAGTTTTCCAAATTTGCTGTCATATTGAGTGCAACACTTTAACAGCATCATCTTTAGGATTTGGAATAGCTCATCTGGAATTCCATAACCTCCACTAGCTTTGTTCGTAGGGATGCTTCCTAAAGCCCATTTGACTTTGCATTCCAGGATGTCTGGCTCTCGGTGAGTGATCACACCATTGTAACAGAGAAATAAATCCTATCTCAGAAGCTCTGAACATTTAATTAGCTTTGAATTTTTTGAAGTTCTATTCTTACTTGGACCATTAAAAATACTGGACTGAGAAAAGGTTTTTTTGGGTTTTTTTTAGATTCAAGTATTGACTGAGCACCTACTAGGTGCTTGGGGCATGAAGATAACTTGAAGATGTTATCTTCAAAAGGATTAAAACTTATTGGAGTGATGAGACATAGCCCCATTAAACATGAGGAGATGTACTCTGGAATGAATGGTCTAGGTGTTCTTTAAGAGTTTGGGAAGAGGTTCTGAAGTACTTGTGGCTCAGAGGGTAAAGCGTCTGCCTGCAGTGCAGGAGACTTGGGTTCGATCCCTGGGTCAGGAAGATCCCCTGGAGAAGGAAATGGCAACCCACTCCAGTACTCTTGCCTGGAGAATCCCATGGACAAAGGAACCTTGTAGGCTACAGTCCATGGGGTTGCAAAGAGTCAGACACGATTGAGTGACTTCACTCACTCACTCTGAAGTATTTAGAAAGCCCTTTATGGACTGTTGTTTTAGTTGCTAAGTTGTGTCTGACTCTTTGGCGGCCCCATGGACTGTAGTCCACCAGACTTCTCTGTCCACAGAATTTCCCAGGTGAGGATATTAGAGTGGGTTGCTAATTCCCTCTCCAGAGGATCTTCCCAACCCAGGGATCAAACCCACGTCTCCTGCATTGGCAGGCAGGTTCTTTACCACTGAGCCACCAGGGAAGCCCCTTTATGGACTAGGTGGGACTTAAATTAGGCACAGTCTGGAAGAATAGTGATCGATTGAATAAAAGAAATATTGAGAGAATAGGAAGTTGTTTCAGGTGTTAAAGCACAAAGAAAAATTCAAAGGCAGGATGACCACAGGCTGCTACAAATTAGTAAAATCAGCAGAGTTGATGAGAAAGATTTATATTGGAGAAAACATAGGAATGAAGTATAGATTGCGAAACACATGCACACAATTGAGATCCTTGAATACCGGGAAAGAAGCACCGAAATTCCTGAGGAAGGATGTGACGGCAACAAAGGTGATACTGGTGATAGTTCAGGAGTATTCATTGGTTGGCGTTGTGGAGCTATATCGGTGTGAAATGTTACTGGTGGTAGCAAGGCTTGTTGGGAAACGTTTTCTATAATCCGGGTGCTATGTGATCAGAAATTTAACCAGTGTGCTAGCACTGATAATGCAAAGAAAGGGGTTAATATGAGTTGTATTACAGTGGGCAGGTTTAATGAGCTTTTGAGATTCCCTAAACGTCAGAGAACAAGAGGAAAGAAAAGTCAACAATGGTTTCAAAATTTTAAGCCAAAATAATTGGGTGAACAATGGCCATTCCTATAATATACTGGTAAGAAGAAGGTGAGAGGCATGTTGTGGAGATTTCAAAAATCACTTTTAAGGCATAGACTAGCTGTTTGTGAGGTAACGTTTGCAATGGTGAGCAAATGGCGATGTCCCAGTAGGCACTGGGAAATGTGAAGCATGAAATTTTGCAGATGAGACTATGGCTTTGGATCCCCCAGTCTTTTGATTAGAAGTAGTAGCTAATGCCACAAGAATAGAGAAATTTCCACAAGAGTGTTCATATGAAGAAAATAACAGTAAGCCAGAGACCACACAGAAGAGAGAGGGAGGAAGAGGAAGCAGTAGGCGTGTGGGTAGGAGAGAAAGGGAGACACAGACAGACAGAAAGGCAAAGAGAGGGACAGAGAGACAGAAACTGTCACTGAGCTTCAGGAAGGTGACTTCAAGGAGAAAGGAGGAAACACAGAAGGTCAAGAACAAGAATGACTTGAGTACCTGCCAGTCAGCTCCAGCCTCCTGAGGTACAATAAAAGGTTCTTGATAAAGGGCAAACGTTACCCTCTTTTGCTGAGAGTTGGACATCTTTCACTTGGAGGCCAAAGAATTGAAAGATCATGTTTCTACAAGAAACTAAGTTTGTATCATCTATCTTCAGTATTTTTTTAAAAAAAAAATTTACTTCCTTAATGGTAAAAATTTAGAACTGTGTCATACCTGCAAACTGATTTTTTAATAATAGTTTTGGTCCTAGTCATCTAAATTTCATCTGCAATTGTGATAAATTTTAAACAAATGCCTTAAGGGACTTACTTCTCCCAAGTTTTCTTCTGACATGACAGGAGCAAAGAAGACATCTTTAATCAATTCAACTTTCCTACCAAAGGACAATATAGTCTAGTTAATTTTCATACCCATCAGAGGCTCAGGGCTTTTTGGACGTAGGTAGAGGTTAATGAGCATAAAACTGAGAACAATTAGCGCTCAAATTAATGTTACATAAGATTCAACATCTGGAAGTATGTCATCATTTTGGGTCATAGACCACCTGCCAAGCTAAATGTTCACACAACTGCAATTTATTCGGCATACAAATGGAATAAAAATGATACTTTAAAAATAGTTTTTGATTTAGCAGTATGTTTATAGAGGCCTCTCACATTTCAAAACTTCAACTAGAATTGAACAATGGATTGAACAAGATGAAATATACAGCACCAAAAGGAATAGAAAATACCTTTTTGAAAATATATTTCATAATAAATTAGCTATAGTGCTAATATTAGTTTCTCTAGTTGATCTAACCACTGTCACTCTTTAACCATCAAATATTTAAGAACAAGAAGAGATCAACCTGTCATTCTTCATTCTATTTATGTAACAGACCCTGCAAACATTGGCTGTTTCTGGCAATAGAAACATATCAGAAAATGCCAAATCTCAAGATGCCTCCTGCAACTCACCTCAAATACTGGCCCATGCACAGCATACCCTAAACACACTCATTCAGGGGGTCTCTGGAGTTACCTAGAAAGCCAAGGCTCTCTCCAAAGGGTGGCCCCAGACTTCATCACCAGCCTGACCAGAAAGCCCTGGGGCCTTCTGAATGAGGAAGCAAAATCAGATAAAAGAGCAAACCATCGCTAGAGAACACACACCTTCTCTTACCCTCCAGCTCTAGAGTATGCTAATTCCTGGAAATGGCAGCAATTTAGAAATGCCAGCTCTTAGAGAGTGCAAAAGAATAATAGCAATCCAGAAAACAAGTTATGACCATTAATCAGAATGATGAGGAAATGGCAACCCACTCCAGTATTCTTGCCTGGAAGATTTCATGGGCAGAGGAGCCTGACAGGCTACAGTCCATGAGCCTACAGTCCATGAGCCTATAGTCCATGAAGCTGCAAAGAGTCAGACATGGCTGAGCACACAGCTCAAAACAGTATCCATTTTTATTTTTACTTAGCTGCCTTTTCACATGATTGGGTGATTGGCAACTTCAGTAAAACAGGTAAACTCTTGGTTGGGTATGTCTGTGAATATCTGCAGGAGATTTCAAAGGCAAAGAAATTTTCTGCAAATGCAGAAATCACATTTTACCTCATTTACAAAAATGAGCCATCATTTTAAAAAGAGTTTGGAATTCAAACACCAACTAAAGAAGCATCTTATATTGCAATCTGCATTTAAAGCGCCTAAAAAGTTATGAACACTTGAGCCTTTGTTGTACTTTTCTAGATAGAGTAAGGAAGTGTCCAATCTAGAATTGGGTCTGCTAAAGCCATCTACATATTGGCATTGCCCTGCTTCTGTAACTCAATTCCCATGGATTGTCAAAGCGATGATAATTATCAGTGGGTCATTTTGAGAGTTAAGCCCTGTGCTCTGATGTCCAGCTGCCTGACTCTCAATTCCTGGCCCTCCATTTGTTGTATGGCCTTGGGTAAGTTTGTAACTTCTTGAAGCTCCAGTTTGGTCACTTTTAAGGTGGGCATAATATGTCCTGCTCTATGTGGTTATTGAGCGAGAAGGATAATCTGGGTATTGTGTAGGACACAGAAGAAGGGCCATGTAATTGTCAGTCTTCAATATTACTGAGTGGTTATCAGATCCTGAGTCACCAAAGACTAAATCACGTTTAATATCTTTTTCTTCTGGACTTGTGTTTACAAGATATTTTGTAATATTTTCTTTTAATTATCAGCCTACATGTTAACTCTATTTGACAGCCATATGCTATTTACTTAACCAAAATGTGCCACATAGCTTATGGCAGTGTTTTCCAAACTGTGCTTTAAAAAACTGGGCCTCTGGTGGTGGGGAAGGGGAGGTTTCAAGACGGCTTCCATGTGAGGGATAATAAATGGGGCCAAGCAATGAGGGTCAGAGGTCACTGATTCAGGCTTCTAACGGAAAACCTCTGCCTTTACTGACTTTAAATAGTGGGCTTCTCAGTTAAATTTTAGCTTGAACAAAGTGTTTTGTGGCTCAAAATGTGGGTGGAGGAGTCAGAAAATGCAGATAAAAACACTAATGGTTTACTGTGTCTATTATTTTTAAAAGAAATACTACGGATAGCAAAGACTATATTCGAACAGTTGCCATTTGAGTTCTGATTCTAGATTAAAAATTTTCATCTAAATCATAATTCAAGGATATTTGGAATTTCATCTTTTTCCCTCCCTGGCACTGTTAAGTAGGGAGGGCTCATTAAACTCTGTTCATTATCCTTTTTTGAGAAGTCTATTGTATAAAGCATTATTACTCAGAATGGAAATGAATGAGGTAAATCTGGCCTCCAAGACCCCATGGCTAATATTTGTCCCTGTCCCAAAAATAACCCAAAGCCAAGCAAGTCAAAAGCAGAGTACAGTGGTTAGGTCCATGGTCTCCACAGTCAGACTGCCCAGTATGAATCTTGCTTTGTCCACTTACAGGCTGTGTTTCCAGACAATTCACTTCCTATCTGTGTACCTCAGCCTCCTGTTTGTAACATGAGGATAATAGTACCAATGGTGTAAAGTTATCTTGAGGATTTAGAGAATACACACAAAACAAGGGCTTCTCAGATGGCACGTGGTAAGGAATCTGCCTGCCAATGCAGGAGACGCAAGAGACATGGGTTCAATCCCTGTGTCAGGAGCATGCCCGAGAGCAGGAAATGGTAACCTGCCCTAGTATTCTTGCCTAGGAAATCCCATGGAGAGAAGAGCCTGGTGGGCTACAGCCTACTGGGTGTCAAAGAGACATGACTGAACATGTATACACAAAACAAACATGATTACCAAAGTGGAAAGGGAAGGAAGGGGGGGGGGGTAAATTGGAGTATGGGATTAACAAACTATTACATATAAAATAGATAGGCAACAAGGATTTACCGTACAGCACGAAGAACTATTTTCAATATCTTTTAATAACCTATGATGGAAAAGAATCTGAAAAAATATGTATACATATATATAACTGAATCACTTGTCTATACACCTGAAACTAACACAATATTAGCCGAATGAACACAAAATATTTAGAACAAGGGAAGGTAGAAAATAATTACTAAGTAAATATTAGTTCTTGTGGTCATTAAGAACAGAGTTTGTTTTAGAACCATTTTTTTGACACTTGAATTATTTCTAAGTCTAATTACAAAAGTAATTACACAAGTTGTCTAATTACAAAAATTAAGTCTACTTACAAAAGTCAGTACATTTATCATTTTAAATTTCCTTCAGCTATAGGAGGAATGCTGCTGCTGCTGCTAATAGCAACTAAATTAATTAGCTTTATAATTATTTAGCTTTATAATTAATTATTTATTTTAATTCTTGGTAATTTTTCTCTTTCCTTTCATGTAATATTATTTTCTTAAACTGTGAACAGAAAAAACAAATTCTCTTGCAAAGTGTCACACAGAAAAATATCAAGCCTGCTAGCCTGTGGTCCTGAGTTTTGTATTATGTTGAATATGGCAAATGAGGACCAAGTAACCTAGCTGTATTTTATTGCTATCCCTTGTGTTTGCTCATATTTTAAGAAAAATATGAATAATAAAGTATGATTTTGACATATCATCTATTTGACATTTTGATGCACATACTTTTACTTTGTATCTTTAATTTTTGTATTTATCCCTTTTGCCAAGTATAATTCTTGGAATCTAGGGGGGGAAATACCCTGAAAACAATAAAATGATAAATTCTTTTGTTCTTTGTCTTTTTTTAGACTTTCAAGGACTCCACGTGTTGCCTCAGACAGTTGACTGGTCATCTTTTCCTCCTCAACAGTATCTCTTGACTCTCGGGTTCAAAAACAAAGAAGATGGAAAGTTTTTGGAAAAAGTGTCAAGTAGGAAGTTACCAACATTTACAGGTAATTCACCTGGACTTGTTATCTTTCAGTACCATTTTAAGGCATAATTAATTATTCAGTAATGAATAATGTGCATTATTCATTAAGCTTTATTCATTTCAAGCCTAGCATATAGTAGAGCCTGGGCACCAAAAAGTTTGTTGGGTCATTCTTAACTCCTTCCAGTCTTCTTTGTGGGTTAGTCAACAATACCTGGAATTCTGGTTCCCTAAGAGCATCCACCTCCCTCACACCAAACATCTCACCCCAATCACACGATCACCAATGCCTAATCATGGGGCACTTAAAGAATACTAGCAAATACAAGCTTTTGTCACCATCAATTAGCAAACATAGAAGAAAATTATGCAACAAAACTACCGTATGAAATCAAAAGTATAGACAATGACCCCCCCTTAAATCATTTGGATTATCTGCCATTGTATTAATATCTGTTCCACTCTTTTCTTATGTAATTAACCAAGACCTCTACTCTCCTAAAGAGTATTCTAGTTAAGTGGTGCTCAGTAATTCTAGTTGAAAACTTTCAAAAATCAAGAAAATATTCATGTAGAATTGAAGTCTCAGACTTGCAGGCTGAATTCATGACCAGGCTGAATTTATCCCTTCAGCTCTACTCACATAATTAAGGATTTGTGTTTTGTCTGGCACTCCATCCTCTGAGGCTTATCTCAACTTCAAGCTACATTCAAAGTCAATGGGATTTGCACACTTGAATAATACCTGGGAGAAATAAGACAAGAATCAGACACATTTATGACAACCTTTTTTTCACAACTCAGGAAAAGCATACTTTGCAGAGAGAGGTGAATTGTTATAGGCGGTGCCTCAGATCTCAATCAGGAAACACAGCAAAAGGAATAAATGATGGTCTCCAAAGGGCAATGTCTCCTCTGCCTTTCTTCTCATAGATCTTTCATTGTGATACTTGTGGTCTTTGAGATGGGACTCGTTCCTGTACTAAAGATTTCATATCTATTAATATTGAGATGTCTGTTTATAGCTTGCTAAGAAAAGCATTTTGAAATGGATGTCTAGCAAAAAATAGTATAAAAGTTTATTGTTACAATTTTTAGAACATAAAACTCCCTTCGGTCTGCTGACCAGAGAAGACACAGTGAGACACATGGAGACAATGGCAAAGCGAATCTTGCCAATATTGGACTTTATTGGAGGCACCCAACTGAATGTAGGTATATGAGTCTTTTATATTTGTTCAGCATACAAATATCAAGCAATTTTAGAACTATACAAAGTTTACATGTAAATATTACAAATACCGGAAGATTTGAGAAACTTCCACAGTGAATCTCATTTGCAAAACCAACCAAAGTTTAGCTAATGATTTTAGTCCTTTTATATTTCAAAACATTAATAATAATGTTATACTTTGCAGTTGCCAGCATTTATTAGGCTAGTGTCTTTTTAAAGGGCCTTTTTGTCTTGATATCTAATTGAAGGTTGCACTGAGTTTCTTGCTTCAAATGAGTAACAGAATTTTAGTAAACACGATGCTTTCTCTATTTTATATATTGGGCAATTGCATATAACTATTTTGTTACCTAAACGAAAATTCAGAATTTTGAAAGATAGTTTCTCCACATCATAATGATAGTCAGTCAGTTCAGTTTCTCTGTCATGTCCTACTCTTTGTGACCCCATGGACCACAGCACGCCAGGCCTCCCTGTCTGTCACAACTCCCAGAGTCCACCCAAACCCATGTCCATTGAGTCAGTGATGCCATCCAACCATCTCATCCTCTGTTGTCCCCTTCTCCTCCTGCCCTCAATCCTTCCCAGCATCAGAGTCTTTTCCAATGAGTCAGCTCTCCACATCATGTGGCCTAATTATTGGAGTTTCAGCTTCAACATCAGTCCCTCCAATGAACACTCAGGACTGATCTCCTTTAGGATGGACTAGTTGGATCTCCTTGCAGTCCAAGGGACTCTCAAGAGTCTTCTCCAACACCACAGTTCAAAAACATCAATTCTTCGGTGCTCAGCTTTCTTCACAGTCCAACTCTCACATTCATACATACTGGAAAAACCATAGCCTTGACTAGACCGACCTTTGTTGGCCAAGTAATGTCTCTGCTTTTGAATATGCTGTCTAGGTTGGTCATAACTTTCCTTCCAAGGAGTAAGCGTCTTTTAATTTCATGGCTGCAGTCACCATCCACAGTGATTTGGAAGCACCCCAAAATAAAGTCTGACACTGTTTCCACTGTTTCCCCATCTATTTCCCATGAAGTGATGGGACCAGATGCCAGGATCTTGGTTTTGAATGTTGAGCTTTAAGCCAACTTTTTGACTCTCCTCTTTCACTTTCATCCAGAGGCTCTTTAATTCTTCTTAACTTTCTGCCATAAGGGTGGTGTCATCTGCATATCTGAGGTTATTGATATTTCTCCCAGCATTCTTGATTCCAGCTTGGGCTTCCTCCAGCCCAGCATTTCTCATGATGTACTCTGCATAGCAGTTAAATAAGCAGGGTAACAATATACAGCCTTGACGGACTCCTTTTCCTATTTGGAACCAGTCTGTTGTTCCATGTCCAGTTCTAACTGTTGCTTCCTGACCTGCATACAGGTTTCTCAAGAGGCAGGTCAGGTGGTCTGGTATTCCCATCTCTCTCAGAATTTTCCACAGTTTATTGTGATCCACACAGTCAAAGGCTTTGGCATAGTCAATAAAACAGAAATAGATGTTTTTCTGGAACTCTCTTGCTTTTTCCATGATCCAGTGGATGCTGGCAATTTGATCTCTGGTTCCTCTGCCTTTATAAAACCTGCTGGAACATCTGGAAGTTCATGGTTCATGTATTGCTGAAGCCTGGTTTGGAGAATTTTGAGCATTACTTTACTAGCGTGTGAGATGAGTGCAATTGTGCAATAGTTCGAGCATTCTTTGACATTGCCTTTCTTTGGGATTGAAACGAAAACTGACCTTTTCCAGTCCTGTGGCCACCACTGAGTTTTCCAAATTTGCTGACATATTGAGTGCAGCACTTCCTCAGCATCATCTTTCAGGATTTGAATTAGCTCAACTGGAATTCCATTACCTCCACTAGCTTTGTTCAGAGTGATGCTTCCTAAGGCCCACCTAACTTCACATTCCAGGATGTCCAGCTCTAGGTGAGTGTGAATGATCACACCTTCATAATCATGTGGGTCATGAAGATCTTTTTTGAACAGTTCTTCTGTGTGTTCTTGCCACCTCTTCTTAATATCTTCTGCTTTTATTAGGTCCATACCATTCTGTCCTTTATTGAGCCCATCTTTGCATGTAATGTTCCCTTGGTATCTCTAATTTTCTTGAAGAGGTCTTTAGTAAATTGGATGCTAATCTAAACATTGGCACTTGATCTTTATTTACCCTTAAGGTAAATTATCAAATTCCTTTTTCCAACCAAGGGAAAATATGCCCTTTCTACTTTTCAGTGTTAAAAAAAAAAAAAGCCCAAAATAAGACCTGAATTAATCTGTGCTATTTTACAAAATTTAAGCCCCTTTACTGAAAGTACATAAAGGGAACTTCTCATTAACAGGCTATAAAGGCTGCAGATTTCCCCTCTTAAAATATTTTTCAAAAGATCTTTAAGCTGGAAATTTTAAAAATTTCACCATTTGTGGCTTTTGTATTCCATCATTAATCTGATGTTCTTACCTTACAAGAGGAACCAAGGGGGTCATCACCAACAGCTACTTAACATCTGTTCAGCAGTTTATCTGCTCGGTAACATTATTCAGCATTTTAGAAAAGCTATAAAACCCCTCATCTATTTGCATGATCTGTAATTAATTCTATGCTTTATAAATCCTAAAGCACACTTTCACTGATTTTCCTACCACATAACTTCCCCTTCCTCACAACTGTGTTCCACTCAATCATCTCCCTTATACTTCTATTAATAAAAATTTATTTCTGTCTTAGTCATCTTGGGCTGTCACTCAAAATACCATAGATCAGATGACCCGAACAACTGAAGCTTATTTTCTCACAGTTCTAGAGGCTAGAAGTCTGGGATTAGGTCAGGTTCTGACAAAGACCCTCTTCTTGGCTTGCAGTTAGCTACTTTCTCTGCATCCTAACATGGCACAGAGCAAGCTCTGTGGGGTCTCTTCTTAAAAGAGCATGAATCCCATCATCAGGGCCCTACCAACTCTCATGATCTTGTGTGCATGCTTCGTTGCTCAGTTGTGTCCAACTCTTTGCAACCTCATTGACTGTAGTCTGCCAGGCTCCTCTGTCCATGGAATTTTCCAGGCAAGAATACTGGAGTGGGTTGCCATTTCCTTCTCCAGGGGATCTTTCTCCCACATTGGCAGGCAGGTTCTTTACCATTGGCCACCTGGGAAGCTCTCATTTCATCTAACCCTAGTTACCTCCCAAAGGCCCCATTTCCACATTGGCCTCTAGGGCTTCAACCTAGAAATTTTAAGTGGACACAAAGATTTAGTTTATAGTAATCTCACTGTCTCTGCTGCAAATCTGGGGTCCTGTTCTCCAATTCACCCTCTACTGCAACCTCCTTCAGACACACACACACACAGCTTCACCACCCCATCTTAATTAGATGCACAAACACATATCATCATTGTCATCATTAGACCTTTGTGCGGAGAAGGCAATGGCACACCACTCCAGTACTCTTGCCTGGAAAATCCAACGGATGGAGGAGGCCGGTGGGCTGCAGTCCATGGGGTCGCTAAGAGTCAGACACAACTGAGCAACTTCACTTTCACTTTTCACTTTCCTGCATTGGAGAAGGAAATGGCAACCCACTCCAGTGTTCTTGCCTGGGGAATCCCAGGGACGGGGGAGCCTGGTGGACTGCCATCTATGGGGTCACACAGAGTCGGACACGACTGACACAACTTAGCAGCAGCAGCAGCAGCAGACCCTTGCAAGAAGTGGAAAGAAAGCAAAGTGTTAGTCACTCAGTCATGTCCAACTCTTTGCAACCCCATGGACTGTACCCTGCCAGCCTCCTCTGTTCATAGCATTCTTCAGGCAAGAATAATGGGTGGGTAGCCATTTCTTTCTCCAGGCAGTTTTCCCAACCCAGGGCTTGAATCCAGGTCTCCTGCATTGTAGGCAGATTTTTAGCATCTCAGCCACCAGGGAAGCCCACAAGAATTCTTGTGGAAGCCTTGCTGATAAGAACCATCACCATGTAGTATCATTTCACTTCATCTGCACATGGTTAACCTTGCAGCATCAGTGTCCGGGATACTGGGGAGGTGATCTGTCTGTGCCATGGTTCTTTGGGGAAATACCCACCATAACTTGCTACTTTTCAGGAACCTGCCACATCAAATCTGTTGCCAGTTCAGATCTCCCAATGTGTTGTGAATAAAGGTTAGGCCAATCTAAGCATCATCAGGCATTTCTTAAACACTTTTAACTCATTTTCCTCTCACATTACAAAGGCCATTTTGGCCACTTTGAAATGTGTACACACATGGATATTTATGTGTCTATAAAGAGAATTTAAAAATCATAATGAATAAGATTTTTAGCATCTTATGAATAACTCAGTCTTATTTAGAATAAGTCAGTTGTTCAGTTGCTAAGTCATGTCCGACTCTTTGCAACCCCATGAACTGTAGCTAACTGACTCCTCTGTCCATGGGATTTCCCAGGGAAGAATACTGGAATGGGTTGCCATTTTCTGCTCCAGGGGATCTTTCTGACCCAGGGATCAAACCTCCTGAGTATCCTGCATTAACTTGCTTATTCTTTATCACTGAGCTACCAGGAAAGCCCCAGAATGAGTTGATAACACTTTGCTACTTCAAGAGATTTCATCAACTTTCTTACTTTTGTGTCTATGGAAAATAATAGTGGTTGGAAAATTGTCTCTAAGAGCTTGAATGAAATTGAAGTGAATGAGTCCAAAGGTACCCAGGGACCAAAAGTATATCCAAATACTGACCTCTAGGTTTCTTATTATATATCCAACCACAGCTTCATAAAGCAGGATTGAATCAAACAAGCTGCAAAAGTAACCTAGGTTAAGGAAACAAGTAATGAGTTGCTGAGCAGAAATTATTCCTACATGGTACAATTAACTATGACCCAGGGATCCCTCAGCAGTGTTTTCAGGATCCCCTGAGGTGTGTTTTTTCTTATCAGATGTCAAATGCCATCTGTTTCAATGTTTAGATACTTCAGTGTCCTTGTTAGTTGTGACCCTACCTCGTGACACCTGTAGAAAAAGACTTTTGTCTAAGACCAGCTGTGTAACCCCTAGGATGTCACTTAACCTCTGAGCTTTTTTTCTCATTTATCAAATAAGCTGATATATGCCAGGCTCACCTCACACAGTTGTTATGAGACCAAGAGTATACAATCCACAGTGAATCACTTTGTAAAGTATCAAAAATTTTTAAAAATTTTAATTATTTTTATTGGTTTTCATTTGCTTTGACAGAAGGGTTGTTTTGGAGATCCTTCTTTTTCTTTATAAAAGCCATGTACTTTGAAATTGTGCATTCTTCTAAAATGAAGACTGTGCAAGTGTCCTGCGGATTTTGAATGATATTCCCTAGGTCACTGATGCACTTAAATCTCCTTAAAAAGGCAGGATTAAGGGTGTCATCTCCCTTCATGCCCACAGTAGGACTTCCCAGAGAACATGAATTTTCACCTCTTGCCACAGGTGGCAGAAAGAGTTGGTGAAGGCGACAAAGACATTCCTGGTATAAGGTTTCTATGTCTCAGAAAATAATCCTCCTTACACTCTGACACCAGTTTCCTTTCCTTTATAGATTCCTTTGCTAAGTATACAATGCATGGCCAAATAAGAATGATTCTGGCATTTTAAGAGTTATTGTCTAAAAGATTCTTCCAGTTTCCTATCTGGTGGCTTTGAATCCCCCTGAACATCAATTCCATTCAACCAGCTGCTCTGCTCTTCCAGTATTTTCTCTTCTCTGGATCTTTGTCCTAATTATCTCACAAGCTACTGAATGCTACTATGCTTTTCCATTCATTAACTTTATTGGCTGCTGTCAGTTTAAAACCTTATGTACTGTGCTTCCTGGGGTAAATGTTAAAGAGTTAAAATAATAAAATCTCTCGCTGTGCATGAAGCTTCTTTCACAGGCTGACTTGCCAAAAAAAATGACCTAACTAACCAGATTTTAAATACCTCGTTAATTTCACTTTTAATTTCTTCCAAGTGAAGCATAAAAGATGTTTACACATGCACATTCAAAATGAACAATAATATGTGTTTCCTACCCCCTTTCCTTTGCAATGAATGTTTCTATGTATTATGTCAAATAGAAATACATTCCCAATACTTGGGCTCTGCTTTTCAGCAGTATTAGATTAGCAGTGCCACTTATCTTCCAAACATTTATCCATACCTGCTATTAAATCTAGACAAGTATCTGGAGGAAGCCTTCATTTGAACTTGCTATTTACCTAAACTTCATTGTAGCTAGGTGCAGTTTTAGCTTCAGTCTTGGCCACTTTATTATACCCTCGCCAGGAGCTAAGCATCTTTTGATCACTCCTAAAGTCTCACTGGGAGGGCTACTTCCCTTTAGATTTAGCCCTTGTGAGCTAATTCTTTCATTTTTCATTGTTTCCTTTATTTTCTTAAAGCAACAGCATTAAAGCATTCCTGTTGGCATCTATTCATTTTTATTTTTGCTTCATTTTATCACTCAAAAGTCCCAAACTTGTAAAGGTAAAATATTAATCTATCGTTTCCTAATAACCAAAGCTGCAGTTGGTCTGGGGTGGGCAAAGGGGAGGTGGGGGAGGGCTATTAGCCTTCAACTATATTCTTTCTCTAGCATCCTATTGGTAAGGAGCACTTCCTGTTTTGTTATGTATCCAACAATCAAGCTAACAAAGCACCATTGCCTTCCACTATTTTTATTTTCCTGATGTTTTGGAAAATTACACTGATAGATTATGTTCCTGAGCAGGCCATAGTTGTTTCTGTTCTTTGGAGTTGAGTCACTACACCACTTTCCTACAACCAGCCTTATTGTTTATTTTAAAGAAGGACAAAGAAAGCAATTTTTATTCAGAAAGAAAACTGTGTCTCCTGCAACTCGCTTTCCTCTATTTGACAGTATCCCATTGTTTAGCTACATGTTTAAACTCAATGGGTAGGCTGGCTATTTCGTCAATTCTAAGAAAGGATCTCAAATCCACAATTTGCAATCATCGCTCCCATAGGTTTATAGGTTTTCAGATAAATGATTAATCGGAAATAGCAAATTAGTGGGGATTGACAGACATTAGTAAAATGGCTGAGATAGCTGTAAGGGAGAAATACAGCAAATACAGGGCAATGGTGCTCAACTTTGCTATATTACCAAGATTCTAAGAAAGTGCCAGAGAGGTTGGTGTCAATCAAGATGTGTATGACATTTCAGAAAGGACTGCCTTCCAAATTCAAGTTAAAATTTCGATGTTCTTTAGTAATACTGGTTTCTAATAATTTTTCTCCTTAAAAGAAATTCTATTTTAAGAAGAAAAATTCATGTCTGCCTTCTCTAATTTCTGGGCAGGGGGGATCTGGCTTTGTGAGCATGCACAGATTAAAATAGTCCATGTGCAGATACTAAGTTTTACGGTTTGTTCTCCAATTTCTGTTTGAGGTTATCTGAATACTCAGGAGGGCACTTTGCTAAAATTCCTATTTCCGGGGCCACATATCACAAGATTGTGAACCCAAGACTTTTTTCTAACCCTTATATACCCCCTTATGTCAGACGTGAAAGTGAACGTGTTAGTCACTCAATCGTGTCTGATACTTTGAGACCCCATGGACCATAGCCTGCCAGGCTTCTCTATCCATGGATTCTCCAGGGAAGAATACTGGAGGGGGTTGCCATTCCCTTCTCCAGGGGATCTTCCCAACCCAGGAATTGAACCCAGGTTTCCTGCATTGCAGGCAGATTCCTTACTATCTGAGCCACCAAGGAAGCCCATACTTCTTTCTAAATAAAAAATGTGAGAATTTTATGATAAACTATGTCTCCATCAAGTAGTACAATTTGAATAAACTTCTTAGAGAAGGTAAAACATCCTCTTTTATGGATGGCAGTAGCAAACACAGAGGTCGGCTGCTTTAATTATGTGTGCCCAGTTTTAAGAAAGTCTCAAATACCAGTATATTCATGGGAGTTGGTGGTCCTTACAAGTGCACCTTATTCTATTTCAAAATGGATTGCAATTGCTCGAATGGTCCTAGGAGTCAGAATAAACACTACGCTACCACAAGGAGAGAAGCCAGAGTCCATGGCCATCCAATAAGAGCTGGAGATAAAATCAGAGCTGGAGATTTAATGTAAGTCACCAGGGTAGGACAGGTTCCACTTGCATAATATTTTTCAGGATTCAACTTGTATAATATATCATCCTTTGTATAAACCAAATAGTGGGCAACTATTAATTCTTATCATGCGTTGGTGACATAGACAAAGTCACCCCCTTTTAAATGGACACAGCTCTGTGGGATCCCCACTGTGAGAGCAGAGTTCAAGTTCAATTTAATCCCTCTTTTTCCCCCTCATCCTGGCTTCCTTAGGCAGGGCCATCTCTAAACCCTTATCAACAGTCCTGCAAAGTGTTTTCTTTTCTATACATTTGTCTGTTTGAAGGAAGGGTACAGACAATCCTCTAAAATAACAGAAGAAAATATTTATTTGCACTAGATGCCATTAATTCTGAGGCACTAAATATATTACAACGAGCCCTGACGTTATTCCTCAGGGAGAGGTTATTTCTGTGTTTTTGTTCTAAACCATTTCCTTCTCTCCTGGGAGACTAGGGGAGTTTTCGTGCATGCTCAGGTGTGATGGAGAAGTTGCAATATGCCAGCCTTCTCAGCCGGCTGCAGAGAGTAAAGGAACAATCCCAGGTGATCAATCAAGCAATGGCCGAGCTAGCAACCATTCCCTATCTACAGGACATCAGTCAACAGGAGGCGGAATTAGTAAGCATCTGTTTTTCTTTGTTCACAAGCCCTGAACCGACAGAAGAGTGATATGGTCTGAAAAAGAATGTAACAATAAATGGCAGTCCAAGGGCAAACTCTCCAACTCTCATGAAGCATTCTAATGAAGAAACTAGAAATTATAGAAAGGTGTATGTGTGTGTTTCATTTGCTCACCCTGACTAGCTAGCTTCTCTTTATTTTATAGCAAGACTTTTGTAATGTATGAAAATACAGAAAAGGGGTGATTATTCATATTCTGAGTCAGGCTTTTTTGTTTCAGGTAAAGTGAAATTTTAATAAATTTTTTGTTTTTTCATTCCAAGACATGTTAATATATGATTCTCTTTGACGGAAAAGTAAGAGGAAAAAAAAGTAATTGCTGGATAGGAAACTGACTCCACAAAACTATCTTTAGAGTTTTCTTATTCGCTTTGAGTGTCACATATATGTTTGCAGTACCAACACGTGCGCGCGCACACACGCGCGCACACACACACACACACATACACATTAAGAGAGTTGTCTTATTTGAGGGGAAATGTAGTCAAATGGTGGGGTGTTTTTGTTTGTTTGTTTGTTTGTTTGTTTACTGAACTGACCAGTTAATTTAGAAAACACAAAGCCTGTCAAAAACTAGTTGGAATACCTAGGAATAACTACTCTGCTACCTAGAGTTTTATACAGAAGACAAACGAGTTTTATACAGAAAATTGTAAGACACTGATGAAAGAAATCAAAGACAACATAAACAGATGGCGAGATATCCCATGTTCCTGAGCTGGAAGAATCAATATTGTGAAAATGACTATGCTACCAAATGTAATCTACAGATTCAATGAAATCCCTATCAAATTACCAATGGCATTTTTCACAGAACTACCACAAAAAAAATCTCACAATTCATATAGAAATACAAAAGACCCCAAATAGCCAAAGCAGTCTTGAGAAAGAAGAATGGAGTTGGAGGAATCAACCTTCCTAACTTTAGACTATACTACAAAGCTATAGTCATCAAGACAGTATGGTACTGGCACATAAACAGAAATAAATAGAACAATGGAACAACATAGAAAGCTCAGAGATAAAGCCATGCACCTATGCATACCTTGTTTTGACAAAGGAGGCAAGAATATACAATGGGACAAAGATGGTCTCTTCAATAAGTACTACTGGAAAAATTGGACAGCTACATGTAAAGAATGAAACTAGAACACTTCCTAACACCCTACACAAAGATAAACTCAAAATGGATTAAAGGCGTAAATGTAAGACCAGAAACTATAAAGCTCCTAGAGAAAAACATAGGCAGAACACTCTATGACATAAGTAACAGCAAGATCCTCTATTACCCACCTGCTAGAGTAATGGAAATAAAAACAAAAATAAACAAGTGGGACCAAATTAAACTTAAAAGCAATCTACAAATTCAATGCAATCCCTATCAAGCTACCAGCCATATTTTTCACAGAACTAGAACAAATAATTTCAAGATTTGTATGGAAATACAAAAAACCTCGAATTGCCAAAGCAATCTTGAGAAAGAAGAATGGAACTGGAGGAATCAACTTGCCTGACTTCAGGCTCTACTACAAAGCCACAGTCATCAAAACAGTATGGTACTGGCACAAAGACAGACATATAGATCAATGGAACAAAATAGAAAGGCCCAGAGATAAATCCACACACATATGGACACCTTATCTTTGACAAAGGAGGCAAGAATATTCAATGGAGTAAAGACAATCTCTTTAACAAGTGGTGCTGGGAAAACTGGTCAACCACTTGTAAAAGAATGAAACTAGATCACTTTCTAACACCGCACACGAAAATAAACTCAAAATGGATTAAAGATCTAAATGTAAGACCAGAAACTATAAAACTCCTAGAGGAGAACATAGGCAAAACACTCTCAGACATAAATCACAGCAGGATCCTCTATGATCCACCTCCCAGAATTCTGGAAATAAAAGCAAAAATAAACAAATGGGATCTAATTAAAATTAAAAGCTTCTGCACAACAAAGGAAACTATAAGCAAGGTGAAAAGACAGCTTTCTGAATGGGAGAAAATAATAGCAAATGAAGCAACTGACAAACAACTAATCTCAAAAATATACAAGCAACTTATGCAGCTCAATTCCAGAAAAATAAACGACCCAATCAAAAAATGGGCCAAAGAACTAAATAGACGTTTCTCCAAAGAAGACATACAGATGGCTAACAAACACATGAAAAGATGCTCAACATCACTCATTATCAGAGAAATGCAAATCAAAACCACAATGAGGTACCACTTCACACCAGTCAGAATGGCTGCGATCCAAAAATCTGCAAGCAATAAATGCTGGAGAGGGTGTGGAGAAAAGGGAACCCTCCTACACTGTTGGTGGGAATGCAAACTAGTACAGCCACTATGGAGAACAGTGTGGAGAGTCCTTAAAAAATTGCAAATAGAACTACCTTATGACCCAGCAATCCCACTGCTGGGCATACACACCGAGGAAACCAGAATTGAGAGACACATGTACCCCAGTGTTCATCGCAGCACTGTTTATAATAGCCAGGACATGGAAACAAACTAGATGTCCATCAGCAGACAAATGGATAAGAAAGCTGTGGTACATATACACAATGGAGTATTACTCAGCCGTTAAAAAGAATTCATTTGAATCAGTTCTGATGAGATGGATGAAACTGGAGCCGATTATACAGAGTGAAGTAAGCCAGAAAGAAAAACACCAATACAGTATACTAACACATATATATGGAATTTAGAAAGATAGCAATGACGACCCTGTATGCAAGACAGGAAAAAAGACACAGCGGTGTATAACGGACTTTTGGACTCAGAGGGAGAGGGAGAGGGTGGGATGATTTTGGAGAATGGCATTCTATCATGTATACTATCATGTAAGAATTGAATCGCCAGTCCATGTCTGACGCAGGATACAGCTTGCTTGGGGTTGGTGCATGGGGATGACCCACTGAGATGTTATGGGGAGGGAGGGGAGGGGGGTTCATGTTTGGGAACACATGTAAGAATTAAGATTTTAAAATTAAAAAAAATTAAAAAAAAAAAAAGCTTTTGTGCAGCAAAGGAAACTATAAACAAGGTGAAAAGACAACCCTCAGAATGGAGAAAATAATAGCAAATGAAACAACTGATGAAAGATTAACTTCAGAATATACAAGGAGCTCATACAACTCAATATCAGAAAAACAAACAATCCAATCAAAAAAATGAGCTAAAGATCTAAACAGATATTTCTTCAAAGAAGACATACAGATGGCTAATAAACACATGAAAAGATGCTCAACATCGCTCACTATTAGAGAAATATAAATCAAAACTACAATGAGGAGTCACCTCACATTGGTCAGAAAGGCCATCATCAAAAAATCTACAAATAATAAATACAGGGAAGGGTGTGGAGTAAAGGAAACCCTCTTGCACTGTTGGTGGGAATGCAAATTGATACAGCCACTATGGATAACAGTGTGGAGATTCCTCAGAAAACTAGGAATAAAACCACCATCAGTTCAGTTCAGCTCAGTTGCTCAGTTGTGTCCGACACTTTGCGACCCCATGAATCGCAGCACGCCAAGCCTCACTGTCCATCACCAACTCCTGGAGTTCACTCAGACTTGCATACATAGAGTCAGTGATGCCATCCAGCCATCCCATCCTCAGTCGTCCCCTTCTTCTCCTGCCCCCAATCCCTCCCAGCATCAGAGTCTTTTCCGGTGAGTCAACACTTCACATGAGGTGGCCAAAGTACTGGAGCTTCAGCTTTAGCATCATTCCTTCCAAAGAAATCCCAGGGTTGATCTCCTTCAGAATGGACTGGTTGGATCTCCTTGCAGTCCAAGGGACTCTCAAGAGTCTTCTCCAACACCACAGTTCAAAAGCATCAATTCTTCGGCACTCAGCCTTCTTCACAGTCCAACTCTCACATCCATACATGACCACAGGAAAAACCATAGCCTTGACTAGATGGACCTTAGTTGGCAAAGTAACGTCTCTGCTTTTGAATATGCTGTCTAGGTTGGTCATAACTTTTCTTCCAAGGAGTAAGCGTCTTTTAATTTCATGGCTGCAATCACCATCTGCAGTGATGTTGGAGCCCAAAAAAATAAAGTCTGACACTGTTTCTACTGTTTCCCCATCTATTTGCCATGGAGTGATGGGACTGGATGCCATGATCTTCATTTTCTGAATGTTGAGCTTTAAGCCAACTTTTTCACTCTCCACTTTCACTTTCATCAAGGGGCTTTTTAGTTCCTCTTCACTTTCTGCCATAAGGGTGGTGTCATCTGCATATCTGAGGTTATTGATACTTCTCCCAGCAATCTTGATTCCAGCTTGTGTTTCTTCCAGTCCAGCGTTTCTCATGATGTACTCTGCCTAGAAGTTAAATAAGCAGAGTAACAATATACAGCCTTGACATACTCCTTTTCCTATTTGGAACCAGTCTATTGTTCCATGTCCAGTTCTAACTGTTGCTTCCGGTGGCCTGCATACAGATTTCTCAAGAGGCAGGTCAGGTGGTCTGGTATTCCCATCTCTTTCAGAATTTTCCACAGTTGATTGTGATCCACACAGTCAAAGGCTTTGGCATAGTCAATAAAGCAGAAATAAATGTTTTTCTGGAACTCTCTTGCTTTTTCCATGATCCAGCGGATGTTGGCAATTTGATCTCTCTGGTTCCTCTGCCTTTTCTAAAACCAGCTTGAACATCAGGAAGTTCACGGTTCACATATTGCTGAAGCCTGGCTTGAAGAATTTTGAGCATTACTTTACTAGCACGTGAGATGAGTGCAATTGTGCGGTAGTTTGAGCATTCTTATATGTCCCAGCAATCCTACTTCGAGGCATATACCCTCAGGAAATCAAATTGAAAAAGACATGTAACCCAATGTTCACTGCCGCTCTATTTCCAAAAGCTAGGACATGGAAGCAATCTAGATGTCTATTATCAGAGGAATGGATAAAGAAGTTGTGGTATATATATAAAATGGAATATTATTCAATCATAAAAAGAAACACATTTGAGTCAGTCCTAATGAGGTGGATGGACCTAGAGGCTATTATGCAGAGTGAAGTAAGTCAGAAAGAGAAAAACAATTACCGTGTACATCAAGGCTGTATCGGGGAAGGCAATGGCACCCCACCCCAGTACTCTTGCCTGGAAAATCCAATGGATGGAGGAGCCTGGTGGGCTGCAGTCCGTGGGGTCACGACAAGTCGGACACAACTGAGCGACTTCACTTTCACTTTTCACTTTCATGCATTGGAGAAGGAAATGGCAACCCACTCCACTATTCTTGCCTGGAGAATCCCAGGGATGGGGGAGCCCGGTGGGCTGCCGTCTATGGGTTGCACAGAGTTGGACACGACTGAAGCGACTTAGCAGCAGCAACAAGGCTGTATATTGTCACCCTGCTTATTTAACTTCTATGCAGGGTACATCATGAGAAACGCTGGAAGAAGCACAAGCTGGTATCAAGATTGCCAGGAGAAATATCAATAACCTCAAATATGTAGATGACACCACCCTTATGGCAGAAAGTAAAGAGGAAATAAAAAGCCTCTTGATGAAAGTGAAAGTGGAGAGTGAAAAAGTTGGCTTAAAGCTCAACATTCAGAAAACGAAGATCATGGCATCTGGTCCCATCACTTCATGGGAAATATATGGGGAAACAGTGGAAACAGTGTCAGACTTTATTTTGGGGGGCTCCAAAATCACTGCAGATGGTGATTGCAGCCATGAAATTAAAAGACGCTTACTCCTTGGAAAGCAAGTTATGACCAACCTAGATAGCATATTAAAGAGCAGAGACATTATTTTGCCAACAAAGTTCCGTCTAGTCAAGGCTATGGTTTTTCCAGCAGTCATGTATCAATGTGAGAGTTAGACTGTGAAGAAAGCTGAGAGCTGAAGAATTGATGCTTTTGAACTGTGGTGTTGGAGAAGACTCTTGAGAGTCCCTTGGACTGCAAGGAGATCCAACCAGTCCATCCTAAAGGAGATCAGTCCTGGGATTTCTTTGGAAGGACTGATACTAAAGCTGAAACTCCAGTACTTTGTCCACCTCATGCAAAGAGTTGACTCATTGGAAAAGACTCTGATGCTGGGAGGGATTGGGGGCAGGGGGGAAAGGGGACGACAGAGGATGAGATGGCTGGATGGCATCACCGACTCAATGGACGTGAGTTTGAGTGAACTCTGGGTGTTGGTGATGGACAGGGAGGCCTGGCATGCTACGATTCACGGGGTCACAAAAATCAGACACGACTGAGTGACTGAACTGAACTGAATGTACATATACATATGGAATCTAGAAAGATGGTATTGATGAACCTATCTGCAGAGCAGTAAAGGAGACACAGACATTGAGAACAGAATTATGGACATGGCTGGGAAAGGAAGAAGGAGTGGGTGGAAGGTATGGAGAGAGGGAGAGAGTAACATGGAAACGTACATTACCGTATATAAAATAGATAGCCATTGGCAATTTGCTACATGACTCGGGGAACTCAAACCAGGGCTTTTTAATAACTTAGATGGGCAGGATGGGGAGAGAGGAGGGAGGGATACTCAAGTAGGAGGGGACATGGGTAAGCCTATGGCTGTTTCTACTGGTTTTTGGTAGAAACCACTGCAGTACTATAAAGTAATTATTCTTCAATTAAAAAGAAACAAAATTTCTAAAATATAGTTGGAGAAATACCTCACAGAAAAAAATCTTCAACTAGACATGTGTATTAAAACCATAATATTAGAAACTATAGCACCTCATTTGGAAAACAATTACTAATCAGTGTGCTGGCCATTCAGAGAAAGGTAAAATTTATGCCATATAAGGCTGATGTGTTGTTGGGAAGGGCTCTTTACTCTAAGGCTCTAATTGAAGGTAGTGAAAACTAATTACAGACCTGACCGAATTCACATAGCAAGGATAAGAACAACCCAAAATTATCACCTGTAATTTTCAGATAACTAAAGGAATCCTCCCTCCCTTGAGTAAGTTGTAACAAATTACTCAAGAAATGAACTGCCAACATTTATAATGATCATCTGAATCTGCAAAAGCATATTAAATAAATATTGATATTCAAAGTAACCATTTAAAACTGTTGGAGTAGCCAAATAATAAAATTCTGCATACCAAACATTAAAACTATGAGGGATATAAAGTCTATTAGTCAGATAATTATTAAGTCACAACTGGAAATAATACTTTCTAAATCTGTATGGTTTTATACACAGAATGCCTTCTAAAAGGCTAAGTGTTTATCCTATCATTCATAAGGCATTCAGGAGTGTAGCAACTGTGGAGCTTTCAAAGTGCATATTATAGCCAATTTTAGATGATTAATGCTCCTCTGAGATAAGAGAAAGCAAAGAAAATGTTAATTTAAGAAGCTGGCACAATGTTGATCCTGTCTTCCTGAAAAGCACACTCAAGATTTAAATGAAAAATACAGGGGAGTTTTCTGCACTTAGGTCTTCTTAACCACACATCTGCAGCTTTCTTTTTTCTGAAAATTCTTATATTTTTAAATATACAAAAAGAGCATGAAACTAGCATTACTGACATCCCTAACTAACATATCTATGCAATACTCTACTACCTGAGACCTTGAAAAATAAGATTTCATGGGACATTTTCATAATTTATATACCTACTAGAAAAAAAAAGTAAATGTAAAGGGATGTATATGTGCAAACCAAATATTTTTAAAAATCATGTATCTTTCAAGATTTCATCATCTTAATAGATTTTACTTTCCAAGTTCCAAGCATGGGTTAACCTAGATAATATATCCTTGAAATCCCTTTTGTGATGCTACACAAACAGTGACTACTCAGTAGAAGAGTTCTGAGTGACTCAACTCCCTACCTAAAATATCTAAAGAACAGAAAGATTATCTAAGATTATCATAATGTCTGACACCACAGTGAACTGAACTGGCATTTGTTCTTTAGAGAACTTTTTTTTCCAGTTTCGAATGTCACATGGCTTGATGTGGCCTCATTACTTTGCAGGCAGGTATATTGTCTGTGTGCAGCTGTTGCTGTTTAGTTGCTCAGTCGTGTCGACTTCTTTGTGACCCAATGAACTATAGCCCGCCAGGCCTCTCTGTCCATGAGATTTCCCAGGCAAGAATACCAGAGTGGGTCACCATTTCCTTATCCAAGGGATCTTCCCAGCACAGAGATTGAACCCGTGTCTCCGCTAGGCAGGCAGATTCTTTACCAATGAGCCACCTGGAAAGCCCCAGCGTGTGTGTAGAATTATTTTAAATTGGAATATGGCAGTTTGGGGCAAAGGGTGGAATTTTAAAACTCGCCTCTGAAATGGAACCTAAAGAGAAATCTTGGTTATTTTGAAATTTTAGAAAAGAATAGTAAAAGAACTTCAATGGGCTAGATCCTTTAAGAGGTAATGAAACAACACAATTCTAGTATGGTCCTCTGGTGAGGTTTTGCAAGATGCCTAGGATTATGATGCATTAGCCTCAGGAGAAAACACTAAAACGCGTTCATGTACTACAAGCCATTTCCCAAGAGAATTAACTACTGCCTTCATTCTTTACAACCCAAATCTGTTTTCATAAAAACATCAACACCCACTGCATTAAAACCTATATGTTTTCTACAAATTTTCAAGAAGAATCTTTCCATTGTTTCAATATTTTATATCTGCAATAATACTTGGTAATGACTGAAGCAGCAATGAGGTGGCAGTGTTCATTGTCGGAAAGATGAGTAATAAAATCATCAGCGTACAAATGATTTTTTAATTAGGTTTTAATCTGTGTATTTAGAGAAGTTATTTCTGTGTGAATTCCACACTGATAATTTTTATCTTGGTGCCACAGCTGCAGTCACTAATGGCAGACGCCATGGACACCCTTGAAGGAAGAAGAAACGATAAAGAACGTGTGTGGAATACAATTCAAAAGGTAAAACTTTCAGCTGAAGGAAAAAAAGATATGTTATTCTCAAAGAAAATATCCATTTGGGGTCAACTCTGTTTAAAGATAAAGAAAAGGAAGTTCCTCAGCTTTTCTTTTTTTTTTTTTTTACTTTACAATACTATATTGGTTTTGCCATACATTGACACGAATCCACCGCATGGTTCTCTTTTTAAAGCAAATGCAGCTGTCTCCGGAAGTATAACCAAGATGAAACGTGGACATTTATTTAATCTGGTCCTTCAGGTCTGCTGCATTTCTGGCTGTGGTCCTGTACTTTCGGGGTCTCTTATCATGCTTGTTTTCATGTTATATTTTCATTATCTGCTCCTTCATTATTGGTTATTATATATATTTAAAGCCCCTTCATCAGTGTTTCAATTTGCTCTCCAACCCTTTCTCCTGTAATTGGCACTTAAGGAATAATGGCTACATTTCAGGGAACTAGAAGAAAACTAGCACACTGATGTTTGGGGTGAAGAAATGACATACTGGTTGTTAGAAGTCGGAGAACATCTCTTCGTTGGTTACCTGAGTTACACAAAACAAGCCCTGAGATGCACCTGGCCCCAGGTACTCAGGAGACTTGTGTGATACCACAAGACCTTCTGACAGTGTAGGAAGGAGTAGTGTTGGCTTACAGTCCAGATGAAAGTGATAAATTCCGATCAATGTACTCCCCACGCAGTCTCTTCCAATCATGGTAAGAACCCGCAGAGGGAAAACTGGTGTCAGGAGACGTGAAAAGAAAACACTGTTCCATTTAAGAGGTAAAGTCAGCCATGAGGGATTTTGATGCATTTGCAGAAATGTGCCTCTTCTGTAATCAATTCAGAGAACCTAGGGTGAATGTATATAATAGAAATCAACAGAACTCATCTAATATTTGTTGAATATCTACTATGCCTGAATATCTACTATGCCTGCGTTATGGACCTTTTGCTGGGCAAGACAAACACAGCCCCTACCTATATGGGCCTTACCACCTAGGAAAGAAGCAGCTACTTAAACATTTATAAATATTATATTTTAAAAGTGGATGTTCAGTGATTATGGGAACAAATAGAGGAATATAATCTGATCTGAGAGGTCAGAAAATCCATCTTGAGAAAGCGATATTTATAAAACATTCAAGAGATAGTAGTAGCTATCTAGATGAAATGGGAGATTTTTACACAGAGGGAAATGCTTGTACCAAGAATGCTAAGAAAGCATGGTGAAATTGACAAAGCAACAAGGAACATGTTTTAAAATGAAGTGCAAAGGCAGGAGAAATCAAATCACAGGTCTTATAAATTATGTTCAGGATTTAGAATGTTTCAGCAAGTATTTATGTGGTAAATATTTTTGAGATATTTCTAGCGCTGTAGTGGGATAACAAACTGAGGCTACAGAAATCTGGGGAGGTCAGTTATAAGGTGGTAGCATGATCTACTTTGGTGGGCACAGAGATGGAGAGAAGCAGACAGATATAAGAAATATTCAGGAAGCAAATCCACAGGCTTTATTTACTGATTGCATATGGGAGTTTAGAGGACAGAAGAAGTTAGAACAATGCTCAGACTTTGGGCTTAAGCCACCAGGTGGGGAATAGGGAGAGGTTTGCTGGTGCAAAGGAAGGAAGGAAACACTTCAAAGAAGCAGCTTTGGGCTGAGAACATAAACACTTTCAGAGTCCACAGAAAGCATACCAGGCATTTGAAAGGGAAGTTAATATACAGGGTGGTTAACTGGGTATGAAAATTTAGGTAACTGAAAAGGAAAACAGTTTATCACAATGGAACCATTAAAAGAAACAGCTACTATCCCTTAAGGGCTGGAGAATCAAAGGGAAGAGATTGCAATTATTGAAACTCAGAGTTGGGACCCGACTGGGCCACAGCTCAGATCTCCTACTAGGAGATGCTGTTTAGCTGGTGCCAGTGTCCTGGAGCTTGGAGGAGGGGTCGTGAAAGACTTCTGAGGAGGGAGCACTAACCCACTGTTGCTGATGGGGAGGGAAGGAAAGCAGTTTTAACGGAGGTTATTTGGCAACTTTTGGAAAAACTAGATTTCACAGCCACTACAGAAAAGAATGTATATTTCTAGAGCAAAGAACCTTTACTGAATAGATGCTCACAGGAACCCTAAGCAGACCGGAAGTCCGCAGTAAATAAACGAGAACAGCAAGTCCCTCCTTTCTCCCTTGATTTTACAGTGCCCCTCTATCGCCCCCTGTTGATGGAGACAAAAAGAGGGCAAAACAGAAATGGAGTTAACAGAGTTCCAGCCCCAGCATCCAAGAGTGAAAGTGAAAGTCACTCAGTCGTGTCCGACTTGTGATCCCATGAACTATACAGTCCATGGAATTCTCCAGGCCAGAATACTGGAGTGGGTAGCCTTTCCCTTCTCCAGGGGATCTTCCCAACTCTGGAACTGAACCGGAGTCTCCTGCATTGCAGGTGGATTCTTTACCAAGTGAGCAATCAGGGAAGCCCCATTGGGGTTAAGGGACAAAAGGCCAATAACTGGATTTCCCTGGTGGCTCAGACAGGAAAGAATCTGCCTACAGTGTGAGAGACCTGGGTTTGATCCCTGGTCAGGAAGATACCCTGGAGAATGGAATGACTACCCACTCTAGTATTCCTGCCTGGAGAATTCCATGGACAGAGGAGACTGGTGGGCTACAGTCCATGGGGTCGCTGGCACAAAAGTGCATTGAAGTTAGGGTATTGAAACTAGGGCAAGATATCCAAGATGAAATACAGGAGTCTGGAGTTCTGAATAGAGATAGAGATTTCTAAATCATTGGCAAAGTGGTGATAACTGAAATCACTTGAGTGAGTGGCATAGCAGAGAAAGAGCAAACAATGAGAAAACAGCTTTGAGGAGCACATTTAAAATTTAGGAGGAAAACTCTACAAAGGAGACTAACAAGGAATGATAGGGCAAACCAAAGCTAGAAGTAAACCAAACCTAAGGCTCATGGGAGCCAAGCAATATAATTAAATATTTGTGCTTACTGCAGAAAGAATTGTTAGCACAGAGGGTAGCAAACTAGAGCCCATAGGTCCAAAACCAACCATGTACTTATTTTTGTAAATAGAGTTTACTACATATAGCCATGCCATTCATTTAAGTATTATGTATGTCACCTTGGCCAAGTTGAATAGTTGCCATGAAGACCATATAGCTTGCAAAGCCTAAAATATTTGCTATCTGAAAAGTGAAATGAAAGTGTTAGTCACTCAATTTGTGTCTGACTCTTTGTGGTCCCATGGACTGTAGCCCGCCAGGCTCCTCTGTCCATGGTATTCTCCAGGCAAGAATACTAGAGTGGGTTGCCATTCCCTTCTTCAGGAGATTTTCCTTACCCAGGGATCAAACCCAGGTCTCTCACACTGTAGGCAGATTCTTTACTGTCTGAGCCACGAGGGAAATCCAGTTATTGGCCTTTTGTCCCTTAAGCCCAATGGGGCTTCCCTGATCAGGTTCAGGGACTGAACCTGCATCTCCTGCATTGCAGACAGTCTCTTTAGCATCCAAGCCATCAGGGAAGCCCCCTACACAAAAAAAAAGTTTGCTGTACCCTTGTACCCTGGTTTAAACAAGTATCCCTCCAAGAAATATTTGCATTTGTACAGTAAACATATATATTTACAAATTCAAGAGATATCAGAATAGTCCAATTATGAAGTTCCAGCCAAAAAGGTGGAAGAGGGACTGACATTTGTCTATACCTGCCTGCACTTTGTAGGCAAAGTTTCACCCAACCCTAAGCTGGTGATCTGATGTCCACATTCACAGGAGAGCTTAGCCAGCATCTTCACACTTAGTCCTCACTGCAGTTACTCTACTGCTGTGTTAAATATCATCCCAAATATAGTGGTTTAGAACAAAATTATCTCCCACAGGTCTATGGGTTGACTAGACTCAGCCAGGTGGTTCTTGCTTGCTATCTCTCCTGCAGTTCAATCAGATGACATCTGCGCCTTTTGCTGGAGTCACCTGACTGCTAAAATGTTCTGGACTCTAGGATGGCTCCCTCATATGGTTGATATCTGATATTAGTCAGCTGAGACATTGACTGGAGTGCCTAAGTATGGCCTCTTCATGTGAATTAGGCTTTAAATAGCACAAGAGCTGAGCTCCAAGAGGAAGTATCTCAAGAAAAAGGAAGTAAAAACCATCAGTCTTCTAAAAGACTAAGTCCAAATTTAGGATAGCAACTGTCAACACATTCTATCGATCAAAGCAGTCATTGGCCAGCCCTGAATTACAGGACTGGAGAAACAGATTGCAGTTTTTCCAAGTGGAGTGATATGTACATTTGTGGAGAGAATGAGTTGATAAGCTCTAGCAGTGGAGCTGTGGATCGGGGCCCCAGACTGGAAAACATATCTGCAAGCAAGCAGGAGTCAGGAGAATAGTCAAGTTCAAGGCCTCTGAGATTGCAACACCTCAGAACCCCTCCACCCAACCACCGGGTAACTAGAAAGACTCACTGGTGAGCAGCCAATCTTTCCAAATTAAAAGCCCTGGTAATAATCCCAGCTTTCTAAATGGAAGCTCCTGAGAGGTCTTTAGGAAGATGTGAATGGGAAGGAATAGGGTGCCAAATTTTTCCCAAGGGCTTTCAATTTGGTTAATGTGACGCTACAAAGCATGATTGTATCACTTTCAGACGATTCCGGTAGCAAGTAAGTAATTTCCTTTTACTGCTACAGAGTTAATTTGCATGTGCAGAAAAAAAAATAATTAAAAAAACGCTAATTGTACAAGCTACACTGTGTTCTGAGCCCACTAGAAGTTGATATCAGCATCACCACCTCTGAGATCTGTTATCTGTAATAGAAACAGCTGTTGTACCTAATGAAAACACTTGAAATTTTCATCTGAAGCAGCAGAATTATAGCAGCACCTCCCAGTTCCATGGAGTTAAAGGGTCTGTCAGAATCCCTATTACCTAACACAATTTTCAGAGCTCCACTTTGTTATAGGTCTATAAAAAGACTATCAAGATGAAATCTGATTCATGAGTGCTGACCTCCTGTCTATATTTTGTTATCTTTGAGATTTCTCTAAGGACCCAGAAAGAGAAAGAGTGTGACAATTGTGTTTATTTTCCAATTCACCAGAACTAAACACTGTATATTCTTTACAGAGTTTAGGAAAGTGACTCTTGTTTTGGTTTGGCTTTACAGAATATTTCCTTTCCAGTAATTAACTCCAGAAAGATATATGTATGTTGGTTTTGCTGTACAAATACAAAAATAAGCAGATTATGTTTTTTTAAAAGGTGAGGTAAATTTTCTCATGTTGGAAAGTCCCTTGCCACAATAGGATTCTTTAAATAAGAGCATCACACTTAGCTTAACTTTAGTCTGTAACAAAAATATCTGAGAAAATACACCCTTTGAATAACAGGTCCTGTTACCACACTGCTCATTCCTGCAATCAGTGTCTGGGGCAGACACTGCTCCTGACATTGGAGATACAGCCATGAAAAAGCAGTGCCCTCATGATATTTGCATTCTGCTAGAGAAAAGTAGGCAATAAACTTCTAAAGAAATATGGAATGCAAGTAACACATGCCAGGAAAGGAAAATGGAGAGTAGCAGATGATTGCAACTGCAATAGAATAGTCAGGGCAGGATTCACTGAGGTGATGACTGAATGACTATCTGAAAAAAAGGCAAACCATGCCAATCTCTGGTGAGAAGCATTCCACGTAAAGAAAACAGTACATGTGAGACCCTGAGACTGGAGGGTGCCTACCAGGTACAAGGATCTGCAAGGAGAGCAAGGTGACTGGAGTAGAATGACAAGGGTAATAGGAGATGAAACAAGGGAGGAGAGGATGTCATGCCTTATCAAACAAAAACAAAAACTACTTTAAGCTGCTGAATTGAGACTACATTGAAGAGGGCAAGGGCAGAGTCAGGGAGTCTAGTTAGGAGGTAACTGCAGTGATACGGGAGAGGAATACTGGTGGCTTGAACCCTGAACTCAGTGACTATAAGAAGTGGTCAGATTCCGTCTTCTACCCACAAGAAGAACAAAAGCTTATTTACAGGGAGGCTAATACAGTAAAATACATCCTGAACTAACATTCAGAGACCTGGGTCTGTCACAAATTAGCTCAAATCCATGTCTTTTCTCAAGGACTCAGTTTTCTCATCTGTAAAATAAGGATAATGAACTAAGATTGAAAATACCCTCTCTGCTCTGAAAAATTGGGTCTTTTGAAATTCAGACCATCAAAATGAAAGAAGAATTGATGTTTACTGAGCTCTTAATACAAGCCAACACTCTTATTCACTTTATATACACCAACTCACTAACCTTCAGATAGGGTAAAAGGCATAATTTATTGTAAACAGAGACGTTTAGCAATTTTCCTAAAATCCCACTGTCAGTAAGTGGTGGAATCAGGATTTGATCTGACCTTAGAGCCTAATCTTTTTCTTGAGAGAAGCCCAAGCTTTGTGCAACTGAAAAAGCCCAACCAACTAGCATTATTTTATGTGTGGCTGAGCATTCAGGTATGAGGTCAAAAGGGGAATTATGGTGACCCCTAATCAAAGTAAAATCTGTCCCGTTTGTCTGTCTTCAGTTCTCAAAATAAAGTTCTTTCAATCTGAGCCAAAGAGGTCACTGAGGAATTTTTGGTTTCGTCTCCCTCTGTAATCCACGGGTATAGGCTCCTCCTCCTCTGTTCCTTAGTTCTCCCTCTAGAACCAGAAACTATACAAAGCCTCAATCTACAAGCTCTTGACCATGAATTCAGGCCCCACTTGTGGGACCTTGGACAAATCACAGCCTACTGAGAAATACAGTGTCTTCACATACTTAGTAACTTCAGGGTCTGTGATTTTGTGTTACTGTGCATTGAATCCTAAGACCCATAATGCACTAGACCTGAAGGAAATAGAAAAAGGAATCTGTAGAAAAAGGAGTCTTTTTAAAGAAAAAAAGATGCCAACTGTTGAGTTGGAACATTCTTATTTCTTCTCACCAGAGACTCAGTTTAGAGAAACATTTAAGCAACACTGTCTACAATTCAGAAGACAAAGTTATTGGCTCTTCATTTACAAAGTCTAAATTTCGCACTGCAAAGATCAAAATTTAATCTGGTATGACATAAAATATTGTCTTATTCTGATATGCCTCTAGATCTGACTTGAGACTAAATAAAGAGAAATAAAACTTTGTTACTTTAAAAGTAATGAGAGCTACTTCAGCATATAATCATAATCCTATGAATTTTCATGAGAAAAAATGATACCTTAAAATTTCAAATAATAAAATATAACACAGTACATCATAATCCTTCGTGAATCCAACAAATGGAGTTTAGGTGGATATCTTTAAACTTAAAAGCTTAAAGCATCCATGTGAATTTATTATAAAATATTTAACTTTGGGGGTTCCTTTTTATCTCAAAATCTTAACTTATAAATCATGCTCACTGTCAAACAGAAATGACATTCATTGATTCACTCATTTGCTTTTTAAGATAAAAGGGGGATAGAATTGTATATCACTTAGCAACTCTGTTTTATGCAAGGCTGCTGACATGGGCAGACCATGCAGGGGAAAGCACAAATTGGTGAGATGGGCTGGGGCAGTTAACCAACCAAGAGGTAGAGAAAAGAACAAATCAGAGCATTTTGTTTACTTTCCACATCAGCATTCAAACCTGAGTATTTCCAGAAACTCTGCTGAGAGAGACTGCACGTGTGGCACTATCATTCATTGGCCAGGCATCTGAGCTGACTAATACGCAGTTGGGGCCTGCCATTGTGTCTGTCTGACAGGACTGCCATCTTGTCGAAGATTCAGCAACCATACCACTCATTTGCAAAGCAGTTTTTCCAGCAATCAGGCTTTTCCTGTGTGTCTTGTTCTTTAGGGAGTCTCCACAGATTTACTGCAACTTGATTATGAATCTTTTCTGCTTCTGATTATGGGCTTCTTCATTAGCATATCCCCAAATTCCTTTACGGTGTGTGCTCTGAGCACTGCTAAGCAGTTCCGTCCATGGCATAATGCAGATCATGCACAGAAACCCAAGCGCTCTTTTGCTGACCATGCTGAGGGGAAAGAGGCAGGGAGGCAAGGCCCAAGGGGCTGAAGAGGCCAGGTGCCTGGAATAAATAAATCATTGCAATTCCTGGGACAATGAGTCTGTGCCAGTGAGTGTCTAAACTGGCAACTGTAGTGGAGGAGCCTTTGCCAAAGCCGTGGCAGACCCTCCTGACTGTGGTCAGAGGCTGAGCCCTGCAACTGTCAGACCTAGAGGGAGGACCTTCCTCAAACAAACAGCAAAGCCATGTCTAGCCTGGCAAGCAGAGAAAGCTGAGAGCCTCAGTTCTGGACATCTCCCCTGGCCACTGTGCAACACTCCAAATATTGATATATGGTGAATTTCAATCACCACTTAAATCGAACAAAATCTTTATCGTCTGACTTATAGGAAAAAGTATGTGGTTAATTTGTTAAACATTTTCGATAGCTGCATTTGCTAGTCGCTCACTTTCCACCTGTATTCGGCCTTTCCTCCAAAACTGAGAATACCTCTCATATACTTTGTTGGCTAAAAGTATTCTGAAACTTTGATGATTTGGCAAGAAACTTCTGCAGCAGAAACATTTCTGTGTAGGAGTCGGCTCTATCATGGCTCTCATCTAGGGAGCATGAATCTTGAAACTGTGCCTTTTTAACCAGGAGTTTATCAAGGGTTAGACAAAACTAATCAGCCATTGATTAGGTCCTCACATACTTAATAAAATACTGTGATATCCAACAAATTCTTAAACTATGTTAGTCTGTTTAAAGTTTGCTTTTGAATAACTATTACAATGAAAATAGGCTATAGAAAAAATTATTTCAGGTAAATAAACAATGTGATAAAAAATGAATAGTCATGACAAATATCATCAATGATGAATACTGATCTCTTAGTATATGTGAAGCACTTCAAGAAGTTATCGTATTTAATGACTGCAACAGTCCTATGAGAGATGTCATTATCTCTCCTTTGGAAAATGAGGGAAAGAGCTTTGTAGAATTAACAAGGAAACAAGCCTACGTTGAAGGGACAGTGTTTGGTTTTGAATCAAGTTTGTTTGGGTCAAAGGCTCTGTTCCTAGTCATTAACTAGAACACTTATGTTAAACCAAATGCAGCTACTAAAATTTAATGGTACAAAGAACACAGCCTGACCCAAGCTCAGATTCCATAAGACAACCAAGAAGACAATCTTTGAATCTGCTTTTCAGCAGTGAGTGGCGATAGGAGAATTGCAAGCCATCCTATTCTACATCACAGCTCACAGAACCAGATGGTGACTTACCCAGACTGCTTTGCAGCAGATGCATGACCAAAGCTGAAGCGTGGTACCCACTAGCCCCTGGAACATGGTACTTTTATTGTCCTCCTTCACCATGTCTCCCTTTATAGACCTATCTGTTTAGGTTGTTTTGAGAGCTCACCATTTTCCTTCTTCCTGCAACAGCAGAACCCCACAAGAACAGCTTGGAAGTCTTGTCATTCCTGTAGTATTTCTACTATGGCTTACACTTTCTGGTGCATTAACTAAGCACTTTGAAATGCACCAGGATCTCCCTGAAAACATAATTTCAGAAGCACATATTCCTGTAACCCCTGCAAACCTTACCTCACAGCACAGAGGCATATGTTGGAGACTGGACAGCACATTGTTTACTCTTCCACTTCCAGGAATCCCATTAGTGAGCTAATAATATAAGGTAACTGAAACAGAAATTGGAAATACTCATATTACTCCAAACCTACTAGTATCTCTATCTCTGTAAAAACTTTTCTAAATGCATCTCTCAGAAGTTCAGTGAAATATTCTGGGGCAAGGGAGGGGAGCATATATCTCAATTTCATTTGAACTGAAGAGTGAGTTTGCCATTCATTCTAAAAGTTACTGTCTCTAAATTACCTAAGTATCTCCTTTGCTTGGCAGCCAGCAATATATTTATAGGTTAAGTTGCAATCCTTTGTAATTCCGAAGAATAACAAAATATTCAGCTTACACCACTTGGTACCTAAATGAACCATAGGACATCTTCCATTCTGTATTGAAAGTAGGATTAACAAGTTCAGAGCAATTGACTTGTGGCTCATTCAGTCATTTATAGTGGACTCATACCTTTCGTCTTTTGGAGAAGGGCAAATTAAAACTGCCTTTACATGCAGCCCTAAAGGAAGGTATGGATCATTTATCATTCTTATTATAACTTTCTTAAAGTGTACATGTGGAGGAAGAAACAAGACCATAATCTAAAACACACACAAATGCCACAAGAACCAACACACCCATATCTCTCAGCATCATCAAAACTGTGTGTGTAAAACATATGTGTACTCTGCTTAAATGGCTTTTTGCTGGATAAGAGATTCTAGAGAACATGAGGTGGCTAAGTGAAATTTGGACCTAAATTAGAGAGCCTAACCCAGAGACAGGATAAAGTTAGTCTTTCTTATTGAATTGAAAGATAATTGAGAAGCTTTTAACTTCCTAATACCTCTGATGGAGAGGAGACCCCCTTCAGCCTCAGTTATTCACTTCATCATACTGATAAAAATCTTTAGAAGCAATGGGGAAAACAGATTAAAGAAATAAAAATACATCTTCCTGAGGAATAAAGGTCAGAAATCATTTTTTTAAAGCCATGATGGAGGACTTCCACTTACAGGAATATGGAGGAGACATGCTTTTCCCTATTCCTCACATTCAGCGCAACTTTGGACATTATATGGAAAACAAATATAAGACACTGAAAGGTGGAATGAAAAGAGAAATGACTTAGAGTCCTGAGCAATAACATGGTGATGAGTTCACTGGATTTTCTTTTATTTACTTATTTTTTTGCTTCAGACATTCCACACTTGATGATGAAACCTAGTAACACAGAAACAAACAAAACAAAAACCCCAACAAGATCCTGCTCCCTCTAGCCAAAGGACAAGGGAAAAGGCAGCCTGTGCTCAGTATTCAGTTGTATCTAACTGTTTGCAACACCACTCACTCTGTATAATCGGCTCCGGTTTCATACATCTCATCAGAACTGATTCAAATGAATTCTTTTTAATGGCTGAGTAATACTCCAGTGTGTACATGTACCACAGCTTTCTTATCCATTCATCTGCTGATGGACATCTAGGTTGTTTCCATGTCCTGGCTATTATAAACAGTGCTGCGATGAACATTGGGGTACATGTGTCTCTTTCAATTCTGGTTTCCTCGGTGTGTATGCCCAACAGTGGGATTGCTGGGTCATAAGGTAGTTCTATTTGCAATTTTTTAAGGACTCTCCACACTGTTCTCCATAGTGGCTGTACTAGTTTGCATTCCCACCAACAGTGTAGGAGGGTTCCCTTTTCTCCACACCCTCTCCAGCATTTATTGCTTGCAGATTTTTGGATCGCAGCCATTCTGACTGGTGTGAAGTGGTACCTCATTGTGGTTTGATTTGCATTTCTCTGATAATGAGTGATGTTGAGCATCTTTTCATGTGTTTGTTAGCCATCCGTATGTCTTCTTTGGAGAAATGTCTATTTAGTTCTTTGGCCCATTTTTTGATTGGGTCATTTATTTTTCTGGAATTGAGCTGCATAAGTTGCTTGTATATTTTTGAGATTAGTTGTTTGTCAGTTGCTTCATTTGCTATTATTTTCTCCCATTCAGAAGGCTGTCTTTTCACCTTGCGTATATTTTCCTTTGTTGTGCAGAAGCTTTTAATTTTAATTAGATCCCATTTGTTTATTTTTGCTTTTATTTCCAGAATTCTGGGAGGTGGATCATAGAGGATCCTGCTGTGATTTATGTCTGAGAGTGTTTTGCCTATGTTCTCCTCTAGGAGTTTTATAGTTTCTGGTCTTACATTTAGATCTTTAATCCATTTTGAGTTTATTTTTGTGTGTGGTGTTAGAAAGTGATTCCATTCACCATTGCAACGAAAAGAATAAAATACTTAGGAATATATCTACCTAAAGAAACTAAAGACCTATATATAGAAAACTATAAAACACTGATGAAAGAAATCAAAGAGGACACTAATAGATGGAGAAATATACCATGTTCATGGATCGGAAGTATCAATATAGTGAAAATGAGTACACTACCCAAAGCAATTTACAAATTCAATGCAATCCCTATCAAGCTACCAGCCATATTTTTCACAGAACTAGAACAAATAATTTCAAGATTTGTACGGAAATACAAAAAACCTCGAATTGCCAAAGCAATCTTGAGAAAGAAGAATGGAACTGGAGGAATCAACTTGCCTGACTTCAGGCTCTACTACAAAGCCACAGTCATCAAAACAGTATGGTACTGGCACAAAGACAGACATATAGATCAATGGAACAAAATAGAAAGCCCAGAGATAAATCCACACACATATGGACACCTTATCTTTGACAAAGTAGGCAAGAATATACAATGGAGTAAAGACAATCTCTTTAACAAGTGGTGCTGGGAAAACTGGTCAACCACTTGTAAAAGAATGAAACTAGATCACTTACAGGCAGATTCTTAACCTCTGAACCACTGAAGATGGAAAGCTGTTAGGCAAATAATCATTCTACTCCAGCCAACCACCACAGGAGGGAAAATAAAAAAAGGAAATCCAAACCCCCATCCACATCAGCAAAGCCCAAGTGAGGAGTTAGAATTCTACCTTCATTGGGCTATAATAAGGTGTCTCAGCCTTCCCACCCTAAAAGGTTGGTGTCAAAGAAACCAAATAGGGAGGCTAAATGTTCATCCCTACTAGGTATGGTGTCAGAGGAGGCCTAGTAGATGGTCATGATTTTCACCAGCCCCCAACAATCATGAGTTTCCCTTCTCAATGTGATGTCAGTGGAGGCCACATGAGGAGTAGTGATGAGGTACTGCTAGACAGTTATCAGTGCAAACATAGTGAGGAGCTTGAATGTTTGAATGCTCATCCCTATCCAAAAGTAATGAGGAACCCCTTCCTCAAGTCAATGGAGATTGGGAGTAGAACTTGAACTTCTATCCCCACCTGTCAGTAATGAGGCAATGCCCCTCCCATCTTTTGCCATAGCATGGTCAGAAAAATTCAGCTTAAGCAGAAGACTTAAATAGGATCCAGATCTCATAATATTAGTACCCTAAGTGTCCAGATTTCAACTGAAGATGATGCATCATACCAAGAAACAGGAAGATCTCAAATTAAATGATAAAAGACAATCAACTGATGCTAACATAAAGATGTTAGGGCTATTATTATTCTGACAAAGATTTTAAAGAGGCTGTCATAAAAATGTCTCAGCTGTTAGAAACATCTTAAAACAAACTGTAAAATGTCATCAGACTATACTACAAGGCCACAGTAATCACAACAGTATGATACTAGCACAAAAATCTAGCACATAGATCAATGGAACAGAATAGAAAGTCCAGAAATAAACTCACAAATTTATGGTCAATTTATCTACAACAAAGGAGGCAAAAATATGCATGGGGAAAAACAATCTTTTCACTAAGTGGTGGTGGGAAAACTGGACAGCTACATGTGAAAGAATGAACTTAGAACATTTTCTCACACCATATACAAAAATAGACTCAAAATGGATTAAAGACCTAAATGGAAGACTAGAAAGCAAAAACTTCTAGAAAAAAAACATAGGCATAACATTTTTTGACATAAATTGTGGCAATATTTTGGGATCTGTTTCCTAATACAAAGGAAACAAAAGCAAAAATAAATAAATGGCACACACGTTATGGGGAGGGAGGTGGGAGGGGGGGTTCATGTTTGGGACTCATGTACACCCGTGGTGGTTTCATGTCAATGTATGGCAAAACCAATACAGTATTGTAAAGTAAAATAAAGTAAAAATAAAAATTTAAAAAATAAATAAATAAAAATAAACCATAATAAATAAATAAATAAATAAATAAATGGGACTCAATTAAACTTATAACCTTCTGCACAGCAAAGTAAATGTACAACAAAACAAAAATGACAGCCTACTTAATGGGAGAAAAGTATTTGAAAATAATATGACTGATAACAGGTTTACATCCCAAATATGTAAACAGCTCATACAACTCAATATCAAAAAAAGAAACAGCCCAATTTAAACTTAGGCAGAAGACTAGAATAAACGTCTTCCAAAGAATACAAATAGATGGCTAATGGGCACATGAAAAATGGTCAATCATGGTTAATCAACATGGTTAATCATCAGGGAAATGCAAATCAGAGCCACAATGAGATCACCTGTCAGAATGACTATCTTAAAAAGAACACAAATAACAAATATTGGTGAGGGTACGGAGAAAAGAAAACACCTGTACACTTTTGGTGGAAATGTAAATTGCTGCAACCAGTATGGAAAACTGTATGGAGGTTCCTCAAAAAACTAAAAGTAGAACTACCATATGATCCAACAATTCCGCTTCTGGGTATATATCCAAAAAACCCCATAAGCATTCATTTGAAAAGATGCTCATAGCAACCCCAATGATCATAGCAACATTATTTACAATAGCCAAGATATGGAAACAACCAAAGTACCCATCAACAAATGAATAGATGAGATGTGGCATATATATACATATATTCCTTTGTGTGTACATATGTATGTATGTATATTGATACATACTCAGCCATAGAAAAGAATAAAATTTTGCCACTTGCAACAATGTGGATGGACCTAGAGAGTATATGCTTAGTGAAATAAGTCAGAGGAAGAAAAATACTCTAAAAAATAAAACAAATATAACAAAAAAGAGAATCACAGATATAGAAAATAAACTAGAGGGAAGGGGATCAGCAAGACAGAGGTAGGGGATTAAGAGGTACAATCTACCATTTATAAAATAAACTGCAGGGATATATTGCACAGCATAGTTCAGTTCAGTTCAGTCGCTCAGTCATGTCCGACTCTTTGTGATCCCATGAACTGCAGCACGCCAGGCCTCCCTGTCCATCACCAACTCCCAGAGTTCACTCAGACTCACGTCCATTGAGCCGGTGATGCCATCCAGCCATCTTATCCTCTGTGGTCCCCTTTTCCTCCTGCCCCCAATCCCTCCCAGCATCAGAGTCTTTTCCAATGAGTCAACTCTCCATATGAGATGGCCAAAGTACTGGAGTTTCAGCTTTAGCATCATTCCTTCCAAAGAAATCCCAGGGCTGATCTCCTTCAGAATGGACTGGTTGGATCTCCTTGCAGTCCAAGGGACTCTCAAGAGTCTTCTCCAACAGCACAGTTCAAAAGCATCAATTCTTTGGTGCTCAGCTTTCTTCACAGTCCAACTCTCACATCCATATATAGCTAATACTTCATACTATAAATGAAGTATAATCTATAAAAAATTTAAGTCACTATGTTGTACACATGTGACTAATATTGTATATCAATTATACTTCAATTAAAAAAAAATAGAGAGAGACAGATGACATCCCTGCTGGACCAATGGTTAAGAATCACCTTCCAAGGCAGAGGACACAGGTTCAATCCCTGGTCTAGGAACCAAGGCCCCACATGCCATGGGGCAACTAAGCTCACACATTGCAACTACTAAGCTTAAGCACTAGAACTGAGAGCCTGCCTACCACAACTAAGACCCAACACAGCCAAAAATAAATAAATATCTTTAAAAAAGAGACAGAAACTCAGCAAAGAAATGGAAGACATAAGAAGAACCAAGTAGAAATTTTAGAATTGCAAATACAATAACCAAAATGAAAAACTCAGTGGAGGGGCTCAACAGCCTAATGAAGAAGAAATAATAAATGAAATGAAGATTGTTGTTTAGTCACTAAGTTGTGTCTGATTCTCTGTGGCTCCATAGACTGTAGCCCATCAGGTTCCTCTGTTCATGGGATTTCCCAGGCAAGGACACTGGAGTGGGTTGCCATTTCCTTCTCCGAGGATCTTCCCAATCCAGAGATAGAACCCACATCTCCTGCATTGGCAGGAGGATTCTTTACCACTGAGACAGCAGGGAAGTCTGAAATGAAGATAAAACAATACAAATTACCCAACTGGAACAACAGAGAAAATAGATCAGAAAATAAAATGAAAAGAATCTCAAGGAGCTGTGAGTCTATAACATCATATCTAACATTCATGTTATCAGAATCCCAGAAAGATAGGAGAAAAGGGATAGGAATGAAAAAGTACCTAAAGAAATAATAGCTGAAAATTTCCATAATTTGGCAAAAGACAGAAACTACAGACTGAAAAATTTCAATGAATTCCGAATAAGATAAACTCAAATTCACACCAGGATGCAGCATGGTCAAACTTCTAAAAACTAAAGACAAAGACAGATCTTGAAAGCAGCAAAAAAGAAATGATTGACTAACTATTAGGGGGAAAACAATTTGAATGACAGTGGATTTTTCAGTTAACAAAACTGGGGCCAGAAGTAAGTGGTACATATTTCAAATACTGAAAGAAAAGAATTGTCAACACTGAATGCTATACCCAGTGAAAATAGCTTTCAGAAGTTAAGGGGAAATCAAGACATTCTCAGATGAAGGAAAACTAAGTGAATTTGTCATCAGCCAACTCACTCTAAAGAAAAAAAAAAAAAAAGAGGCTGAAGAAAATTTCCTAAATAGAAAGGAAACAATAAAAGAAAGAACTTTAAAATATCAAGAAGAGTGAAAGAACACAAGCAAAAATATGAGTAAAAACGGCAGACTGTCCTCTTCATTATGTTTGATGATTCAAGCAAAAATAACATCATTTAATATGATTCTAAATATACATGGAGTTCTGTGTTTGGTTCTACATATGAGGAGCTGGGAAGTCACCTCTCTATCCTAAAAGTCAGTAATTAATTCTTCTTGGATCTGTGAGTCAATGGATGACACAAGACAAAACACTGCTCCAAAGACGGAAGAGACTAACAGATTAGTACAGGGAGATATGGCTTTCTGGAGCAGAGACTTATGAGCAAAAACTGCTATGGGAACCAGTACTGGCTTTGTGAACCTGGAATTATAATTCACAAATTGCTGGACACTCAGTGCAGACAACTCTGAGTATTACAAACTCTAAGAGGACCCAGTCTAGCAGTTATGCAATATTATGCAATTTACCTTCAGGAGTTAATGCTAAGTATCAGAGAAAAATCCCCTTAGGCCTCTGGAAGGAACCACTCTGAAATATACTAAAACACTCTTTCCTTCTTAGCAAGGCTTGCCCTCAGAAGAAACCAGTTAAACAGAGCATACCTTTTGGTGTATTATCAGGGCCTAAGTGACCTAGGAGAGGAAAATACCCAACTGCAGCCCAGTTTAGCCATCCTGTCCCATGTAAGGAGGAGTAGGTGGGGAACTGAGGAAAACACTTGTGAAGTTCACAGTCCAAGGCATGGGTTCAGTAAAAGACTGAAATCTAATCTTAGAACTGTAGAATGCTTCCCCTCCCCTCACATTGTGTAGTTTAGTCGCTAAGTCCTGTCCGCCTCTTGCAACCCCATGGGCTATAGCCCACCAAGCTCCTTTGTCCATGGAATTTCCCTGACAAGAATACTGGAGTGGGTTGCCATTTCCTTCTCAAGCCATGGGCTGTAGCCCACCAGGCTCCTTTGTCCATGGAATTTCCCAGACAATACTGGAGGGGGTTGCCATCTCCTTCTCAAGGGGATCTTCCCAACCCAGGAATCGAAACAATGTCACCTGCATTACAGGCGGACTCTTGCATCACAGGTGAATTCTTTACCAGCTGAGCCACAAGGGAAGCCTTCTCCTCACATTACTAAAGGTCTATTTATAGCAGTTCCTTTTACCCAGTACATCATGTCCAGCTATCAAGAAAATAATTACAAGACAAACCAAAAGGTGAAAAACACAATTTGAAGTGACAAAGCAATCATCAGAAGCAGATATGGCAGAGATGTTGTAATTGTCAGACTAGAAATTTAACACACCAATGAGTAATATGCTAAGGGCTCTAATGGATAAAGTGGACAGCATATAGAAAAGAGATGCAATAATAACAGCAACGATATATTCAACTATGTATATATCTTAAGTATGTATGCATGTATATATAATACCTTTTTAAACTGAAAAAATTATAGAAATGGACAACAAATTAGTGGTTGCCAAGGGTTAAGGAGGTGGGCAGGAGGAAAGTGGGTGTGACTATAAAAGAGCAGCGCAAGAGATCCTGTAGTAGTGGAACTGCTCTGTATCTTGACCGTATCAGTGTCAATATCCTAGCTGTAATATTCTACCAAAGTTTTATAAGATGTTACCATGGGGACAAACTGCATAAAGAATACACAGATTCTTCCTGTATTACTTCTTACTGATGCATATGATGCATGTGAATCCACAATTATCTCAAAAGAAAAAGTTTAAAATATATGTACCCCAACTTTCAGATAAATTATGCCATTAAGTGTTGAAAATAAATTTTAAAAAGCCATGATACATTAAGAACAAAGTGATAGCAAGATTTCATAATTGTACTCTAACTCTACACTAAATTTGTTTTACAAGTGCTATTGTTACGGGGATTTTCAATTAGAAATTGGTAATATAGTTTAACAGAAGTTTTTTTTGCATATTTTGTAATGTATCACAGGCATCTAATGCCTTACATTTCCACGTTGTGCTTTTATGACTATCATACCAACATACAGAATTCACTAAATTAAAATGGAGAAATATGAGGCTATTTGTTTGAATGCTAGCCAAAAGCTAAAGGAAACTGCTGTATTATGAACAGCAGAAACAACTTTGTTTCAGAAATTAAAGTTTATTTTAGAAATTAATTTCAAGCCTGTTTGAAAGCAATTGTCATTCTAATAAGAATTAAAATTCAAACCATTTTGGATGATAAATATTTAAAAGCATTTGGTCTGGAAACTAAACTGGAAGACAGCAAGAAAACTAATGTTATGAAATCCACTGTGGTGGATTAAATGGCTGTTTTGCCAAGAGGATTTTGATCCACATTGCAAATTGCTGGAAATACATCCTCCTTCTATAACCACCACTACAGTTGTAGAAACATGATATTTATTCCCAAGGATCCAGTTATTATTTTATCTATTTTTTGTCTTCTTACAAGGCTTCTTTAAAAGCTTTATTTTAAAAAAAATCCTTTGAGCACCCAATCCCTGAAGCATGAACATATACAAACCCCTATAAACATATTTAATTGTCTCTCCTTAATCCAGACTACATGAAATCCAATAGGAAATCCTATTTCAAGCACAGTGTCTTCCTTCTTGCTGTAATTTACCCATGCATTTATGTTTGAGATCACATTCCTCTCACTGCTATTACTAGACAGAAACACACACTGCTTCCCAAGGTACATGCTAAGCATGTGCATGGGGCACCAATGAAGCAGGCAACATCAACCAGCAGGAAAAGTAAAAGGCAGAAATCATCAAAGTCATGTTTGAGGAGATAATCGGAACCTAATTGAGCTTTATGGCTTAGTACAGATCTCCTCAACTTACAATAGGGTTACATCTCTATAAACCCAACATAAGCTGAAAATACCATCAGCTGGAAATTATTTAATACACCTAACTTCTGGACATCACAGCTAACCCCGGCCTACCTTAAATTGCTCAGAACACTTACATCAGCCTACAATTGAGCAGGATCATCTAACACAAAGCCTATTTAAAATGTGTTGAGTAGTTCCTGTAATTCATTGAATACCATACTGAGAGTGAACGCTAGAATGACTGTCTGGGGACAGGACAATTCTAAGTGTATGGGTAGGAACTTCTCTGGTAGTCCAGTAGTTAAGACTCCATGTTCCTAATCTAGGAGCCCAAGGTTCCACCCCTGGACAGAGAAATAAGATCCCACATGCTGCACAGTAGTATAGCCTAAAAAGTAAATAAAAATAAACATCTCAGTGTTGATCCTCGGGATCCTGTGACTCACGGGGAGCTGCAACTCACTGCTACCACCCAGCACTCTGAGAGTATCAGACCCTATACTGCTAGCCCAGGAAAAGATCAAAATCCAAAAGTCATAGTATGGTTTCTAGTGAATGTATATCATTTCTGCACCACCAAGAAGTCAAAAAATTATGTCAACAAATTATGTCGACACATCATAAATCAGGGATTGTCTATAGTTGCATTAATTTGCCAAGACTGCTATAACAAAGTATCACAAACTGAGTGGTTTGATCAACAGAAGTTTATCATCATAGTTCTGGAGGCTGGGAGTCCAGACTCAAAGTGTCGTCAGGGCTGGTACCTCCTGAGGGCTGTGAGGAAGAACCAGTGCATGCCTCTCCCCTTGTTCCTGGTGGTTTGCTTAACCTTGGTGGTTACCACACCTTGGCTGTAGGAGCATCAGCCCATCCCCTGCCTTCATCTTCACAAGTTATTCTCCTTGTGTGAAGGACTGTCTCCAAATATCCCCTTTCTATAAGAACGCCAGTCATTTTAGATAAGGCCCACCCCAAAGACTTCATTTCAACTTGATGATCTCTATAAAAACCCTGTCTCCAAATAAGTGTACCTCGTGAAGTACTGGGGCTTAAGACCCTAACACAGGAATTTTGAGGGAATGAAATTCAACGCATTACAGTAGTATTTGATTTTAAATGACTTTGGGAGGGAAAGGGACACCCAGGTCTTCACAGTGATTCTCCTTCCCCTCTATCACATCTGAACGACTCCCTTTTCATAGGTCTATTAGGCTGAGGCTGTGTGTCCCTTTCTGTTACCATCTCTCACCAGCTTCTCTTATTTTGAGCTTCTTGTCGTTTTTCCTTAGTTTGTCCCCATTCCTAACTCTCTACGCCCTAAATCTCAGTTTCTTCCCCAGCAATGCCTCTGGTCTCATGGCCAGCCATTACATAAGAAATGGAAAGTGGTGCTATTGCTTTCACCTCTGGCTCACGGGCCTTCAATTACCAAATAGAAATAGGTTGGATCTCTGTGCAAATGAAACCACAGTCAGCCCCACAAAATCATAGTGAGTCAGCAGCAACTCTCCTTCACAAGAAAACTCTCAAGTGCAGAGAAGCTCTCCTGACTTCAGGCTATCCCCATACTTTCCCCCTACACATTAGATACAAACCAATTTTGCAGTAAAAGATTATCAGAGAAAATATCCAAATACTTTTTATTATGCCTGTACTGAAAATTACTCTGAAGTGACTTTATGAGGGAGAACATTTTAATCTGTAAAAATATTACATTCTATCCTAGAACTAGTAGAATAATCTTAAATTTTGATATGATAAAAAAATCATTAACTGAGAAGAAGAATAATCTGATGATTGAATAATCTGATCCAGTTATAGAGTGAGAAATAAAGTGTGCTATAAACTACACTTAAGCTAATCCATAATAGGGGTCCTTTGGATGCAAGATAAAATGTTGATACATCTAGAGAAGTTATAGGTCTTATGGATATGCTTTTATAAGTGAAATATAATGAAGTACTGAGAACCCTAATATCTATGGATGTTTATATCAACCAGTTCGATACCTTGAATTACTAATACAGCAGAAATGATTGGCTCCCTCTCATTTCCATAGTGTTCTTTCAATGTGGTACAAGGCAAATTGCAATGTATTCTGCTTCCACTGAGCACATTTCTGTACAGTGAATCCAGGCTAAAATAACATCATTAAAGTAGTACTTTAAAGTTGATTTAATCCAACCCCCGGGTCACACATGACCCGAATAATTCACACTTGCCAAAAATGTCATCTAGTGTTTGATTTCCAGTGTCTGGTGATGAGGGTCTCCATACCTTACCCCAAAACACCTTCCACTTTTACACAGTTGTGAAAATATCAATATAATATCTATTTTTTTACTCACTGAAGGACTCATTCAGCTGTTTACCAGTTCAACAAATATTTATTGAGACCCTATTATGAAACCACCAGACATTACACAATGTGCTATTATAATCTTTGTGGAGGACTTAGACATTTATGAAGAGCTTTCCACAAACATCAAGCCATTTAATCCTCACTAAAACCCTGTAAATGAAGTCTGATTATAATTAATTCATGATTTACACTAGAGAAGAGAAAATTAAAGTTCAGTAGTTAAGTTACATCACCAGTGAAAGCAATGAGACTCAAACTCATATTGTAATTCTAAATGGTACTCTCTTTCAAATACGTAAGCTAACACAGAACAAATTCATCACCCCTTCACATATCACCTAAAGATACCACAGATTCCTGTTATGTTTTCTCTCTTCCCAGTAAACATCTCCAGGTCCTCCAACTTTTCTTCATAAAGTTTGGAGTTAAGACCTGGACATACCCAGCACCAAGCATCATAGCCCAGATGAGACAGGGCATGGCCAGAAAAGGGAGAGAACTATTACTCCCATTGAGACACATTTTAAACATTGTAGTTTATAATCAGATCAGTTTTGGGTAACCAGGAAATACAGTTGAAGTATTTTGAACTTGCAGCCAAATATGCACTATCAGAAACTCATATCTTCACACCCCTTTCTCTTTCCCCTCCTAATTCTACCCTTTATATAGTTGAATTTTGAGACTTAATCACAAGACTTGAAAGCATATCAAATACCTACACCTAGCACAGTTACTGAGGCAGCATCCTTAAAGAGTGGAGGTCAAAAACACAGGGACTGTTAAAGTTCTTTGGCTTTTCATTTTATTTCACTTTTATATGTATTTTTAAATTTATTTTTCTATTTAATGGGCATATATTCCAGATTCAAGCATTAATACTACTAGTAAATAATAACAATTCAGAGCTATACAATACTTCACATAAACTGTTTAATTTCATTAGGACCCTGTGAAGCCACTGACAGATGAAGAAACTTGGGTTCCAAGAAATTAAATAAGTTTGCCCAAAAGTCACACACCAAGAACATGCTGGAGATCTGACTTTGACCCAACAGGCTCTCTCTCTATCATAACCACTTTTTTGTTCTCAATAACCAACAGCATCACTTTTTGTTTCTTTTTCTTATGACTTTTTAACTGCTAGAATGCTTTTCACACGGTAGACCACAAAATAGTGGACTGTTTTTTTCTTTCCAATTAGGAGTTTTGCATCATTCTGGCTTTTAGCCTAGTATTAGGCTATTATTACAGGTCCATTTTTTAAAACACATTTCTGATTTTGTGGCCTTTTTCTACCTCTTACATTTGTCACTAATCAAACTCATTCTTTTCCCCTAAAATTATTCATTGAATTTTATTCTTTACCTCATTAAGATACCATTATTGTCTCAAATGAGAAACTTCACAGTCATTACTAGTTCTGCCTGCCTTCTAACCCCAACACAGAATTTTTCATCAAGACTACAATTCTTATTTCCCAAATGTCTCTTAAACTCTTGATGCAGGCCCCCGTAGTATTTTTCATATCTTAGTGCACTGGGCCCTAATTGATCTACCTGCTTCTAGTCTCCCTAGCTGCATTCCACCCCACACAATGGCACCAGATTTATCTTTTTAACCACATAGCTAAATAGTTTTCAACTTTTTATAAGCTGATCCCAATCTATGTTTCCTGCTATGTATATCTCTACTCCCAGTCCCCTCATGCCCACATCTAAGCTATGTGACTCACCCCTATCAAATAGCCCATGTTCTTTCACAGCTTCCTTTTATGAACACCATTCCCTCTGTCTGGAATGAGTTTCTTGTCCTGACAAAGACCCATCTCCTATCACCTCCCATACTCCTCCACATTTCCTTCAGATAGAATTCACTGTTCTGACATTTTTGCTAACAAAACATTTTTGTACATAATTCTTAGATAAACATTTATGCTTTGTTGCAGTCATTTTTTCATTAACTGTCTCTCCTATGTGAATATGAGTTCCTCAGAAACAAGCATCCTGATATTTTTGCATATTACCTTAGTAAAGTACCAAATACATAGTAGATGTTCAATAAATATTTGCATGAAAGAACAAGAGTATTTCCTCTGAGATCTGAGCTGACCGGAAATTTTCCTGTCATATATACTGGTCTATTTAGTTACCGCCACATTTCTTTCTAATTGGTATTATTTGGTTTTGTACTGTTAGAATTTCACCTTTGATATCTCCTGTGCTTCTCAGGCTGTCTTCTCTTTCATGGTTTCAAAATCATCTTTTTTCTGAACTTTTTGACTCCACACTAAGTCATGACAGATAGACTTTTGTCTATAAGAATTAAAAGTCCTCAGATACTAGTTGATAACAATTTCCTAACTCTTTGATGTGGATTTTGATTGATAACCATATGATAGGTGAGAATCTGCCCTTGGATTGAATTCTTCAGTTCCTTTCAATTATCTGGCATCCCAAATTCTCTACAAGCACATTTGGGATCTCAGTAATGCCACGTCAGCATTGGCACACAGATACACAAGAGAATGTTATCTGCCCATTTTGCAAATGGGAAAATTAGACCCAGAATGACCAAGGACACTATCTGATATAATTAAGCAAGTGGATCCTCTCCCAAAAAGAAGGTCTAATAAGGCCTCTGCTCCCAAAACTGGTTTGTTTCCTTCCTTACATGCCTACATATTTGTGTTTTATTCCCCTAAGGGCTTTATAGAAATTTCTATCATTTGCAATCTGTTCTTCTTAGTTATATGAATCTATTTTCTCTTCAACCAGCACTTTTCTTTCCTTGACTTAAAAAAGAGAAAATAAAGAACCAGCTTTACTAAAAACATGTCGCAGCTCTCCTACACTTCAGTAAGCACAGAGGCTAAAACTGACTCACTTTACTGCATGTTGTGTCATTCACCTAATGGTATAACCTAAGAGAATAACCTCTGATTTGAAAACTGTAAAGGCACATCTTAAGACTGGACAAACCTAAATCTGGTGTGAGTACAAGTCATGGAATTTTTTTATTTAGTGTGTCCTTGGAAATTGTCTGCTTCCCTGGTGGCTCAGATGGTAAAGCGTCTGCCTGCAATGAGGGAGACTTGAGTTCAATCCCTGGGTCAGGAAGGTCCCCTGGAGAAGGAGATGGCTACCCACTCAAGTACTTTTGCCTGGAAAATTCCACGGACTGAGGAGCCTGGTTGGCTACAGTCCGTGGGATTGAAAAGAGTTGGACATGACTGAGCAACTTCACTTTCACTTGGAAATTATCCAGGCTAACCTTTTTCTTCACTAAAGGCTAGCCCCTAATTGATCCACCTGCTGGATCCACCATTCTGAAAACTGAAGCTCAGAAAGGCCAAGTGACTTCTCTGGGGGTAATTGAGGATTATAAACCAGGGCAAGAGCAGAACTCAACACTTCTGACTCCTTAACCAGTCAATGCCCTTTCTACTTTTGGCCGTTTCAAGCATGGAGACCACACCTTTTTATTACCATGCTTAAACTCAAATGGTAATAGAATGATGGCATATGAAAGCGATTATTTAATCTGTGAAAGTTTCTCAGTCATCTCTGACTCTGTGCGACCCAATGGACTGTAGTCAGCCAGGCTCCTCTGTCAATGGAATTCTCCAAGCCAGAATGCTAGAGCTGTTCCCTTCTCCAGATGATCTTCCCAACCCAGGAATTGAACCCATGTCTCCAGCATTGCAGGTGGATTCTTTACCGACTGAGTTACCAGGGAAGCCCGTAAATATTGGACTGAGTTGCCATGCCCTCCTCGAGGGAATCTTCCCAACCCAGGGATCAAACCCAGGTCTCCCACATTATAGGCAGATTCTTTATAGTCTGAGCCACCAGGGAAGCCCAAGAATACTGGAGTGGGTAGCCTATCCCTTCTCCAGTGGATCTTCCCAACCCAGGAATTGAACCAGGGTCTCCTGCATTGCACGTGGATTTTTTACCACCTGAGCTACCAGGGAAGTCCCTCTTTCTTATTTAATTTGTAAGAGAAAAGAAAGCCTTCTGATATGTTTCATACCAGTCACCACTTTGAGTATGGAAAAATACATCGGTTTCTGAACACACTGATGTCTTCAGATCTATTATCAAGAAGTAAAATTACTGAGGGTAATATCCTGGGTATTGGGACTAAGGAACACCATGGACCTAGCTGCCTGCCTTACTGCAGCAAGCCCAGACAGGAAGGTGCATACTATATAAATCATTATAAACAATTAAGAATTAAAATAGGAAAAGAGGTGAATGGACTGCTGTGGGAATATGTTACTGAGAACCCCAACCTAATTTGAGTCATCAAGGAATATGTCCCTGACACACTGATATTGAACCTGAAATCCAGAGGATATGTAAGCGTTCCAATGAGAGTATTCCATCAGAGGGCATAGCATTAGGAAAATCAAGAGTGCATAGAATGCTGCATGGTTGTGCTTAGAAAACTGAGAGATATACCACAGGGCTAAGGCAAATGGAATTACAGGAGACAGAATTAGAAACACAAGTGTAGTGTAACCAGATCACCCAGAGATGTGTAGCTCATGTTAAGGACTTGGGAATCCATTTAGGCCATTAAGCAGGGCAAACTGTGATCAGATACACATTTTTAAAAGATCATTTGAGTATTATTGGGATAATGGGTTGAAAGGACAACATGTAGACAGACCAGGCAGGAGGCGAACACCTAGGCCAGGAGAAGCATGCATAGAGTCTGTACCCTAGACCTCCCAGGGTAATTCAGTGGTACTCTCTATTCAATTAACATATCTTGTGTTTCTTCTTTGTCTTTTCTAATGAAAAGCAACCCAGTTAGTCAACACTGCTCTTAATAAACACAATTTTCAAAAAAGATAGCAGCCACCCAAAAGATATTTTAAAACTATTATTTTTCTGTAGGACATGTTTTTTGTTGCATTGGGTTATAATTTTAATTGTATTGGGGCTAATTGCAATCATTATCATTATAAAGAGCTTCAATTTAGATGATACATTTTCAGTGCAAATAACTTGAGTGAGCCATCAACTCAACTATAAAAGTAACAGTAACGTGCCATCTGTTGTTTGTTTTGATTATGCTCTATGTTAATTTTTTACCTATGATTTTGGAATAAGTTGAATAGTATAAATGGATGGAATACATAAAATCATGCACTGACTTCATGATAAGATTAAAAATATTCTGTCAAGTCATTTTGAGGATTGCTGCAATAATCAGATATCATAAATTACACAAACTTTTGGAAAAAATTTACCTGAAGTACTTTTAGGTTTTCAAAAATAATTGTTTTCACATAAATAAGCTATGTTATTTTCTTATGGAAACCAACGGATTGTATGCATCACCTTGTTTGATATAAGACCTAACTATAACATATAGATGAATGCAACTATGTGTTATTCTCTTTTTGACAACCTGAATTATCTTTTGGATATTACTCTGAATGATAAATCAAGTGATTTAAAAGTAGAGCTCAAAATTGGAAAATTGAACTTGTAAGTGCTTTTATCTTAAGTAGATGATATGTTCATGCACCTTGAAGAGTAAGTGCTCTAGCTTTGAGCTAACTTTATGACAATAGGCTCTTCAGTGAGTGACTTTAGACTAATAGAATATGCAGGTCCTGGGAATCGGGGTTAAGTATGAATTGTTATTCATCATGAAAGCCCAACTCAACATATATGTAAACTGTTTTACTCTGACAAACAGCACAATGCATTCAACTGTCATTGAATAATTTTCAGTTTGCTTAGAAGAAAGACTAATAATTTATTTTTAATCACTATTTTCTATATATTATTTTATCTTATTTTTTTCAACTTTTCCTTTTTATTTAAAAGAGAAATGGCTCCTGCTAAAACAATATGGAAAATTCATTTTTCTCCTAAGTGGCCTAAGTGAAGTGAAAGTCGCTTAGTCGTGTCCGACTCTTTGCTACCCCACTACTATACAGTCCATGGAATTCTCCAGGCCAAAATACTGGAGTGGGTACCCTTTCCCTTCTGCAGGGGATCTTCCCAATCCAGGGATTGAACCCAGGTCTCCCACACTGTGGGCAGATTTTTTACCAGCTGAGGCACAAGGGAAGCCCAAGAATATTGGAGTGGGTAGCCTATTCCTTCTTCAGGAGATCTTCCTGACCCAGGAATCGAACCAGGGTCTCTTGTGTTGCCGGCAGATTCTTTACTAACTGAGCTATCAGACAAGTGGCCTAAGGGGCATACTAATTAATGTAGAATTACTGGTTTTGAGGGGGGTAGATTTTGTTTCATTCTTCTTTTAGATAATGGAACAATTTTTTACCAGTTATTTCTTTCTGAAATCCCTGGTTTCACTGACCATTAAAGACAGCAGGTAATGATACTCCCAAGTTCCATTCTCCAACATATAGGACCTGCATGTCTTCTTCATGTTCCTAAAACAAAGGACGCTGAAATGGAAATCAAAAGGGGACTTTTATGTTTAATTGTATCTGTCACTGCCAGTTCTGTTCCAACCTTGGACCTGTATGTGCCATTTATTTTAAATTCCTCAGCATTTTCCTATATACACAAAACCTGGGGAAACAACAAACGCTGCTGTATCTGTTTATTTCTTTCAGGTTGGACGAATTGAAGATTTTCTATACCAATTAGAGGATAGTTTCTTAAAAACTAAAAAACTGAGAACTGCTCGAAGGCAAAAAACAAAGATGAAGCGGCTTCAAACTGCACAGCAAAGCTAGTCACTGGGGAGCAGGCACCACCACAGAGAGACATCCCAGAGAAAGGGGCTGTGGCATCCCACCAGCCTGCCTGTGACAGCCAGTGTCAGAGGCCTAATGCCGCAAGGACGAGGTGGTGCTCCTCTTGGCAAAGATGTTCCACACTTCATTAATCTCAACTGGAAGCAATAAATGTTCTCAGCAAGTTTCACCTGACTTTTGTTCAAATTCATCTTAGCTTATCAAATAGCTTATCAAATAACCATTGCTGCCTCTCTCACCTGTCTTGTCCTTTCAGCACTGACTAAAGTGCACCAGGTCTACCCAAGTACATTTTAGTATGTGTGCCTGTTCATTACCAATCAGTCACATACAGATACAAATGCAGAAATTAAGAATTACAAAACTGATAACATACTTTCTTGCTTTTTGTAGAGATTGCCAATGTAGTATGGTTAATATCAGTTATATCATTAAAATCTGTACTTTTTCCCTCTGGATCCTTCATATCCCCTGGCCCTTAAATCACTCAACTCATACACACATAATGGACAAAGTAATGAGTCAAGAATCATTACTGAAGACCTCAGTTAACACCAATAAGGAGGTCTGAGAATAGAGTAAGAAGGTGGAACCCAGATTCAGAGTAAAATAAATAAGAAAATGTAAATTTTAAAAAGAATGGAGAAAATTAATAATATCTCAGAGTACATTAATAACATGAAAAGGGGAAAAGGGTAATAAAATACTTAGTGCTGAATTTTTCATTATATGGTGAGATTGTAAAGAAATCAATAACTCAGCCTTAAGTGTATTTTAGATTTGTATAGTCATAATTATGTGAGATATAAATATTTTGAAAGTTTGAAACAAATTATGACCTTGATTTCCCTGTAGACCATTTGCTTAATTCTTACCTTTAACAAAGAGTTTTTCTCTTTTCTCCCCCACTTCACCCAGAGATCATCATTGCCATCACATTCCCTCAGGTTAGATATTAATGGTAGTCAGTTAAAGATAGGGGTATTTAAGAAACTCCTTTTGGTTTCTAGACTCAGACCAGCACAGCATCTCAGTTCTATTCTTGTAAGTAGCAGAAAATAATTTCTTTCCATGGGCACTTGAGTCTGTAGCCTGATGTGGGAGTCTAAGACAAATGCCCCAGCCTCCCATTCAGCCACTTCTGCTGTTATCTCTCTTGCTCACTGTCTGTCCAGGAATTTCCTTTTATTAAAAAAAATTATATATTAATATATATATAGGCTTCCCTAGTGGTCCAGTGGTAAAGAATCCACCAGCCAATGCCGGAGATGCAGGAGACACAGGTCAGGAAGATCCCCTGGAGAAGGAAATGGCAACCCACTCCAGCATTCCTGCCTGGGAAATCCTATGGACAGAGGAACCTGGTGGGTTACAGTCCATGGGGTCACAAAAGAGTCGGACACAACTTAGCAACTAAACAACAAAACAATACACACACACACACACACACACACATACACACACACATCTGTACAACATCTCTAGGAGACAGTTTGCTGAGCTTTGAATTTTAACTTCAGCGTTAAGATTTTATTCTCCCAGAGAATGTCTATATTCTCTAACAGTTTTTGTTTTGTTTTGTTTTTCAATGTCTTAAAATCTTAGCATTGGCTATTCTGAACGGCCTATTGACATTCTCATTCTGTAGGTGTTCAGTTGCTTTATTTTTGTTCTTCAAAAATTAGTGTCCTCTCATTCCACAGTGCTGGAAGATTATATTTGAAAATAATACAGTTACAATTATTAGATTATGACCACTCTGTGACCATTTCTCCCAAATCCAATACTAAATATACACTGGTTGTTTTAGGCTTGGACTTGAGTAGGGAAACAAAGGCAGTTATAATTGGTCTTAGAAAGGATGACTTTAAATGGGAATCAAAAAAATCAAAAAGAAACGTTTTTTGAGAAAAAAATTAATCAACATTCATGGCTCTTCAAAAGGGTATCAAATGTTTAGAATTTATAATACATATAATAGCAAAGTCCACAGGAATGAATTTTGCTCCTGGTTTCAATATTAATGTCAAGAACCTTGAATAGCAAAAATGTAGTATAATTCACAACACTTGGCCTCCCATTCCTTGTTTTTGCCTGCAGATGAAGGATTTGTAAAGCAGTATGGTATTAGTTTAAAAATTAATACCAGAGAAAGCAAAGTTTACAAAGTACTTTCAGAATACTTATATCAACTTCATAAGAATTTCATTGTGTGTGCATTTTCTCCTTTCATAATTGAGGAAATCAACCCAAAGAGGTTAATGCTTGCTTGATTCCAAAGACCTGTTTTGTCCCACACTTGCTATTCGAAATGTGGTCCATTGACCAGCAGCACAAGCATCACCAGGGAATTCATGAGGAATGCAGAATTTTAAACTCATCCCCAAATATACTCTATTAAAATCTGCATTTTAACAAGCTGAGTACTTTATATATGCCCAATAAAGTTTGAGATTTGCTCTTTTATCATATTGGAAAATACTTTTCTGTCAGTTCAAAATTAACACAGAACATGATGATGTAGCTACTCTTAGATTTTGGCCCTCAAATATTTCCTAATATAATCATTTCTGCAAAGGATCATACACCAAAAGAACCAAAAAGTTAAAGTTCAGTAATAAGAGGATATACGTTCTTTCTCTACCGTTTTACTCTAAGATTTTTATCCTGTAACTTTTCAAAAACATGAAGTGAAACAAAAGAAACACATAATGGCTGAAAAGAAGTGGTATACACTTTATGATCAGACCAACTCAAATATTATTAATTGTGTAGCTAGTCCATGCTCTAAATACATCAACGGTTCCCTTTTTCTTCTATTATTTCTCCTGTGTCCCTCCAACATTTGCTGACGTGCATCTAGATGAGAAGCAGAACTCTGCTGATCTCTAGAGCTAGGGGCAACTTATCTTTCAAAATACCTCAACAGATTCTTCCCAGCTTGTCTACATTAAGGTGATTAATTCTGTACATAGGATGTATTGGGGAGACTGCCACTGCGTATTCTTCTAAAAAATAGTTCAGAAGTCCCATTGCCAAAAGGAAAAACCCCAAAGGTGGCCACCCATGATCACATGAAAATCCTCTGTATTCTGACCCTCATATTCCTTAATGTCAAGTACTTGATCATTCTCAACCATTCCTTCATCATCCTTCAGGGCATTTTGATATTGTTTGTATGTGTAGGGTTCAGAATATATAACCCTGAAATAGGGTACATAGGCGTGTTTATTATTTTGAATTAAAGGTACTTGAGAAACTGCCAAATGCAAGAAGAACATTCTGAACTTCCTTAGTTCTCCCAAAAGTAAGAAATAAATTTCCCATATATGAAAGATTCTCTCTCTGTACCAGGAGATGAAAGACATCCTAAGGCATCCTTATCTTCAGAGTCTGAAATCAGGTCCAAGAAGGCAGTAGTAAACAAACCTTGTTACTTCACCATTTACTAACCCCAGCCCAAACCCTTCAGTCTTGTCAATTTTAAACAAATTTATCGTTTCTTAGCCTAAAAGGTACAAAAGCTTCCTGCTTTGGTCACTTCTTTGAGTCTCATATCTTTGTGAGGCTCCAGCATGCACAGATGTAAGTTAAATTTGTTTTTCTCCTGCTAACCTTTTTATTACAGGTGGATCTGAGTCAGCAATGGAGAAGAAGGAAGTTATTTTTCCTCCCCTATAGATGTTTTCTTCAGCTTTTCTGTTCAAACTTTTCAAACCTAGGGAAGTGGTGAGAATAGTACAATATATACTCAGCCATAAAAAGGAACAAAATTGTGCCATTTGCAGAGACATGGATGGACCTTAAGATTGTCATACAGAATGAAGTAAGTCAGAAAGGAAAACAAATATTATAATATTGTTTATATGTGGCATCTAGAAAAATAGTACAGATAACCTACTTGCAAAGCAGAAATAAGAGTCACAGATGTAGAGAACAAACTTATAGCTACCAAGCTGGGGAGAGGTGGGATGAATTGGCAGATTGGGCTTCATACTGTGTATAAGATAGATAACTAATGAGAACATATTGTATAGCACAGGGTACTCTACTCAATGATGTGTGGTGATCCAAATGTGAAGGAAATCCAAAAAAAGAGTGAATTTATGTATACATATAACTGATTCACTTTGCTGCACAGCAGAAACCAACACAATATTATAAAGTAACTATACATCAATAAAAAATTTAAAAAGAATAGTAGAATATAATGTGCACCCTTCACATAAATTTCCCCAATTACTAACATTTTGCTTCAGTGTGCATTCTCTGTGTTCTTCTCTCCCTCCTTCCCTTCAAGTAAAATACATTCCACAGAAAAACCAAACTGTTTCTTTTAATAGAATTACCTTATTGTGAATGCACTATGCTAATTCCCCCATGTGCAGATCTACACTTGTTCTCTGCATCAAATTAACCAAGTTAGCAGAGCTACTTATAAAGTGCTGGGGGAATGGCTATGGACAGCACACGCCACTCAGTCCCTGCCCTCCTCCTCACTGCCAGTCTTTCTGGAGCCTTGCTTTGATGACCACAACAGCATTAACCAGGGACAGGGTCCTTGAAGAAGGAAAAGTAAGTCACAAATGCTGTTTGTTACTTGCTAACAGAGTGTTAGTCTCTTAGTCATGTCAGACTCTGTAAGAACCCATGGACTGTAGCCCACCTGGCTCCTCTGTCTTTGGGGATTCTCCAGGCAAGAATACTGGAGACGGTTGCCATTTCCTTCTCCAGGGGAATCTTCCCAACCCAGAGATCAAACCTGGGTCTCCTGCATTACAGGCAGATTCTGTCCTATCTGAGACGCCAGGGAAGCCCAAGGTACGGCCTCAGAACTGGTAATTCATACTTTTATATATCTTCAAGTGTGGCCAATCTTTACTTCTTGAAATAAGATGTTGCAGTTTTTGAAAACAGCCAGATGTTACTAAGAACCCAAGTTGGTGACTAAAGAAAACCTTCAGCTGTAATGTTACTCTGTGCCCCTGCACATCTCTGAGGTAATGACAGGCACAAAGCAACCACATTGAAATAAGAGGAGGTTTCCACATGACTCCTCTGAAGAGAACCGTGTGTACCTTGATATCTACATGCTAGTATGTTTGTTTGTTTCTATATGCTTCTGATGGAACAGAAAATTGGATAAACTTTAAAACCTCTCTAGAAAGTGATTTGGCAGTGGGTATCATGAGCCCTAAAGATATTTATACCCTTTGCTCCAGTAATTCTACTTTTAGAAAACTATACTAGAGTTTAGTTTAGAATAAACTTTTATCTTATACAGGTTATAAGAGAAAAGTAGAAAGGTACTCATCATAGGGCTTTTTTTTTAATGGAAAAATAAAATGAACTCAACTGAAATTTTAGATTATAGAATAAATGATTGATGACAGTCTATCCAATGCTTAAACTAATAATAGATAAAAATTTCATAATATTAAAATAAAAAAGATATAAAACTATATAAGCACAACTATAACTAGGTTTGGAGAAAGCAACGGCACCCCACTCCAGTACTCTTGCCTGCAGAATCCCATGGACGGAGGAGCCTGGTAGGCTGCAGTCCATGGGGTCTCTAAGAGTCGGACACGACTGAGCAACTTCACTTTCACTTTTCACTTTCCTGCATTGAAGAAGGAAATGGCAACCCACGCCAGTGTTCTTGCCTGGAGAATCCCAGGGACAGGGGAGCCTGGTGGGCTGCCGTCTATGGGGTCACAGAGTCAGACACGACTGAAGCAACTTAGCAGCTGCAGCAGCAGCATAACTAGGTTATAAAATATATACATATAAAAGACAGGCAGGAAATACAAGAAGATTCAACAATGGTTATCTTTGGTGGAGACAGTTATGGGTGATTTTATTACCTTTTCCTTAATATTATACAATAAGTATATGTTCCTTGATGATAAGGAAAAATCTGTAAAAATATTATTATTTTGTATCATTCTGCAGAGAAAGTCCAATTGGTATCACCTTTTCCTTGCCTGTTTACAATAAAAAATTATATATCCTGAAACTTGCATCACAGATAATTGCTGTTGCAGAGACAGAAATCAGTAGAAACACTTTATTTGCAGAATTCTTTGGGGCATAAAAATTTTTATGACTACCTCCAAACATTTCTGGGACACACAGTTCAGAAGGTCACAGAAGTAACTATTACCCAGAGTACCAATTATGGTGTTTTACCACCCTGTAAAAATAAACTGATACCACCTGTGAGTTGTCCCTATCTCCCTTGCTTGTCCTTTTCTCATAACTTTCTCCTCTGATTGTTTTGTTTCATTCTTTCCCTGTACTCACAGGATATCATCTTATAAAATATGAGATGATCACAGACAAAAGTCCTTTAAATCAAAATGTATTGAAAGCTGAGAGACCACTGGCAGAGCAAAGCTTTGATTTACAGTGACTTGATTCACTGAGATGGGGTGATGGAGTCCAAGTTCAATCAGATATTTCACAAAGTTGCCTGATCTACTCAGCAGTTCCTGGGCTCTCGGGACACGGATACAAAGGACTATTGTGCAGCCTTGACAAGCAGTAGATTGTCAAGATGTAATAGAATGTAATGACACACCTGGGGCAAGCACCTATTTTTGACAAGTTATCAAAGGGAGGGAAAAATCAGAAAACAGACCCAAAGAGCGGTCCCAAAGTTATAAATGTAAGCACAGGCTGCATGTGCCTCAATGAAAAGAAGCCAGAAACACTAAGATTGCATGAAATAGGAGATTAAAATTATTCTCCACGTCCATTATTTAATAAATGGTATGGAAACTTGAAAACTAAATATTGGATATGCTCTTTTGTTGTGATCTTCTGTCGATCCAAGGCAATGTACAGAACTAATACATATTAACAGTCAAGACTTTAACTTTTTTCTTAAAAAAGTGTTTAGGGAAATGGAAAGGCAAATATTCATTGAGAAATGGGAAGACTAAACCCTTGACATTGATAACAAGACAGTCTTTCTCTAAGTCTTGTTCATTAGCTTTACAGATGTGAATAGATGTATCAGGTTATTTCTTAAAACCAGAAGAGGAAATTGGTGTAGGACAGCTGCTAGATGTAAAGCCCTAAGAAGAGTGCCTCTCACAGGTACTGCTCTGTTGAAGTTAGCTGTCAATGGCTGTAATCATGATACAGAAAGCAAAATGGGTTTTGACTTTGAAAAACTGGGTTTCAGTCCTAGCTGTGTTGCAATGAGGGATAATCATTTTTTCCCTACCTAATGAGTTTTCGGTAGGGAGCAAATAAGACAATGAAATAATAACTGAGTTTTAAACACTGAAGCATTCATGCCTTTATTGACAACTCATGGTCAGCTAAGCATTGCCCTCTTTATTCCTCACTACAATGCTGAGAGAGGAAATGATATTATGCCCTTTTACCTATAAGTAACCTGAGGACCAGGAGATGAAGTAATTCCTTAGAGCTAGAAAGTGGGAAAGCTCAAGGTCAAACCCAGACAGCTATACTCCAGAGGTGGGAGTTGATACATAGGGCACCTCTTTTTATCGTGCTTCACTTCACTGCACTTTATAGATACTGTGATTTTTAATAATTGAAGGTTTGCAGCAACCTTGTTATTGAGCAAGTCTATCAGCACCATTTTTCCAAAGCATTTGCACACTTTGTTTCTCCGTGTCACATTTCAGTAATTCAAAATATTTCATACTTTCTCAATATTGTGCTGAGAAGGCAATGGCAATCCACTCCAGTACTCTTGCCTGGAAAATCCCATGGACAGAGGAGCCTGGTAGGCTACAGTCCATGGGGTCGCGAAGAGTTGGACACGACTGAGTGACTTCACTTTCACTTTTCACTTTCATGCACTGAAGAATGCAATGGCAACCCACCCCAGAATCCCAGGGACAGTGGAGCCTGGTGGGCTGCCGTCTATGGGGTCGCACAGAGTCGGACACAACTGAAGCAACTTAGCAGCAGCAGCAGGAGCAACATTGCGATATTTTTATGGTGGTCTGTGATTGGTGAGTGATTTTTATGTGACTATTGCAAAAAGATGACTCACTGAAGGTTCAAATGACGGTTACCAATTTTTAGCAAAAAGTATTTTTTCAATTAAGGGTATTTTGTTTATATAATGCTATTACAGACTACAGTATAAAGGTAACTTTTGTATGCACTGGAAAAGAAAAACTTTGTGTAACTCACTTTATTGCATTACTCACTTTACTGCAGTGGTCCAGAACTGAACCCAGGGTATCTACAAAGTGCGTTTGTATCACTTCTCTGCTTTATTCTTATATTTGTTTTTAAAGACTTGGTATTCCCTAGTAACATTTGCATTATGCACACCTGTGATTAACCCCAAAGTGACCCCAGGAGCTCCACTGTGTCCAATACAGTAGCGCTGGTCACAAAGCACTATCAAGTCCTGGAATGTACCTAATGCAACCAAATAACTAATTTTAATTTAAACTTTTTAAAGTTAAGTTTAAAAATGGACACAATTTGAATTTTGGAAACCTTGGAAATATATTTGGAACAACTGAGGTATGCAAATCTACTTTTAAACTGTAAATTTTATGAAAACTAAACACTGATCAAGTATGTCCAAAGAAAATTTAGCATCTGGCTTGAGAGATTCTGTAAGTGTGAAATACACACCTGATTTCAAAGAGCTGCTATTAAAGAATGTAAAATGTCTCAGTAGTAAATGTTCTATTAATTACATGTTGACCTGATAATATTTTGGGTAAAGTGATTCAAAGAAAATATATTATTAAAAATTCATTTCATCTGTTCCTTGTTATTGTTTTCTTTTCTCTTTTTTTCTTTTTTTTTTTTTTACTGTAGCTACTAAGACCCTCAAAATTGTATGTATGGCTCACATCATATTTCTATTGACCACCACTGGCCTGAACAATAAATCAGCTGGAGTGGGGAGTTCTCCCCTCTTCCTAGTGAGAGAGTCATTTCCTAGGCAGGTTGATAAGAAGTCTAGGGGTCCCCAAGGAGAGAGGTGTCTGGAATTCAAAAGGAGGAAGAAAGGACGAACTTTTTTCCTTCCCTACATTCTTTAGGATTATATAACAACAATGTATTCTGCCTGAGGACAGTCTCTGGATTAAACCTTCTGGCTAATTCTGTTATCTTAAGATGTAAATTATGGGAATGGGTCTGGTGAGGTCTTTACAACCTCCAGACATTCTTTGGATTTACTGGAGTATATAACTTCATTGCTAACACTAACAAGCGGGTACTCTTTCTACCCCCTTAGATGCCTGTGTCAGAAGCTTTCTCTATCTCCTTTATACTTTAATAAAACTTTATTACACAAAAGCTCTGAGCGATCAAGCCTCGTCTCTGGCCCCGGATTGAATTCTTCTCCTCCAGGGGCCAAGAATCCCGGTGTGATTCAACAACAACCTTTCACTAGCATGATAGGATAAAGATGATCTTGACCTTCCTGGGTACAGACTTACCCAGGTTGTAAGTTACCAGTCCCAAGGTTCCCAAAAGCAGACCAAATGGCTTTTCCAGACAACTGGCCAGGAAAGCCCTGGAGTCGATCAGTTTGTTCCCCTATGAGAATCAATAAGGAGACAGGTCCTGCTCCTGGAATGAACAACCCCACTGTGTCCAGCACAATGTCCTGCACCCCAGCACCCTTTTCTGTGCACATCATGTATACCACATCTTGTGGAAACTTGCTCTCAGTTTCCCCAAGCCTTTATAACTCAGAGTTGTACAGTTTGCCTTGGCTCCTGACAAATGGTAACCACAAAGGGACCCACCTTGCCCAACAGGGACTCCTGGGATCCTAGGGAAAGACTGAATTCCCTGCTAACAGGAAAGTAGATACTCAAACAGCAGGGAAGTTTGTGATCTTATTGCAAATGTGACACCTGTGGACTTATCACAGGAGAAGCCAAGGACCTGCTGGTTACATTTGTAACAAGTGTTATTCCCCTGAGTCACATTATCCCATAAAGACAAGTGGCAGCAAAGAGATATTTCGTACTAAGACACAATATGCATTTGACCCAGAAGAAAGCTAAAACACAACACAATCTCTATACTCTAGGGACAACGGTATCCCTATCCACTAGCAAGTATGACAGAGGGCTGCCTAATGATAAGAAAATCTACCTCGGTTTAAATGCTAATTACACACCTGCAGAGAGCATCTGAGTATATGCCCAGAAGTGGGGTAGACAGTAGGATGTTAGTCGTTCAGTTGTGGCCAACTCTTTGTGATTCCATGGACTGTAGCCCACAAGGCTGCTCTGTCCATAGAATTCTCCAGGCAAGAATGCTGGAGTGGGGTACCATTCCCTTCTCCAGGAGATCTTCCCCACCCAAGGATCAACGTGGGTCTGCTGAATTGCAGGTAGATTCTTTACCATCTAAGGCACCAGGGAAGTAGGACAGTAACATGAAATAATATAAAAAGCATTGGCTTTCTCATTATGAGATCTGGGTCTCAGTCTCCTAATCTATGGAACAATGATAACAGTCCTTTTATGGATATAAGTAAGTGAAAGTCACTGAGTCATGTCTGACTCTTTGCAACCTCATAGACTATATAGAGTTCATGGACTTCTCTAGGCCAGAATACTGGAGTGGGTAGCTATTCCCTTCTCTAAGGGATCTTCCCAACCCAGGGATTGAACCTAGGTCTCCAGCATTGCAGGCGAATTCTTTACCAGCTGAGCCACCAGGAAAGCCCTATATGGGTAGAGAGAGCCTTAAAGCTGAGCATGTATTTTAATTGCCAGGACAGTGTCTAACATACAGTAAGGACTCTAAGTCTCAGTGTCCTGCCTCTGAGAGATAAAAGAGCCAAAAAAAGGCCCTGTCCTGAAAAGGTTGAAACTCTAGCCAGATGGAGTAGCAGACCAGCACAGCAATTATCCTAAGGCTCCCACAGTTACACCTGTTGTAGCCCAGAGCACCTTCACAGGGGCAGGAAGGAAGGAGGGGCTATTATTGCCTGTGCCTGTGAATCTGGACAACCAGAAAGTAGATGTTCAGAGGCAAGAGGAGGCAGGAATGTGACACAGAAGACGGATGAAACTGAACTGATACTGAGAAGTCAATTCCTCAGCAGGTTGATACAAAGTCCGGGAGTCTCAAAGGAGAGAGGGGTCTGGAATTCTCAAGGAGGAGGAAAGGACAAACTTTTTCTTCCTCTACATTCCTTAGGATTATATAACAATAATGCAACCTGCTTGAGGACAGTTTCTGGAAAACACCTTCTGGCTAATCACCATACTCACAGAACACTAGTCAATCTAATCACACTAGGACCACAGCCTTGTCTAACTTAATGAAACCAAGCCATGCCTGTGGGGCAACCCAAGACGGGTGGGTCATGGTGGAGAGGTCTGAAAGAATGTTGTCCACTGGAGAAGGGAATGGCAAGCCACTTCAGTATTCTTGCCTTGAGAACCCCATGAACAGTATGAAAAGGCAAAATGATAGGATACTGAAAGAGGAACTCCCCAGGTCATTAGGTGCCCAATATGCTACTGGAGATCAGTGGAGAAATAACTCCAGAAAGAATGAAGGGATGGAGCCAAAGCAAAAACAATACCCAGCTGTGGATGTGAATGGTGATAGAAGCAAGATCCGATGCTGTAAAGAGCAATATTGCATAGGAACCTGGAATGTCAGGTCATGAATCAAGGCAAATTGGAAGTGGTCAAATAAGAGATGGCAAGAGTGAACGTCGACATTCTAGGAATCAGCGAACTAAAATGGACTGGAATGGCTGAATTTAACTCAGATGATCATTATATCTACTACTGCAGGCAGGAATCCTCAGAAGAAATGGAGTAGCCATCATGATCAACAAAAGAGTCTGAAATGCAGTATTTGGATGCAATCTCAAAAACGACAGAATGATCTCTGTTCGTCTCCAAGGCAAACCACTCACTATCACAGTTATCCAAGTCTATGCCCCAACCAGTAATGCTGAAGAAACTAAAGTTGAACGGTTCTATGAAGACCTACAAGACCTTTTAGAACTAACACCCAAAAAAGATGTCCTTTTCATTATAGGGGACTGAAATGCAAAAGGAGGAAGTCAAGAAACACCTGGAGTAACAGGCAAATTTGGCCTTGGAATGCGGAATGAACCAGGACGAAGACTAATACAGTTTTGCCAAGAGAATGCACTGGTCATAGCAAACACCCTCTTCCAACAACACAAGAGAATACTCTACACATGGACATCACCAGATGGTCAACACCAAAATCAGATTGATTATATTCTCTGCAGTCAAAGATGGAGAAGCTCTATACAGTCAACAAAAACAAGACTGGGAGCTGACTGTGGCTCAGATCATGAACTCCTTATTACCAAATTCAGACTCAAATTGAAGAAAGTAGGGAAAACCACTAGACCATTCAGGTATGACCTAAATCAAATCCCTTATGATTATACAGTGGAAGTGAGAAACAGATTTAAGGGCCTAGATCTGATAGATAGAGTGCCTGATGACCTATGGAATGAGGTTCGTGACATTGTACAGGAGACAGGGATCAAGACCATCCCCCTGGAAAACAAATGCAAAAAAGGAAAATGGCTGTCTGGGGAGGCCTTACAAATAGCTGTGAAAAGAAGAGAAGTGAAAAGCAAAGGAGAAAAGGAAAGATATAGGCATCTGAATGCAGAGTTCCAAAGAACAGCAAGAAGAGATAAGAAAGCCTTCTTCAGCAATCAATGCAAAGAAATAGAGGAAAACAACAGAATGGGAAAGACTAGAGATCTCTTCAAGAAAATAAGAGATACCAAGGGAACATTTCATGCAAAGATGGGCTTGAGAAAGGACAGAAATGATATGGACCTAATAGAAGCAGAAGATATTAAGAAGAGGTGGCAAGAATACACAGAAGAACTGTACAAAAAAGATCTTCATGACCTGGATAATCATGATGGTGTGATCACTCACGTAGAGCCAGACATCCCGGATTGTGAAGTCAAGTGGGCCTTAGAAAGCATCACTATGAAAAATGCTAGTGGAGGTGATGGAATTCCAGTGGAGCAATTTCAAATCCTGAAAGATGATGCTGTGCAAGTGCTGCACTCAATATGCCAGCAAAGTTGGAAAACTCAGCAGTGGCCACAGGACTGGAAAAGGTCAGGTTTCATTCCAATCCCAAAGAAAGGCAATGCCAAAGAATGCTCAAACTACCACACAATTGCACTCATCTCACATGCTGGTAAAGTAATGCTCAAAATTCTCCAAGCCAGGCTTCAGCAATATGTGAACCGTGAACTTCCTGATATTCAAGCTGGATTTAGAAAAGGCAGAGGAACCAGAGATCAAATTGCCAACATCAGTTGGATCACAGGAAAAGCAGGAGAGCTCCAGAAAAACATCTATTTCTGCTTTATTGACTATGCCAAAGCCTTTGACTGTGTGGATCACAATCAACTGTGGAAAATTCTTCAGGAGATGGGAATACCAGACTACCTGACCTGCCTCTTGAGAAATCTGTATGCAGGTCAGGAAGCAACAGTTAGAACTGGACATGGAACAACAGACTGGTTCCAAATAGGAAAAGGAGTACATCAAGGCTGTATATTATCACCCTGTTTATTTAACTTATATGCAGAGTATATCATGAGAAACGCTGGACTGGAAGAAACACAAGCTGGAATCAAGATTGCTGGGAGAAATATCAATAACCACAGATATGCAGATGACACCACCCTTATGGAAGAAAGTGAAGAGGAACTGAAGAGCTTCTTAATGAAAGTGAAAGAGGAGAGTGAAAAAGTTGGCTTAAAGTTCAACATTTAGAAAACGAAGATCATGGCATCTGGTCCATCACTTCATGGGAAATAGATGGGGAAACAGTGGAAACAGTGTCAGACTTTATTTTGGGGGGCTCCAAAATCACTGCAGTTGGTGACTGCAGCCATGAAATTAAAAAACACTTACTCCTTGGAAGAAAAGTTATGGCCAACGTAGATAGCATATTCAAAAGCAGAGACATTACTTTGCTGACTAAGGTCTTTCTAGTCAGGGCTACACTTTTTTCTGTGGTCATGTATGGATGTGAGAGTTGGACTGTGAAGAAGGCTGAGCACCGAAGAATTGATGCTTTTCAACTGTGGTGTTGGAGAAGACTCTTGAGACTCCCTTGGACTGCAAGCAGATCCAACCAATCCATCCTAAAGATCAATCCTGGGTGTTCTTTGGAAGGAATGATGCTAAAACTGAAACTCCAGTACTTTGGCTACCTCATGTGAAAAGTTGACTCATTGGAAAAGACTCTGATGCTGGAAGGGATTGGGGGCAGGAGGAGAAGGGGCCGACAGAGGATGAGATGGCTGGATGGCATCACGGACTCGTTGGATGTGAGTCTGAGTGAACTCCGGGAGGTGGTGATGGACAGGGAGGCCTGGCATGGTTCGATTCATGGGGTCGCAAAGAGTCGGACATGACTGAGTGATTGAACTGAACTGAACAACTTTCATTTTCACTTTCCAATGCATTGTCCACACTAAACCCAGAACAATCTTTCAGAATCCCACAGTATCCATCACTGCACTGCCTCTCCTACCATCCCCAGTTCCCCGTTTCTATAAATGAAGCCAGGTCATTTAGATTCCAGAGAGACTTCAAGATCCAGTCCTGCCTCCTCCCCTGCCCTTCTCTTGAGCAGTCCTACCCTGCACCACCCCGTATTCAAAGATTCTGGGCACCACACCCTGACAACCTCCTGGCTTCGTTACCTTGCTCTCACTCTTCCCTATGCCGATTCCCTTCTTATATAGCTGGCTTTCAAGGCCTCAGCTGAAAATGTCACTTATTTTTTCAAACCTTCACCTGTTCACTTCTCTCATCTCCAACCCCAAATGGACCATTATGCTTTTCTCAAAATTCACATATCACTATACGTATCACTAGCACCTCTCTAATCACATCATATCATAAGTGTATACACATTATTTTTCTCAGTTACACCATACACTTTTAAAGGAAAGGGAGATCCTTTTTATCCCTAATTTATTGATAGGATTAGGCAAGCTACCACTTTATAAAACCAGGGCAGCTAGTCAGTAGCCCTTCAAAGTGTCTAGGAAAGAGTGAATTCTCCAAAAACATTATTTAAAAAAGAGAGATGGGGATGATGAAAGAGAAGGGAGATGTTAAACAACTGAGTTCAGAATTGAATACAATTGGGTTTTTTTTCTTCTCTAGTCCTTAGAGAAGAAGTTGCTGTGCTGTGACCAAGGACAACCTACATCATTTCTCTGAATGTCACCCACCTAATCTGCAAAACAGAAGCAGAAATATTGACAGTAGATCTTACCTTCCTGGTACAGCTCTGGGAACAAATAAGTTGAAAGAGTGGCTATAAAATTCTGACTTTGAATTGAGTTTAAGGTCAGTCTGTTTTTTAAAATGTATTTTTCAGAAAAGGAAAATCAGAAATTTGCTCTAAAATTTTTATTGAAAAAATGTTCTCTTTTGTTGAATAATGATAGGAGATAAAACATGCCACAGTTCCAACTCATCCTCCTTATTAATGAATTAAGCCACATCAAAATGCAATAAAAAGAGTATAAGAGACTCCTAAGAATCATTCAAATTTTTATCAGTCATTTTCTCTCCATAAAATGAGCATTTCTATTAAAATGATATTGCATAAAAATGGGATTTTAATGTGTGAAGATTCTTTAAAATCATGAGACCACCTGGTAAATCAGAGGTTTAAAACTATTTTTCCCTCCATAGAAATCAGAAATGAATTAAATTAGAAAATGCAAAACCAACATAGTCGCAAAATATTGAAGCATCAGGATATTCAACTTAAAGTTCCCCACAGGTAAGAGTATTGGTCTCTTGGTCAGGAGAGACCATGAGAAATGAGAAGTTCTCATGGAGGAGTGGGTAAACCTCATTGGTTATATAATAAAGAACAGTTCAAGGGAAGAAACAAAGTGCATAGGAAACAGAAATTTTGACATCACAGCACAGTTGAAAGCCTGAATTACTTACAAAAAGTTACATGCCATGAAAAAGTGTCACAGTAGATAATAAAATTGAAAGAATGGCCACTTCATAGAGAAATGGGCTCCTCAAAGAATAGAAAAAGTATGCTTTTGATAAACCTCTATTAATAGGCAAGCCTTGATATCTTATTCAAGATGAGACTAGAGTGATGAACAGAAAGCATTTCAAATTGACAAGTATTGCAACAATAAGCATTAAACTTCATATATTATACCTGTAAATATTGGAGGGATGTGAATATATATCTTGGTCATCCCTAAAGAACTTCAATTTGACAAAAAAATTTAAAATGTACATAAGAACAAAAGACTCAATAAACAAGATTCTTCCAGGGTATAAACTGAGCACCTTGGAGAGTATACCACCTCTGTTGTCCCCTAGGACACAACTAAGGAAATATCTTTTCTTATACCCAATATTACCCAGCATTTTTCATGATGTACTCTGCATATAAGTTAAATAGGCAGCATAACAATATACAGCCTTGACGTACGCCTTTCCTGATTTAGAACCAGTCTGTTGTTCCATGTCTAGTTCTAACTGTTCCTTCTTGACCTGTATACAGATTTCTCATGAGGCAGGTCAGGTGGTCTGGTATTCCCATCTCCTGAAGAATTTTCCGCAGTTTGTCATGATCCACACAGGCAAAGGCTTTGGCATAGCCAATAAAGCAGAAGTAGATGTTTTTCTTGGACTCTCTTGCTTTTGCAATGATCCAGCAGATGTGGGCAATTTGATCTCTAATTCCTCTGCCTTTACTAAATCCAGCTTGAACATCTGGAAGTTCACAGTTCACATACTATTGAAGCCTGGCTTGGAGAATTTTGAGTGTTACTTTGCTAGCATGTGAGATGAGCGCAATTGTATGGTAGTTTGAACATTCTTTGGCATTGCCTTTCTTTGGGATTGGTATGAAAACTGACCTTTTCCAGTCCTGTAGCCACTGCTGTGTTTTCCAACTTTGCTGGCATATTGAGTGCAGCACTTGCACAGCATCATCTTCTAGGACTTGAAATAGCTCAACTGGAATTCCATCACTTCCACTAGCTTTGTTCACAGTAGTGCTTCCTAAAGCCCACTTGACTTTGCATTCCAGAATGTCTGGCTCTACGTGAGTGATCACACCATCATGATTGTCTCGGTCATGACGATCTTTTTTGTATAGTTCTGTGTATTCTTGCCAGCTCTCCTGAATATCTTCTGCTTCAGTTAGGTCCATACCATTTCTGTCCTTTATTGTGTCCTTATTTGACTTATATGCAGAGCACATCATGAGAAATGCTGGACTGGATGAAGCACAAGCTGGAATCAAGATTGCTGGGAGAAATATCAATAACCTCAGATATGCAGATGACACCAGCCTTATGGCAAAAAGTGAAGAAGAACTAAAGAGCTTCTTGATGAAAGTGAAAGAGGAGCGTGGAAAAGTTGGCTTAAAACTCAACATTAAGAAAATTAAGATCATGGCATTGGGTCACATCACTTCATGGCAAATAGATTGGAAAAACAATGGAAACAGTTACAGACTTTATTTTTGGGGGCTCCAAAATCACTGCAGATGATGACTGCAGCCATGAAATTAAAAGACGCTTGCTCCTTGGAAGAAAAGTTATGACCAACCTAGACAGCGTATTAAAAAGCAGAGACATTATTTTGCCAACAAAGGTTTGTCTAGTAAAATCTATGGTCTTCCAAGTAGTCATGTATGGATGTGAGAGCTGGACTATAAGGAAAGCTGAGCACCCAAGAATTGATGCTTTGAACTGTGGTGTTGGAGAAGACTTTTGAGAGTCCCTTGGACTGCAAGGAGATCCAACCAGTCCATCCTAAAGGAGATCAGTCCTGAATATTCGTTGGAAGGACTGATGTTGAAGCTGAAACTCCAATACTTTGGCCATCTGATGAGAAGAGCTGACTCATTGGAAAAGACCCTGATGCTTGGAAAGATTGAGGATGAGAGGAAAAGGGGATAACAGAGGATGAGATGATTGGATGGCATCACCGACTCGATGGACATGAGTTTGAGTAAACTCCAGTAGTTGGTGATGGACAGGGAAGCTTGATGTGCTGCAGTCCATGGGGTTTCAAAGAGTTGGACACAGCTGAGTGACTGAACTGAACTGAACTGAATATCACCCAAGTGCAATAGAAGAAGAATTGGGTCTTCCAAGGGACTTCATTCACTGTTAAAAGTTTTCATAAACAGGAAAAATCCAACTCAAAGTAGTCCATATATTTAAGAAATCTACAGGGTCAAAAATCACTGTACCTATTATCTCCCTTTTGGTTTTTTCACCTTACTGCCAACATAAATACTAACGTTTTACTTTTGTGAAATTTGATTCATAAGAAACCTTGTGTTTCATCTGCATCCACATTTCCTAGCTCACAGCTTCCAAAACCCTTGAAATTTCCTAAGTGTGGAGAGTAATAAAGGTGTTTTTTGGTATATTAATGAGGTGACTTAGGAAATGGACTGTAAGGACAGGAGTGGGTTGCCAGTGGAACCAACCAAGTGATAAGACAGTTGGAAATTTCAGTCCTAACCCTGACTTTCTGGGAGGGAGAAGGGACTAGAGGTTGATTCAAAGCCCAGTGGCCAATGTTTCAATCAATCATGCCTATATAATGAAACCTCCAAAAAACCCCAAATAGATGTGGTTAAAAGAGCTTTGGGGTTGATGTGCATGTGGAGATCAGGGCGAGTGTTGAGTACGGAGAGGGTATAGGAGTTTTGCACCCTTTCCCCATGGCTTGCCCTAAGCATCTCTTCCATTTGGCTCTTCCTGAGTCACAGCCTTTTGTAATAAACTGATAAGCTAGTCAATTCTGTAAGCCACTCTAGCAAATTAAACAAATGCAAGGAGGGAATATTGGGAAACACTGACTTATAACCAGTTGGTCTGAAATACAGGTAACAACCCGGCCTTACCACTGGCATCTGAAGATGTGGGGGCAGTCTTATAGGACTGAATGCTTCACCTGTGTTATCTGATTTCATCTCCAGGTAGATGGTATCAGAATTTAGTTAAATTGGAAGACACCCCCCTGGTGTCTGGAGCACTGTTTGTTGATGTGGGAGACACACACACACACACACACACACACACACACGTTGGAATTGGTCTCAGAACACCATTTTAACAAATATTAGATTTTCAAATAAAAGCTGGTCATAGCTCCCAAAGCACTTTCAAACACATTAGCTCCTTGATCTTCCTCATAGCCCTGTGCAATAGGTACTGCAGTTATTTTCTAGATGAGAAAACAAAGTCTTGGAGGAGGAAGGTCACACTCCTAGAATGAGGCACACTGAAGATAAAAATTCAAGCCTTCTGGGTCCAAACCGACTGCATCTCCCACTTCCATTTTCAAGTGCATAACAATCGTGAGAATGATTCAGTTTTCTGAGAAAAGAGCGAACGCTCCTAAATTTTTTCATAGCCCCTTGGAGGACTCAGAGCTGTGTTTTAATCCCTGGGAGGGGAAGAGACCTTGATGGGCTGAACTTTTGTATGAGGCTTCAGCAGCAGGCTCAGGCTGCAGATGGGCAAAGGGAGGGGAGACCAGGGTGCAATGCTCCAAGCTCGGATTAAGCATCCAAATCGGAAAGAGAACAGCTGTAGCCCCTTTACATTACGGTTTTAAAATTCTGAGCATGCAAAGAACTATAAAAATAACAAGTAGGCCCTGGATCATAACAGATGAATAAGGGATTTATAATCTTTAAACTGCAAGGAGAATGGCTTACATTTGTACCATTTCCTATTTTGATTACAATCATTGTCCTGAGAGCAGATTCATGTTGTGCCTTTTCTGATTCTTTTTGCAATCCATCACAAGGAGACAACAGGCTGGTGATGCCACTGTACATTCTTTGAAAGACAATAAAAGCCTGTGTAACTTTAGACCTCTCTTTTTTGTCTTGTTTCTCATAATTTGATTGGGCAATTGTTTTCTATTGTGGCCTGTTAGCCACCTCATTAACCTAGAAGAGTGAGACGGTCTGGACAATGCACTTCTGGAAAATTTAAAAGGTTAAAGCAAAAAGCCTGCTACTCAATGCTTTTCATAAACTAGCTAGGATATGAAATTCTAATATCTTTTTCCAGGGACCCAGACTGTCATCATAAGAAATGGTACAAAGCGAGGCTTTTCCTGAACTGTTTGAAACGGCATTCTTCTTCTAATGTTTTCTGCCCCTGTGTGGTCTGTATGTCAGTAAACCCAGTGGAAATGTCTACCCTCCTTTCCCCACAACACCCTCCTACAAAAGAATGTCCTTTATTCCTTAGGAGGGACTTTTTTCCAGCTCAATCGTATTATAGAAACTTCTATAAAATTGATAAGAACCTCTATAGCTACCAAATTCTCTATTTTTCTAGAAATTCACGAAATGTGGTGTGACAATATTGATGCTCATATGCAAAGAAACAAATACTAAAGTTTAGAACCAGTGCCTCTGGGCTCTGGCCTGGCTATTAACTATTATGGCCTATAGTAGAGCCATCACAGGGCACACCTACCTGTATTATTGTGCTATATGTGCAACCATCTGGAAAACTATAGCTGCACCAATGCAAAAAAAAAAAGTGAAAAAGGAAGACAGACTATGTTACAATTTTTCAAATGGTACTCAAGTCACGCAGTTGGTTAACACAGGAAGGACATAAAAATCCAGTAATTTCTAAATTAAAAAATTCATTTTTCTTCTGTGTTGATTTTTTTTTCCCCCTTTTACTCCTGATCCAGCTAGACTGCCTGGCCTTTTATAGCAAAGAAAATCTATGGAGCATAAGAAACTGGTAGCATGCCCATAGCTGACCTAACTTTATGGAATTGCGCTCCTATCCCTATCACATATATTTATTACACTCCAACTTCTCTTGGGTGGCTTTATACCCAGGTGACAGTTGGGATCTGTGGGGATGTTCCCCTGGAAAGCTGGAAAGCTCAGGGTAAATTATACCACATGTGACTAATCTAAGAGCTCATTAAAGCATTTCCATACACTGCCTTCTGATGGATATGGCAGCCTCAGGAATTCCAGTTGGATATATAAACAGCCTCTTGTTTTTTATTCTAATTGTGGTTATTATACAAATGTAAATGAAATGTACACTCTGCTCTTCATTTGCATGTAAAGTTGGCAAGCAGTATTTGAAAAGTCTTATCACCCACTTCTTTTACCAATCACTCTCTGCTCAGACAACAGATTAACTCATTCATTCATCCACTCATTTACCCCACAGACATTTCCTCTACTATGTACTCTACAGTATGAGAGGGCAGCAGGCACAGAATATACAAAAATGACCAAGAGATAATCCCTTCGCTCAGGGAGCTTATGTCTAGTGGGGAGAGAAGTAGACAAATTACAAGCGCTATTTGTTAAGTGGTAGAATCTGGGTCACGAGACCCAAGCAGACAGGTTTAACAGAGATGTTATTTAAGTTGAATTTTGAGGAATTAGTAGGACATTTTCAAATGGAGACAGCTCAAAGGACATACTTGAAAGAAAAAACAAAGACAGAGAAAAAATGTATGTCAAGGGAGTGTAATTTTAGTTCTAGTCTCAGCAAAATAGAATTAAGTAAAGGCAATCCACTTCCCGCTGATGCCCATTCCCCTTCCATAAATTACATAATACAGGCAAATTCCAACACAAATAATTTGGGACTTTGCTTCTGTCCATCTCCATTCTTATGAACAAAGACAAGACCGTTACTGACAACCACAAAGACAGCGACTACCTTGCGTCCCCTGCTCTGCCGCATCGCTATCTCACTTGATCTCATGGGTCTTGGGAAATAATCAGTGCAGCCTTGTTGAGAATTCCCAGCTCTCTAAGGCCTACTTGGAATTAGGAATTCAATGTTTGTGCCACGGCATGAGGGGTTTTCAAGAGGTTCAGTCAAGATTTCAAACCACAGTGCCTCCAGCTATGCAGTTTTGTTGCAGAGACTGGCTGAGCACACAGCTCCTGGCTTCTCAGGTCTTACTAGTCATCTCCAGCAGGGTTGAACCATGAGGTGGTAGATGAGACCACTTCTGAAGGAGCTGGCCATTGCCCCAGCAATGAAGTGGTACAGGGACCATATTTTCTGAAAACAAAATGAAAACACATGGTCTGGTAACAGAACCAAGTATCTGAAGGCAAGGCCATCTTGAAAACCTGCCAAGATGGAAGGGTGCAGCAACCATTTCTTTGAGGACAAGCTGCTCTCTATACTATTGCTGTTCCATAAAAATATGAGTCACAAATGTGAAGCATACATGTGATTTTAAACTTTTTTCTAGCATTAAAGAACTAAAAAAAGTACAATTCATTTTAATAATTTTTGTTTAGTCTAATCTGTCACAAAATATAATTCTAAAATGTAAATAATACTTTTCAAGTATTAAGATATTTTACTTTTTATGTTCATTCTTTTTTGTGCATAAGTCTTTGCCATCCAGTATGTATTTTCCACTGATAGCTCATCTCAATTTGGCATTGGTATCAGACAGCGTATCTCCACAGCAAAGGAGCTGTCTGTGGTCCTCCCCTCCCTGTATACTCTGTACTGATAGTAAGACCCAACTAACCGAAGCATTAGCCAGGGTTATTCAAGACTCTGGCTAAGGACATACGGTAACCAGCCTTAGCTCTTTCATTCTTCCATTCGTTTATTCACTTAGCAAATATTGTTTCAGCAACTATGACTGTATCACAAAATGAAGTGCGACTAGGTCTCTACTTTCAGAGTCTACATGAGAAGAAACAAGTAAAACAGTAATGGCGCAATGCTTTGAATTCTTTGCCAGTGTGTACACAGGGAGCCTTGGGAGCCCAGAGGCAAGTCAGGGAATGAGCAAGGAAGAGAGGAGAGCTGAGGAATCATTCAGAGCACTCAGCACTAGTGCAAGTTTAGCTAGACAGTTGTAAAGTGGAAGGAAAAACATTCCTTGGAAGAGAAAGGGAAGAGGTGCAAAGACCTAAGGCACCATTCCACAGAAATCAAAAGTAAAATTTGTAATAAGGAGTTTCCAAAGATGTCAGAGAATGTGTTAGGAAACCTAGTGTGTCTGCTACAGTTGGCACAGCATGGAACCAAAGAACCTGCAAGCATTTGACAGAGTCTTCCAAGTTCCAGGCAACTCCCTGCAGCAGGTGTCTGTTATCAGCATTCCAGAACCCAACTAAAAGTCCAACAGATTATGCTGCAAATGTACATGCTGGATACAAATGTAAGGTTCTACCACAGTTATTCAAACTTGACAGTATTTTCAAAGCAAAGGCTTGGTGCTTAACATCATGATATCTTGCTCACCAAATAGAAATTTTCGTACCAAGTTCAGAGAACCTATTGTTAAAATACTTTTGGCAACAGTAGCAGGATTACAGTTACCTACGCTGACTCCCTTTAAGATGGCAGGCAAGGTTCCTCCCTTGCTTTCATGCTACCTTCAACCCCACCCTAACACTCACACTCAATCCACTGCACTCCAATCATAGGAAATGACTTGTCATTTTCAAAACACAGAGCTGCAGTCACTCTCAGCTGCATACCTTTGCACCTATGATTCCCAGGATACACTAATTTCTACCTAACTGACTGCTTAAAACTCAGCTCAAGTGCGACTTCCCTGGGAAACCCTCCTAATCGTGACCCCCCTCCATCCATGTGGGTGCTATGTGCTTAGTGCTCTTGCAGACCTCAGTGAATATCTCTTCCATTGCTTTTTGTGCCGTTTACTTGTTATCTTTCCCTACAGGAGTATTTATTCCTAGTGGACAAACCTGTTTTCCTTTTCTTAATTTCTGTATCTTCCACCCTCACTCAAATGCTCTATAAGTGATTGATAAATACATAAATGAGTGACTGAATAAACTGTACCATATTTAGAACAAAATTATTCAGATTGGGAAAATTATATCTTCAGTTCAGTTCAGTTCAGTCACTCAGTCGTGTCCAACCCTTTGCGACCCCATGAATCGCAGCACGCCAGGCCTCCCTGTCCATCACCAACACCCGGAGTTCACCCAGACTCACATCCCTCAAGTCAGTGATGCCATCCAGCCATCTCATCCTCTGTCATCCCCTTCTCCTCCTGCCCCCAATCCCTTCCAGCATCAGAGTCTTTTCCAATGAGTTAACTCTTCGCATGAGGTGGCCAAAGTACTGGAGTTTCATCTTTAGCATCATTCCTTCCAGTGAAATCCCAGGGCTGATCTCCTTCAGAATGGACTGGTTGGATCTGCTTGCAGTCCAAGGGAGTCTCAAGAGTCTTCTCCAACACCACAGTTCAAAAGCATCAATTCTTCGGCACTCAGCTTTCTTCACAGTCCAACTCTCACATCCATACATGACTACTGGAAAAACCATAGCCTTGACTAGACAGACCTTTGTTGGTAAAATAATGTCTCTGCTTTTGAATATGCTGTCTAGGTTGGTCATAACTTTCCTTCCAAGGAGTAAGTGTCTTTTAATTTCATGGCTGTAATCACCATCTGCAGTGATTTTGGAGCCCAAATAAATCTGACACTGTTTCTCCATCTATTTCCCATGAAGTGATGGAACCAGGTGCCATGATCTTAGTTTTCTGAATGGTGAGCCTTAAGCCAACTTTTTCACTCTCCTATTTCACTTTCATCAAGAGGCTTTTTGGCTCCTCTTCACTTTCTGCCATAATGGTGGAGTATCTGCATATCTGAGGTTATTGATATTTCTCCCGGCAATCTTGATTCCAGCTTGTGCTTCTTCCAGCCCAGCTTTTCTCATGATGTACTCTGCATATAAGTTAAATAAGCAGGGTGACAATATAAATCATTTAAATACAGAAGGCAGAATTATAGCTAATCAATCAACTATTTTTAAAACAGAGCAATGAATGGTAAAGGTTATGAAGGGTTGTGACTAATTTAAAAGGAGGCAGATTTTGTCTCAGGGTAGAACTTTCAAACACCTAGGGCTCCACACACAAAAAACGGTCTATCTAGGGGTAGGCAAATTATGTCTTTGGGCCAAATTTAGCCCACCATCTATCTGCTTTTATAAATAAAGTTTTACTGTAACACATCCATTTGTTTACATATTGTCCATAGATGCTTTCACAGGGAAAGGCAGAGTTGAATAGTTGCAAACCAAAAACCTAACCCTAGAACTTTCAAAGCCTAGAATATTTACTATCTGGTTCTTTATAGAAAAAGTTTTCTGGCCTCTAATCTAGTAATGAGGTCGTGAGATTTCCACTGTAGCAAATGTTCAAGTAGAGGATGGGTCTGTCCAGGATGCGAAAGGAATACATTCTTTAAAAGGGAGAATGGTAACCTTAAAATGTCCTCCCCTCTGGGCAAGACTATGATTATATGCCTACATTTTTATGACAAAAACACATCATATTTTGTTTTTGGCTGACAATCCTATAATGGGCAGTATTCCTAGCGAAATGGAGCAGGACCCTGTGGGGTCCTCCCAGGCTCAAATCCTTTCAGTCTCCCACCCAAGTAGAGGCCGGTAACTTCAGGCTGAGCACAAGACTCCTGCTACTTCACCACCAACCAACCAAAGGAAAGTCTGCACACAGTGAAGATAATGAAGACAGACTCTGACCCCTTCCCTAAACAACTCTCCCTTAAAATTTTTTCATGGTTGAGCGGAAACTTTAGAGTTGGTTTCTGGACACGAGTCTGCTTTCTCATGGGTTTGCAGCTGCCTGAACTAAGCAACCTTTCCCTTCCAGCTGGGCTTCCCATGTGGCACAGTGGTAAAGAACCAATGCAGGAGACATAGGAAACTCGAGTTCTATCCCTGGATAGAGAAGATCCCCTGGAGGAGGAAATGGAACCCATCCCAGTGTTCTTGCCTGGAAAATTCCATGGACAGAGAAGCCTGGAAAGGTGTAGTCCACGGAGTCACAAAGCCAGACATGAATGAGCATACACACACACACACACACACACACACATGCATCCCTTCCAGCTAACACTTGTCTCTTTCAAGCAGCAAGCAGCCGAACCTCAGCTCAGTACTACTAGTTGTAGCAAAGGAAATCATCGTCTATACAGCCATGGTTTCAGTAATGCACTTGACTTCCTAAAGATAGTCTATACTCTAAATAATGAAGGAAATACATTTTTGATCCCAGGCATCACCAGGACACTATCATAGAAAACAGTCAAGAAAGATTCAAAGGAAACCAAGGGGACAGTAACCTAACCCGTCACTGATTCTGCATTTCCCAACAGATTTAAAATGAAGCTCTTCCTCTAGATCACAGATATTAATCATGGGTCAGCCCTTCAACCTTTGCTATTCTTTATGAGGCTATGTGGGGAGGGAGCCACCTATGAGACTACTTCTGCTTGCTTTGTGCTTATTGACTCACCTCAACATTGCTGGAGGTCAAGTTTCCAAGGCTGCTTTTTCATCCTTTAGCAGGTTTATTCACTAGGAGTGAAAAATTCTCAAAACTGAAGCACTCTGGATGAAAAAGAATCCCTTTTCAAAAATCTTCCCATTTTCACATATTATAATGACACATCATGAAATGGTTTTAATTTTGGAATAAAGCCACGTGCATACATCTATTTGGTGTTTACTAGAAGGGTTGAGATATCTGCATGCTTCCATACTTTCATTTCTAGAGGATATACCTTTGGGTAGATTAAGGAAGGAACTGCTGTATCAGGAGGAAAAAAGGCCTTCCTGCATCCCATTTTTCTGGAGAAGGTGATGATGCAGGAAACTGGCCAAGGAAGGCATGTCTGGGGACAAGGTGCTCCCACCACCACATCGGCCAAGCTCAGCTGTCATCTCTGCACATTGCCCACATCACCAGGTATATTGTTCTACAAATAAAGGAGGGACCACTGCAAGTCCTAAAAACCCCTCATTGTAAAGCGGTTCCACAGGCTATCCCCAAAGACACTTACTATCCCCTCTTCCATGATCTCCTCACCAACTATATGAAGACTCAAAGATGCTCAAAGATGAAGGCAGCTGAAAAACCCCAAAACATCTGTGGTGGAAGTTACTTATAGCTGCCGTTTATTTTCTAGTGGTCTCATATACAGGTTTCTAGTATATTCTCCATCTTTCCTCTTGCTTCTCCATGAAATGAATCTATCTCCTTGTTTACCATGGTTGCTGTGCCAGTGAGCTGCACTCTTGCTCGTAGATTTCTGCCAGCTCCTATTATCACTCTGAAGGAACTGGCTGCTTTAGGAGAAAAGGAAAGAAATCTCTCCACTACTATGTATCTCTAGCAGTAGTACAAGGGGAGGGTCATGTAAGTTATAGCTGTCTGGGGCCAACTGTGCAGACACTTAGCATTTATTCTTTCCTTCCTCTTCCCCACCCACCCCTGCTTTGCTGGAAGATACCTGCTGTAATAAAAAATAATAGAGAAAACTTGCTTCCATGAAGCCTTATTGAAATGCTCCACTGGATGGAGTGAAAGTAGATCAGGAGGGGAAACATTCGGTCAATGGATTTCAGAATGATGCTCCCTCATCTTGAACTCCAATGGCACCAATTGGCTGAACCAGTCATTGTCATTTATCAAATCCTGTTCTGCTCTGTTCTGTGTGTGTGTGATTCATTCAAAGAGGGTATAAAATTCCTTAAAGGCAGTCTAATTCCACGAGCTCTCCTTTGGACCTCCAATGGCTCCTAGCACAGGGTCTTCTATCCTGAAGTCATTTGAAAAAAAATTTGTTGCAGTGCTATTTTGAAGCCTGTGAACTAGTCTTGAATGCATTTTAAGAACTATAAAAACTTTTCATAGTAACACAACGGGGGGGGGGGGATTTTTAAATCCTTCTTTACTGGGACAGTATGATATTACTCCCAAAGATGACCAAGTGAATATGTTGGGGAATTAAAGTTGCAGATGGAGTTAAGGTTGCTAATCAGCTGACCTTAGAAGAGGGAGATTTTCCTGGATTATCTAGGTGGTCCCAATATAATCACAAAGATCCTTGAAAACGGAAGCAGGAAGCAAAAGAGTTAGTGTCAGAGTGAAGTTATGCGAGACTCTGCTAGCCATTGCTGGCTCAATAGATGGAAAGAGACACAAGCTGAGCAATGTGGGAAGCCTGTAGAAGCTGGAAAAGACAAGAAAACAGATATTCTACAGGGCCTCCAGAAAGAAATGCAGCCCTGCAGACTCCTTGCTTTTACCTCAGTTCTGAACTTCAATAAGTGTGTGCTGTTTTAAGCCACCAAATTTATGAAAATTTGTTACAGAAGCCTTAAAAAAAAAAAAACCTAACAGATTCAACTCTCCCTAGCTTATGCAAAAGGAAGGGAATATTGAGGCATTTTCTTCCTAAGAGCTTCTGCCTTGAAGAGGGCCTTCAGTCCTGGTTGATCAGAACGTTTCTAAGTGATAAAGACTAAGAAGGATTCAAGTGATTATCAGGCAAAATCTTCGGCCTCCAAGGCCCTTGCATGTTTCAGGTAATGCCTCTTGTGGAAGGAAAGGCTAGCCCTGCTCTTATGTGAAATGAGCACTTGCCTCTGTAGTGCTATTTCATGGGGAAGGATAAGGTTTCCCACCCTACTTCCTAAAAGAATCCCTCTCGCTTCCCCACAGGGCCCTGAGAATGGGAAAGTAATATCATAGCCAGCTGAATAGGGAAAAGAACAGCCATTCTTTGCTTTCTGTAAGGAAATCTTATATCTATGGATATCAAGGGTTTAGTTTTCACAGTGGAAAACCACTTGCTGTAGTGCCTGCACAATAAATGTCACTTGATACTGGTGTCTCCAAACCTGATAAACAGCAGACATTGACAATGAGGTAGGCTCAGAGCCAGTGATACTGGCGGGAAACACAAAGGGATGTATGAAGACATAGGTATTTTTCAACCAGGGAGGAAAATAGAGAGAATTGGGCTCCAAGACAATCTTTGCTAATATCACAATTTTGCTTACTTTCCACACTTAAAGGGGCAGGCTCCCCAATTCAGTCTTTATCAACTTGATGAGCCTGGAAGGGCTGCAAAGGCTGCCCCATTACATCCTCTGAGTGAAATAGGAACCTCCAGGGTTCTTATAATTGTTCAGCACTGAGGTTCAAGTGAACACATTTATGGGACTTGGCCTCCAGCCCACTTCTTATGAATACACATAAACACATCTTTTATTGCTCAATAATGTTTTCCCTTTTGGAATTTTTTATGAAACACTAAAAAAAAAAATGGGGCTTGTATTTTAATTTTTTAACAGAAGAAACCAGAGAAATACCAAAATCTTCCAAATGGGAAATTTTCTTGCCTGCTGCCCCTATCAAAAGTGATTTGTCAAGGGACTGGTCGAAGCTTCAATATCAACAACTCAAGATATTAATTTGGTCCAAATCCAACTAATTGACTTGCTCTCTAGACTGAGTTTCTGCATCCCTCTTTACGAGCCCAACCTCCTTCTCTGGGGTGCTTCAGGTGCAATGCAGAATTCATCAGCTCTAGATGCCTGTGGGATGTGCTCCCCATCAGCTCTGTTACAAACCAGTATTCTCTCGTCTTGGCACCTGTCCAAAGAACAAGAAGTTCTTTGATACACGCACAGCATTGCCTTGCCTCCTGCAATCCATGAGTCCAAGAACTTTGTGACCCCTACCTGGACCACTGCAAAAGCTTCCTACCCAGTCTCCAATATCTGCATTATCCAGTTTATAGAAGCACACTGCTGTCATACTAATCTTGAAGGAGAGATGCAATCATATTGCTCCAGCTTAGATGCTCCAATAGTTTCCATTTTTCACCAGTATCCTCCACCTGGCATTCAACCTCATACAACCAGGCTCAGAATCCCCTTTCCAGATGTAGCGGTCACTAGGCTCTTTCATGCATTCTGTACTGCTGACAATCTGGATAATCTGGCACTCTGCAGTGTACTCTACACATGCCTTTATTCTTGCCACTGTGAGTTCTTTGCTGCAAGCCACACACACTGACTTTGGTTACCTTGGGAGCAAATGGATGCGCTGGAAAGATGTGTGGAAGTTAAGACTCTGAAGAGCAAGGCACAGAACAGACAAGAACCAGAGTGGGTCAATGGGCTGCTCTATAGCAGGAACTGTTGGACAATCTCTTAGGGCACAGCCAAAGTGAATAAGTGAGCCCCAGATCTCTGAGTTGCTTTTTGTTTGTTTGTTTTTGCTGTTCCGTTCACATTACAGCTTCGGAGAACATCAAATTGACCTGGCCTTAGCTGTAGGCAATCAGAGCACCTTGATAGATCATTTTACAATCACTATCCAATGGAAGAAGAGAATTCTTCAAAAGTAAATTAAAGCATTAGTACCAAACAAACATATAATAGAGGCCTGAAAGCCAAAAGCAACAAATACCTACGATATATTATCTCCACTTGGAATGTTCATTTTCTACCTACCATTCTCTGCCCATCCTCCAAGACCCAGTGAGACATAATTTTGAAGCCTAAACACATCTCTCTTGTTGTGAATTTCCAGTTCAGAATGTGATCCTTTCAGTCTTCCTTACTTTCTTCCTTCTTTCATAGTTTTTATGTTACAACTGCTTCCTCACTAGCTCTGTAATGAGAAAAGTCACATCCCCTCTCTATGCTCCAGTTTCCGGATCTATAAAAAGTCAAAGTGTTAGTAGTTCAGTCATGTCTGACTCTTTGCGACCCCACCCTCCTCTGTTCATGGGATTGTCCGGGCAAGAATACTGGAGTGGGTGGCCATTCACTCCTCCAGGAGCTCTTCCTGACCCAGGGATCAAACCTGGGTCTCCTGTATTGCAAGTAGATTCTTTACTGTCTGAGTCACCAGGGAAGCCTGGATCTACAAAGAGGATGTAATAATAACCATTTCAAATAATTTGTGAGTAGGGTTAATATCCATATGCAATGAAATCAGTTTAGTACCTGAAATGTTGTGGTTGTTATTTTTATTAGCCTGCCATCATCATCATTATTACCAATATTAACACTTTTAGACTGGAAAGCATGATTTCTTCATCTTTATGAACCCTTGTCAAATATTTTACAACAAGCTATTTGCTACTTCTGATAAATGAATAACTCAATCAATAAAGTAATCAATCAATGAAGGAAGAAAACTCTGGAAGATTAAATTGAAACTAGGATTTCTGTAGGTCTGCCCACATTTCCCATCCAATTAGGAGACCCCATATACTCATCTGAATGCAGAGTTCCAAAGAATAGCAAGGAGAGATAAGAAAGCCTTCTTAAGTGAATAATGCAAAGAAACAGAGGAAAAAATTGAATGGGAAAGACTAGAGATCTCTTCAAGAAAATTAGAGATACCAAGAGACCATTTCATGCCAGGGCACAATAAAGAACAGAGACAGTATGGACCTAACAGAAGCAGAGATATTAAGAAGAGGTGGCAAGAATACACAGAAAAACTATACAAAAAAGATCTCCATGACCAAGATAATCACGATGATATGATCACTCACTGAGAGCCAGACATCCTGGAATGCAGTCAAGTGGGATTTAGAAGCATCACTATGAACAAAGCTAGTGGAAGTGATGAAATTCCAGCTAGCTATTTCAAATCCTAAAAGATGATGCCATTAAAGTGTTACACTCAATATGCCAGCAAATATGGAAAACTTAGCAGTGGCCACAGGACTGGAAAAGTCAGTTTTCATTCCAGTCAAGAATGCTCAAACTACCGCACAATTGCACCCATCCGTCTCATATGCTTGTAATGCTCAACATTCTCCAAGATAGGCTTCAATAGTACATAAACAGAGAAATTCCAGATGTTCAAGCTGGATTTAGAAAATGCAGAGGAACCAGAGATCAAATTGCCAACATCCACTGGATCATTGAAAAAGCAAGAGAGTTCCAGAAAAAAATCTACTTCTGCTTTATTGACTAAGCCAAAGCCTTTGATTCTGTGGATCATGACAAACTGTGGAAAATTCTTCAAGAGATGGGAATACCAGACCACCTGACCTGCCTCCTGAGAAACTTGTATGCAGCTCAAAAAGCAACAGTTAATACTGGACATGGAAAAAAGGACTGGTTCCAAATCGGGAAAGGAGTACAAGGCTGCATATTGTCACCCTGCTTATTTAACTTATATGCAGAGTACATCATGAGAAATACTGGGCTGGAAGAAGCACAAGCTGGAATCAAGATTGCCGGGAGAAATATCAATAATCTCAGATATGCAGATGACACCAACTCTAATGTCAGAGAGCAAAGAGGAACTAAAGATCTTCTTGATGAAGGTGAAAAAGGAGAGTGAAATGTTGGCTTAAAACTCAACATTCAGAAAACGAAGATAATGCCATCCGGTCCCATCACATCATAGCAACTAGATGGGAAAAGAGTGGAAACAGTGACAGATTTTATTTTCTTGGGCTCCAAAATCACTACAGATGGTGACTGCAGCCATGAAATTAAAAGACGCTTACTCCTTGGAAGAAAAGCTATGACCAACCTAGACAGCATATTAAAAAGCAGGAATATTACTTTACCAACAAAGGTCTGCTTAGTCAAAGCTATGTATTTCCCAGTAGTCATGTATGGATGTGAGGGTTGGATGATAAAGAAAGCTGAGTGCCAAAAAATTGGTGCTTTTGAAGTGTGGTGTTGGAGAATACTCTTGAGAGTCCCTTGGACTGCAAGGAGATCCAACCAGTCCATCCGAAAGGAAATCAACCCTGAATATTCTTTGGAAGAACTGATGCTGAAGCTCCAATATTTGGCCACCTGATGTGAAGAACTGACTCACTGGAAAAGACCCTGATGCTGGGAAAGATTGAAGACAGAAGAAGGGGATGACAGAGGATGAGATGGTTGGATGGAATCACCGACTCAATGGACATGAGTTTGAGAAAGCTCTGGGAGTTGGTGAAGGATAGAGAAGCCTGTGTTCTGCAGTCCATAGGGTCGCAAAGAGTTGGACATGACTGAGCTACTGAAAAACAAATGTAGGAGCAAGAATTATCATAGATCTTCCATGAAACAGGAAAAGAGCTTTCCTTGAACATTCTGTGGTTCTGACACAGTTGGAAATACAGCTCCAATTCTCTTCTTTTGTTGTAACAGCCTGTGTCGACAGGAGGTTTTAAAATGTGTAATGAAAAGGAAGGAAGAAAGGCAGTGTACAAACATTTGGAAATTTAGGGTGACCCATATGATAGAAAATGGACCTAGTTGACCAGTTCTGTCAGTGGCCCCCTTAGAAGCCATTCTTGGTAATACTTTGTGCAATAGTTAGGGATGTTCCTTAGGCAAACTCATCTCCCTTGGTTACTACTATGGGTCTGTCATCTATGAATTTATCTAAATCATATTCAGATCTATCTGTATGTTTAATCTATGCCACTTTCCTCTTGTATTAAAGCTTTGCTTTAAATCACACCTAAAATGCTAGGGAAGAATGAGAAAAAACTCATCCTTCCAAAAGAGAACTAGAATAAGTTCCATTTAAACCATACCTGTGCCAACCACCAACAGCTTCGGCCAGGCATTTGTCCTCCCTGTCTCACCCTGATCCATTTAAAACTGATAGAATAATCTTCAGATTAAAGGTTAATTAGATTTTTAACTTTTTCATGCCACTCAGAACATAAAGATTATATAAATATTTCATCTTATTATAGATTCTAGATAAGACTCTTTTCTTCATTTGACTAAACTTGTATCCCTCCCTGACCCATCCTTTGTCTTAAACACCATAATATTTTTTTAACACACTTTGGATAATCCCTGTATTACCACAATGCACAATGTGTATGTAGAAGAGGTGCATTACACTACTCCAGGGGTGAGGTTCATATCCTGTTTAGCATATGTATGTCTATTCATTTTGAAAATTTCCACACAAAATGTCCATAAAGTATTTCAGGGAACGACTACCTTTTCTACTTTATACGAAGATATTTAGAAGATATGGCTGGCTGGATCCGAGATATCTCTCTGTCTCTTCCAGCTTTATCCTTGAGTCTTTTAATTAAGTTCCATTAGGTAGATTCAGGAAACCTCAATGATATTTCAACTATAATATACATGTAGTAGTTACCTCCTGCATCAGACTTCCTGCTCAGAGTAGCATTCTTCCTGGAGCTGGTTTCTTAGGCCCAGCACTTTCTCTTCTAGACCTGGTTCTGGGTCCAAAAGATACATATCTTAAGGCAGATCTATAAATTAATCAGGCTTCAATGTCTTCACTCCAGATCCCTCATCTCTGGCATAGAAATCTGTCTCAGATTGAGTGTGAAGATACCAGGTAAATCCTTAGAGTAGCAATTAACAGTATCTTTTGTTTTCTCCTCAAAATGAGATCGCCCTCAGAATTGACTCCTTCAGGGCACTGAAGAGTATGTTTTTAACCCTAAGAGTAGAGGCAAAAAAAACATCTCTTGTTCTGTGTTTAGATTTAATATTTCCCAGTGGATTTAAGAAAACCACTATTTTGCTCCATGTATGTATATATGTGTGCACAAAAAATTCAGATCATCAATAAAAAACAAGACAAAATTTTAATAGGAATGGTCATCATTTCACAAATTTGGGAGTCATAATTCTCAGGATGATACAAGCAATCATCCGTCAAGTATTTAAAAAATTGTTACCCGGAACTCGGATTTTGTTGAAACCAGAGGGGAGACAAAATCCTTACTCCAGGATAAGAATGGAAAGATGTAAAGTTATTTTACCAAACCTTATTTTTCTAATCTTCAAAATGACAGTAATACCTACCCCACTGGTCATTTCTAAGTGCATGCATGCTCAGCCACATTGGATTCTTTGTGACGCCATGCACTGTAGTCCACCAGGCTCCTTGGTCCATGGAATTTTCCAGGCAAGAATTCTGGAGCAGGTTGCCATTTCCTACTCCAGGGGATCTGCCCAATTCAGGGATTAAACCAAAGTCGTTTGTGTCTCCTGCATTGACAGGCAGATTCTTTACCACTGAGCCACCTGGAAAGTCCATGATCATTAGTTGAAGACCAGATTACTAGCTGAAACATAAACATGAAATCTTCTAAGCAGCTAATGTTCAACAAATGCTTATGGAAAGCCTACTGCACTAATTTAAAAGAGAAGCACTGTTCCTGTCTTCACAGAGTTCTACTTTTTATAGTCCTTTTTTTCTCAAGAGGTTTTTGAGCAAGAGAGCAACCACTGGTGCACCAGAGGCAGTGTATATTGACTTGCAAGAGCCATTATTAAAATACTCAGAACTAGTTGCTAAACCATTGATAGTTTAAAGTGTGAAAGTGAAAGTGTTAGTCCCTCAGTCATGTCCAACTCTTTGCAACCCCATGGACTATAATCCATCAGGCTCCACTGTCCATGGGATTCTCCAGGAAAGAATACTAGAGTGGGTTGCCATTTCCTTCTCCAGGGAATCTTCCCTACCCAGGGATCAAATCTGGGTCTGCTGCATTGCAGGCAGATTCTTTACCATTTGAGCTACCAGGAAAGTCAGTCTTGAAATGTGAACTGGTTGTTAAGCCATTGGTAGCTTGAAATATGAATGTATTTACACCACAGAAATTGCCAAGCACTATAAATCAGCCTTTCTATCCCCCCCAACACCAACTCAGAGGGCCAGCTCTCTAGCACACCTTTAAAAAATATGAAAGCATGAATAATATGGCATAGTAGTTAGAAAGAGGATCCCGATTTGGAGAGAGATAGATCAAAATCCAAACTTTACAATCTACAGTCTGTAAGTCATTTAGCTATCCTAAAAAGCTTCATTATCCTCATTAATAAACAAGGAAAATGGATTAATATTATAATCTACATATGTTGGTCTGCTCAGGTTGCCATTAACAAATATAGACTGGGTGGCTTAACAACAGTTTTCTTACAGTTCTGAAGGCTAGAAGTCCAAGATCAAGGTGCTAGCATAGTCAGTCTCCAGTGAAGGCTCTTTCTCCAGCTTGCAGATGGTCATGTTCTCATTGCATCTTCACATCACCTTTCCTCCGTGTGTGCATGGAGACAGAGAAAGCAAGCACTCTAATGTTTCTTCTTCTTTTTTTTTAATTGAAGGATAATTGCTTTACAGAAGGATAACTGCTTTACAGAATTTTCTGTAAAACCTCAACATGAATCAGTTATAGGTATACATATATCCCCTCCGTTTTGAACCTCCCTCCCACCTCCCTCCCCGTCCCACCCCTCTAGGTTGATACAGAGCCCCTCTTTGAGTTTCCTGAGCCATACAGCAAATTCCCATTGGCTATATATTTACATATGGTAATATAAGTTTCCATGTTACTCTTTCCATACATCTTACCCTCTCCTCCCCACTCCCCATGTCTATAAGTCTATTCTCTATGTCTGTTTCTCCATTGCTGCCCTGTATATAAATTCTTCAGTACCATTTTTCTAGATTCTGTATATGTGTGTTAGAATACGATACTTATTTTTCTCTTTCTGACTCACTTCACTCTGTACAATAGGTTCTAAGTTCATCTACTTCATCGGAACTGACTCAAATGTGTTCCCTTTATGGCTGAGTAATATTCCATTGTGTATATGTACCGCAACTTCTTCAGCCATTCTTCTGTCAGTGGACGTCTAGGTTGCTTCCATGTGCTAGCTATTGTAAATAGTGTTGCAATGAAAAATGGGATACATGTGTCTTTTTCAATTTTGGTTTTCTCATGGTATATGCCTAGGAGTGGGATTGCTGGGTCATATGATGGTTTTACTCCTAGTTTTTTAAGGACTCTCCATACCATCTTTCATAGTGGCTGTGTCAATTTACATTCCCACCAACAGTGCAAGAGCGTTCCCTATTCTCCACACCCTCTCCAGAATTTATTGTTTGTAGACTTTTTGAGGATAGCCATTCTGACCAGTGTAAGGTGATATATCATTGTGGTTTTGATTTGATGAGATGGCTGGATGGCATCACTGACTCGATGGATATGAGTTTGGGTAAACTCCAGGAGTTGGTGATGGACAGGGAGGCCTGGTGTGCTGCGATTCAAGGGGTCGCAGAGAGTCAGACACAACTGAGCGACTGAAATGAACTGAACTGAACGGAATAATGAGCAATGCTGAACATTTTTCATGTGTTTGTTAGCCATCTGTATGTCTTCTTTGGAGAAATGTCTGTTTAGGTCTTTTTCTCACTTTTTGACTGGGTTGTTTGTTTTTCTAGCATTAAGTTGTATGAGCTGCTTGTATATTTTGGAAATTAATCGTTTGTCAAGTGTTTCATTTGCTATTATTTTCTCCCATTCTGAGGGCTGTCTTTTCACCTTGCTTATAGTTTCCTTTGCTGTGCAAAAGCTTTTAAGTTTAATCAGGTCCCATTTGTTTACTTTTGTTATTATTTTCATTACTCTAGGAGATGGGTCATAGAGAATCTTGCTTTATGTCATCGAGTGTTCAGCATATGTTTTTCTCTAAGAGTTTTATAATTTATTATCTTACATTTAGGTCTTTAATCCATTTTGACTTGTATGGCATCACCGACTCGATGGACATGTTTGAGTAAACTCCAGGAGCTGGTGATGGATAAGGGAGGCCTGGTGTCCTGCCGTCCATGGGATCGCAAAGAGTCAGACATGACTGAGTGACTGAACTGAACTGAATGGTGTTAGGAAGTGTTCTAATTTCATTCTTTTACATGTAACTGTCCAGTTTTCCCAGCACCATTTATTGAAGAGGCTGTCTTTGCCCCATTGTGTTCTTTCCTCCTTTGTCAAAAATAAGGTACTCATAGGTGCATGGGTTTATTTCTGGGCTTTCTATCTTGTTCCATTGGTTTATATTTCTGTTTTTGTGCCAGTACCATACTGTCTTGATGACTGTAGCTTTGTAATATAATCTGAAGTCAAGAAGGTTGATTCTTCCAGCTCCATTCTTCTTTCCCATGACTGCTTTGGCTTTCGGGGTCTTTTGTGTTTCCATATGAATTGTGAAATTTTTTGTTCCAGTTCTGTGAAAAATGCCATTGGTAATTTGATAGGGATTGCACTGAATCTGTAGATTGCATTTCATAGTATAGTCATTTTCACCATATTGATTCTTCCTGCCTAGGAACATGGAATATCTCTCCATCTGTTTATGTCATCTTTGATTTCTTTCCTTAGAGTCTTATAATTTTCTGTGTACACTTCTTTTGTCTCCTTAGGTAAGTTTATTCCTAGATATTTAATTCTTTTTTGTTGCAGTGGTGAATGGGATTGATTCCTTACTTTCTCTTTCTAATATTTTATTGTTAGTATATAGAAATGCAAGTGATTTCTGTGTATTGATTTTGTATCCTGAAACTTTGCTAAATTCACTGATTAGCTCTAGTAATTTTCTGATACTATCTTTAGGGTTTTCTATGTACAGTATCAGGTCATCTGCAAAGAGTGAGGGCTTTACTTCTTCTTTTCCAATCTGGATTCCTTTTATTTCTTTTTCTTCTCTGATTGCTGTAGCTAGAACTTCCAGAAATATGTTGAATAATAGTGGTGAAAGTGGACACCCTTGTCTTGGCCCTAATCTTAGGGGGAATGCTTTCAGGTTTTCACCATTGAGAATAATGTTTGCTGTAGGCTTATCATATATGGCCTTTATTATGCAGAGGCAGGTTTCTTCTATGCCCATTTTTTGAATAGTTTTAATCATAAATGGGTGCTGAATTTTGTCAAAGGCTTTTTTCTGCATCTATTGAGAGTATCATATGGTTTTCACCTTTCAATTTGTTAATATGGTATATCACATTGACTGATTGCATATATTGAAGAATCCTTGCATTCCTGGAATAAACCCAACTTGATCATGGTGTATGAGCTTTTTGATGTGTTGCTGAATTCTGTTTGCTAAAATTTTGTTGAGGATTTTTGCATCCAACTCCATCAGTGATATTGGCCTGTAGTTTTCTTTTTTTGTGTTGTCTTTGTCTGGTTTTGGTATCAGGGTGATGGTGGCCTCATAGAATGAGTTTGGGTGTTTCTTCCTCTGCAATTTTTGGAAAGAGCTTTAGAAGAATATGCATTAGCTCTTCTCTAAATGTTTGCTAGAATTCTGTGAAGCCATCTGATCCTGGGCTTTTGTTTTTGGGGAGATTTTTTAGTCACATTTCAATTTCAATGCTCATAATTGGGTCATAATTTCTATTTCTTCATGGTTCAGTCTTGGAAGATTGAACTTTTCTAAGAATCTGTCCATTTCTTCCAGGTTATCTATTTGATTGTCATATAGTTGTTCATAATAGTCTCTTATATCCTTTGTATTTCTTCATTTTCTCTTGTAACCCCTCCTTTTTCATTTCTAATTTTGTTGACTTGATTCTTTCTCTTTCTGTCTTGATGAGTCTGGCTAAAGTTTTGTCAATTTTCTTCTCTTCTCAAAGAACAAGCTTTTAGTTTTATTAATCTTTACTATTTTTTTTTCATTTCTTTTTCATTTATTTCTGCTTAGATCTTTTTTGTTTCTTTCCTTCTACTAATTTTGGGTGGTTTTTATTCTTCTTTTTCCAGCTGTTTTAGAAGTAAAGTTAGGTTGTCCATTTGATGTGTTTCTTGTTTCTTGAGGTGGGATCGTATTGCTATAAACTTCCCTCTTAGGACTGCTTCTGGTGCATCCAATAAACTGTGGGAAATTCTGAAAGAGATGGGAATACCAGACCACTTGACCTGCCTCTTGAGAAAGCTGTATGCAGGTCAGGAAGCAACAGTTAGAACTGGACATGGAACAACAGACTGGTTCCAAATAGGAAAAGGAGTATACCAAGGCTGTATATTGTCACCCTGCTTATTTAACTTATATGCAGAGTACATCATGAGAAACACTGGGCTGGAAGAAGCACACACTAGAACCAAGATTGCCAGGAAAAATATCAATAACCTCAGATATGCAGATGACACAAGCCTTATGGCAGAAAGTGAAGAAGAACTAAAGAGCCTCTTGATGAAAGTGAAAGTGAAGAGTGAAAAAGTTGGCTTAAAGCTCAACATTCAGAAAACTAAGATCATGGCATCCAGTCCCATCAATTCATGGGAAATAGATGGGGAAACAGTGGACACAGTAGCTGACTCTTTTTCTAGGCTCAAAAATCACTGCAGATAGTGATTGCAGCCATGAAATTAAAAGATGATTGCTCCTTGGAAGGAAAGTTATGACCAACCTAGACAGCATTTTCAAAAGCAGAGACATTACTTTGCCAACAAAGGTCTGTCTAGTCAAGGCTATGGTTTTTCCAGTGGTTATGTATGGATGTGAGAGTTGGACTACAAAGAAGGCTGAGTGCCAAAGAATTGATGTTTTTGAACTGTGGTGTTGGAGAAGACTCTTGAGAGTCCCTTGGACTGTAAGGAGATCCAACCAGTCCATCCTAAAGGAGACCAGTCCTGGGTGTTCATTGGAAGGACTGATGTTGAAGCTGAAACTCCAATACTTTGGCCACCTGATGTGAAGAGCTGACTCATTTGTAAAGACCCTGACGCTGGGAAAGATTGAGGGCAGGAGGAGAAGGGGATGACGGAGGATGAGATGCTTGGATGGCATCACCAACTCAATGGACATGGGTTTGGGTGGACTCTGGTAGTTGGTGATGGGCAGGGAGGCCTGGCATGCTGCAGTTCATGGGGTCACAAAGAGTCACACATGACTGAGAGACTGAACTGAACTGATAGGTTTTGAGTTGTCATGTTTTCATCGTCATTTGTTTCTAGATTTTTTTTTATTTCTTCAGTAACCTGTTGGTTATTTAGAAATGTGCTGTTTAATGTTCATGTGTTTGTGTTTCTTAAAGTTTTTTTCTTGTAATTTATATCTAGTCTCATAGCATTGTGGTTGGAGAAGATGCTTGATAAGATTTCAATTTTCTTAAATTTACTGGGGTTGATTTGTGACCCAAGATGTGGTCTATCCTGGAGAATGTTCCATGTGCACTTGAGAAGGTGTATTCTTCTGCATTTGGATGGAATGTACTGAAGATATCAATGAGATCCATCTCATCTAGTGTAGCAGTGAAGACTTGGGTTTCCTTATTAATTTTTTGTTTTGATGGCCTGTCCATTGGTGTGAGTGGAGTATTAATGTCTCCTACTATTATTGTGCTACTGTCAATTTCTTCTTTTATGTCTGTTAGTATTTGTCTTATGCATATATATGGCATATATATGGGTCTTGTTTTTGCAACCATTCAGCCAGTCTGTGTCTTTTGGTTGGAGCATTTATTCCATTTACCTTTAAAGTAATTATTGATATATATATTCCTATTGCCATTTTCTTAATTGTTTGGAGTTGATTTTGTAGATCTTTTTTCTTCTCTTGTATTTCTTGACTATATAAGTCCCTTTAACATTTGTTGTAAAGCTGGTTTGGTAGTACTGAATTCTCCTAATTTTTACTTGTCTGAAAAGATTTTTATTTCTCCATCAATTCTGAATGAGATCCTTTTTGGGTACAGTAATCTTGGTTGTAGATTTTTCTATTTCAGGACTTTAAATATAAATATAGTCTGCCATTCCCTTCTGTCCTGCAGAGTTTCTGCTGAAAGATCAACTGTTAAGTGTATGGCGTTTCCCTTGTATGTTACTTGTAGCTTCTCCCTTGCTGCTTTTAATAGTGTTTCTTTGTGTTTAGTCTTTGTTAGTTTGATTAGTATGTGTCTTGGCATGTTTCTCCTTGGGTTTATCCTGTATGGGACTCTTTGTACCTCTTGGACTTGATTGACTATTTGCTTTTCCACGTTGGGGAAATTTTCAACTATAATCTCTTCAAAAATTTTGTCATACCCTTTCTTTTTCTCTTCGTCTGGGACGCCTATAATTCAAATGTTGGTGCATTTGATGTGGCCCCAGAGGTCCGTGAGACTATCCTCAGTTCTTTTCATTCTTTTTACTTTATTCGGCTCTTCAGAAGTTATTTCCACCATTCTGTGTTCCAGCTCACTGATTAGTTCTTCTGCTTCAGATATTCTGCTATTGATTCCTTCTAGAGTATTTTTAATTTCAGTAATTGTGTTGTCTCTGCATGCTTATTCTTTAATTCTTCTAGGTCTTTGTTAATTGATTCTTGCATTTTCTCCATTTTGTTTTACAGGGTTTTAATCATCTTTACTATCATTATTCTGAATTCTTTTTCAGGTAGTTTGCTTATTTCCTCTTCATTTATTTGGGCTTCTGTGTTTCTAGTTTGTTCCTTCATTTGTGTTGTAGTTCTCTGCCTTTTCATTATTTTTTTTTTAACTTTATTGTGTTTGAGGTCTCCTTTCCCCAGGCTTCAAAGTTGAATTCTTTCTTCCTTTTGGTTTCTGCCCTCATAAGGTTGGTCCAGTTGTTTGTCTAAGTTCTGTATAGGGTGAGATTTGTGCTGAGTTTTTATTTTTTTTGTTTGTTTTTCCTCTGATGGGCAATGCTGAGTGAGGTGATAATCCTGTCTACTGATGATTAGGTTTGTATTTTTGTTTTATTTGTTGTTTAGATGAGGCATCCTGCACAGGATGCTACTGGTGGTTGGGTGATGTTGGGTCTTGTATTCCAGTGGTTTTCTTTGTGTGAATTTTATTTGATAACCCCTAGTGTTAGTTCTCCAGAGAAGGCAATGACACCTCACTCCAGTACTCTTGCCTGGAAAATCCCATGAACCGAGGAGCCTGGTGGGCTACAGTCTATGGGGTCGCTAAGAGTTGGACATGGCTGAGCGACTTCACTTTCACTTTTCACTTTCATGCACTGGAGAAGAAAATGGCAACCCACTCCAGTGTTCTTGCCTGGAGAATCCCAGGGATGGGGGAGCCTGGTGGGCTGCTGTCTATGTGGTCACACAGAGTCAGACACAACTGAAGTGACTTAGTTTAGCTTAGCTTAGGGTTAGTTCTCTGGTAGTCTTGGGTCTTAGAGTCTGTGCTGTCACTCCAAAGGCTCAGGGCTTGATCTCTGTGAAGCCTGCTGCTGCTGCTGCTAGGGGAAGGTTTTGACGACAGATCCTTGGGATCCTGGTTCTGTCCTCCAATGAGGTACAGAGACCTGTCCCCTTTCGACAGTTGTGGGAGACCCTCAGCAAAGTCAAGGACTTCTAGTTCCTCCTCAAGGACTATAGAATATTCTGAGCCATGTCTTGTGAGTTTTCTTATAGCTACTGAAACCCCTACTAGGTGGAGAAGTTAGCTACATGATGATCAGACTGTAGCCATGACGTAAGTTTAATGTTTCTTCTTATAGACACTAATGCTACCAGATAAAGGCCCTGGAACCCCTAAGACTACATTTAACCTTAATTACCTCCTTAAAGCCTCTATATCCACATAAAGTTACATTGGGAATAGAACATATGAATTTGGAAGGGACAAGCATTCAATCCATAACATTATCTCACTGAAAATTAAAATGAGACATACTATGTTGATGCAATATCTAGTACTTCAAGTGCTCAAAAATATTAGCTATTAAAAAAAATATTAGCTATCATTACCATTTCTCATTAGAAGAGTAAGTCTGGTTTTATGTCTTGGTGGAAAAGGAGACTTGAGAGTGAAAGCCTACAGTCAAGAGGATCATTAAGCAAATTGTTGGAAAACATCAGATAAAGACAGATTCCATTAAATGGAAAATTAACAAGATATAGAAATCAGCTAGACACGGAGATAAGAAGAAATGGTCAGAGTCAGCACCAAGCATCCTAGGTGGGAAGGAACTGGTGGGAAAAAGACATCAGAAGATGAGAATCAGTTTTAGCAGATGAAAATAATTGAGAATTTAAGGTAATGGCTAAAATTATCCAAAATTCCATTTCAAGTTTTGAGAACACACATTTATTAACCAAATATTTCTTGAGTTTTTGCTGCAAGACACTGTAAGGGATACAAAGATGGTGAGGATATAGTCACTGTTTTTATCAGCCTAGGTCCATTATGGAAAAGGACATAAAAAGAAAATTGTCACTCATGCTTGAAAGATTTAAATTAGGTGCAGTAAATTTAAAAAAAATAGGAGATAACTTTTTCTGAGGATATGTTAGGATAGGATTTCATAGAGGCAAAGGGATAGAACATGAAAGACAGATAAATAAGATGATGTGAATGAGGGCAGAGAAAGGCTTCCTCATAGAGATTTTCCTCTAGCATAAGAAAAAGCATTGAGCTGAGAAAACATAATCAGGGGGCAATTCAGTTAGCCGAAGCATAGGTAGCCAATTAGAGAATAGTAGGAAAACAAGCTAGAGAGGTTGTCAAAGACCAAGCCACAGAGAATCTTAAAATCTAGGTTAAGAATTTGAACTTGATAAAACACTGATGAAGGAAATTAAAGAAACACAGATAAGTGTAAAAACATGCTCTGTTATTGCATTGGAAGAATTAATATTATAAAAAATGGTCCATTACCCAAAGTGATTCACAGAGTCGATGCAATCCCCATTAAAACCCCAATCTCGTTCTCTATAGAAATAGAAAAAAATTCCTAAAATATGTATGGAACCATAAAAGACCCCAAAGGGTCAAAGCATCTTTGGGCAAGAAAGCAAAGCTGGAGCCATTTCAAAATATTTTGCAAAGCTACAGCAATTGAAAGAGTACGGTTCTGGCAGAAAAGCACACGTATAGACCAATGGAATAGAATGGAAAGCTCAGAAATAAACCTTACAGTCAACTGATTGTCAACAAGTGTCTCAAGAACACACTATGAGGAAAGGATAGTCTCTTCAGTAAACAGTGCTAGAAAAACTGTATATCCATACGCAAAAAAATTTATTTGGTTTTTATAATAGATTTTTAAAACCAACCTAAAATGGATTAAAGACTTTAAAGCAAGACATGAAACCATAAAACTCATAGAAGAAAACAGGGGGGAAATGTTTGACCTTGGTTGAGGAAATAAGTTCCTGGATATGACACCAAAAGCCCAAGTAACAAAAATAAAAATAGATAAATGGAATTTCATTAAAAAGCACTTCTGTACAGCAAAGGAACTGACCAAAAGAGTGAAAAGTCAACTTACAGAATAGAAGGGAATAATTAAAAGTCATATATCTGATAAGGGGTTAATATCCATAACATATTAGAAATTCATACATCTCAAAGCAAAAAAAACAAAAACAATTTTTAAGATGGACAAACTATTGAGCATAAAATAAGCTACAAGTATATAGTGTACAACATGGGGAATGTGACCAGCATTTTATAATAACTTTAAATGAAGTATAACCTTTAAAAATTATGAATCACTATATTATATACTTGTAACTTATATAACACTGTACAGCAATTATACTTCAATTTTTTTAAATGGACAGAGGACCAGAATAGATATTTCTCAGAAGACATACATATGACCAACAGATATGAAAAGGCACTCAACTTCACTAAATACCAGAGAAATGCAATCAAAACCACAATGAGATATCACCTCAATCTCATTAGAATGGTTATTGTCAGAAAGATAAAATATAACAAGAACTGGAAAGCATACGGAAAAATGGAAACCCCTGCACCATTAGCGGGAATGTGAATTGATACATCCATTAAACAAAACAATATAGAGGTTTCTCAAAGAATTAACAGAACTACCATATGATCCAGGAAGCCCAGCACTGGGATATATCCAAATAAATGAAATCAGTATCTTGGAAAAGTATCTGCACTTTTCATGTTCATTATAGCATTATCACCACAGTCAAAATGTGGAAACCACCTAAGTGTTTATTAACAGATGAGTGGATACAAAAATGCAGCCTACATTTTCATACAAGGGAATATTGTATAATTATATTGTATTATGAATAAACCATATAAAAGGAAATCCTGCCACCTGCAACAATATGGATGAACCTGGATGACATGATGTTAAGTGAAATGAAACAGACACAGAAAGACAAATACTGTATGATCTTGCTTATATGTGGAATATAAAATACTCAAAGGAGCATAGAGTATAATGATGTTTATGGGGGCTGAGGGGAGTGAGGAATGGGGAAATGTTGATCCGGGGTTACAAAGTTTCAGTTGTGCTTGATGAATCAGTTCTGGAGACCTGATGTACCACAATGTGACTCTATTAACAATTCTGTAATGAATACTTGAAATTTGCTATGAGAGTAGATCTTAAGTACTCTCACCAGAAAAAAAAAAAAGTAACTACATGAGATGATGGATATGTTAATTAACTTGATTGCGGTGATTCTTTCACAGTGTATATGTGTATCACATCAAGTTGTACACATTAAATATACACAAATTTTAATTGTCAATTACACCTCAATAAAGCTGGAAAAAAAGTTAAGTAAAAACTGCCCCCACAAAAAAAAAATGAACTTGATTTAGTAGGAAGTGGTGAGTCACTACCACATGGTTCAAAGAGAAGCATCTTTCACCTCATCCACAACTGATTTACACAGACCCTTTCATTCTCCAAGTCTCCAAGTAAACCTATCATCAGCTGTGCTAACTTTTAAGGAGCCTAGTTCCTGGCATCAGAGAAGGCAAAGGCACCCCACTCCAGTACTCTTGCCTGGAAAATCCCATGGATAGAGGAGCCTGGTAGGCTGCAGTCCACAGGATCTCGAAGAGTCGGACACGACTGAGCGACTTCACTTTCACTTTTCACTTTCATGCATTGGAGAAGGAAATGGCAACCCACTCCAGTGTTCTTGCCTGGAGAATCCCCGGGAGAGGGGAGCCTGGTGGGCTGCCGTCTATGGTGTCACACAGAGTCGGACACGACTGAAGCGACTTAGCAGCAGCAGCAGCAGCAGCAGCAGCAGTTCCTGACATTAACCTTCTCACAATTCCTTCAGCAACCAGGCTGTCCAAGACCCTGGAACTCTTCCTGATCCCTGGAAAACTAAACCATCTCCTGCCTTTAAGTACCTTAGCTTTCAATCTCAGAATTTCCTCAAAAAGATTAAGTAGAAAAGTCTCCTGTTCTCATTTCTGTGCATACTCCTTTGTGCAATATAGTCTCTGAGAGTACTCAATATACAGTCCCTAACAGTTACTAAGCGAAAGAAAGAGAGGCTAAAAATATCCAAGTGACTTACCAAGAACCTTTAGAAGGTCTCTGGGAAGAGGAATCAGAGGAAGAGTGTGGAGGCTGAAGTTCATGAGGCTCCAGACCACAAACAGGGCTTCTCTCGTGGCTCAGCTAATGCGGGAGAGGCAAGAGATGGTGGTTCCCTCCCTAGGTCAGGAAGATCTCCTGGAGGAGGAAATGCAACCCACTCCAGTATTCTTGCTGGGAAAATCCCATGGACAGAGGAACCTGGTGGGCTACAGTCTGACCATAGGGTCACAAAGAGTTGGACAAGACTAAGCACACATACAGACCACAAACATGTACACACCTACTGTCTCCCTCACCAGCATTTGCACCTCTGCCTCTGGCTTCAGTTTGAGCGTGAGCATTTCTGCAGAGCAAGCCAAGTTCCTTGTTTAGATGAGAGCCCAGAGTGGGCAGAGGTTATGCAGAGGATGTGACCTATGAGCTGAAACTAAACCTTCTGAGGCTCCACAGCCCCCCTCCCTGTTCTTGGAATCTACCTTCGGCCCACTCTTCCCACAGCCAGAGCCAAGCTTAAGAGAACTTAAGCTTGAAAGAGCGCTCTGATGTTGAGACCATCTGGACGGCATAAGTGACTGAATCCAGTTAAGGCCTCTACATAAACTTTCAAAATTTGACGGGCGGGTGGGGCAATCTATTGATACTTGCAGCAGAAGAGACTACTGTCCTATGTAAGTTTCCTTGCTTGTTAATCCTACTACCTACTGATTTCAAGTGATCTCTTTCTTCAGTGTTTCCTGCCCTCCGTGTATGGGGCGAGTTTCAGATTTCACCCAGGATATTTCTAGGTTGTTAATCAACAATTAGTGAGGCAGCCAGGGCATGGGAGAAATGGGAAAGCGGCCTCCTGGGGACGTGGCAGGCAGGGGGGCTGAGTTGGCCACTGACTTCTATGTAGACAAGGGTGGCCCTTATGTTAGATGTTTGTGGGCCACCGGGTGAGTCTGAGAACACCTGGAAATGTTTGAGGAACTGCGCAGGGCTGCACTGCAGCCAAGAGGGAAATAAACAGCTGCTGCTGTGGGCTGATCTGTACTGTGGGCAGAGCTGAGACCCGACGTCCAGCTGGAGGCTGAAGCACAGCTTACAAAACTGGAAGAGGAGCTGAGGATATAAAAGGGTGTGCAGTGGCCCTGGCTCTGCCAGCTTCAGGGCTGGCAGAGGAGGTAGAGAAGCCAGGTAATAATTTGGAGACCTTAGTAACTCATCTTGTGAAGTTAGGAGGGCACAAGCTGTGGGGAATTAAGATCTGAGTGCTCCTAACAAGGCATGCCTATGTGGGTGCTCTGTTGTGTCCCACTCTTTTGGGACCCCATGGACTGTATCCTGCCAGGCACCTCTGTCCATGGGATTTCCCAGGCAAGAATACTGGAGTAGGTTGTCATTTTCTCCTCCAGGAGATCCTTCCCACCCAGGGATCAAGCCTGCATCTCCTGCATTGGTAGGCCTATTCTTTTCCTACTGAACCACCTGGGAAGCCCTAACAAAGCCTGATGGGGATGCTAAGATCAAATCCCTGAGAAAGTGAGGAGAGCAAAAGAAGAATGTTGCAGTAATTGACTGTGAAATGGACAAAACACCTCCTTTGGTACAACTCGTAAAACAGAGGAGACCAAAAGCATAACAAAACAATGCCAGCCAGCAGCCCCCAGTTCAGGAAACATTCTTGAGGAGAACATGGACTCCCATTGAGCCTCCTGATACAGCTACCAAGTTCTAGCAAAAGGCCAGGGAAGATCCCCAGCGTGGTTCATGGGGCTGTGCTATACAGGGGCGATGGCATTTATCTAACAGGACAGGAGGCAGAGAAAAATAAGCAACATCACCACACAGCCTGCCATCTGGCAGCGCCTGCATGAGGTTGTGGGGAGGGGGCTGTTCAAAGAACTCACCGCTTTATAGAATGGATTGTTCTGGCCCTCTTCCAACAACTCAATAGAAGACTCTACACATGGACACTACCAGATGGCCAATACTGAAGTCAGATTGATTATATTCTTTGCAGCTAAAGATGGAGAAGCTCTATACAGTCAGCAAAAACAAGATCAGGAGCTGACTGTGGCTCAGATCATGAACTCCTTATTGCAAAATTCAGATTTAAATTGAAGAAAGTAGGGAAAACCCTAAACCTTTCAGATATGACCGAAATCAAGTCCCTACAATTATACAGTGGAAGTGAGAAATAGATTCAAGGGGTTAGATCTGATAGAGTGCCCGAAGAACTATGGACAGAGGTTCGTGACATTGTACAGGAGGCAGGGATCAAGACCATCCCCAAGAAAAAGAAATGCAGAAAAGCAAAAACAGCTGTCTGAGGAAGCCATACAGACAACTGTGAAAAGAAGAGAAGCAAAAAGCAAAGGAGAAAAGGAAAGATACACCCATTTGAATGCAGAGTTCCAAAGAAATGCAAGGAGAGGTAAGAAAGCCTTCCTCAGCAATCAGTGAAAAAGAAATAGAGGAAGAAATTGAATGGGAAAGACTAGAGACCTCTTCAAGAAAATTAGAGATGCCAAGGGAATATTTCATGCAAAGACAGGCACAATAAGGTATAGAAATGGTGTAGACCCAATGGAAGCAGAAGATATTAAGAAAAGGTGGCAAGAATACACAGAAGAACTGTACAAAAAAGAGCTTCATGACCCAGATAATCATGATGGTGTGATCACTCACCTAGAGCCAGACAGCCTGGAATGAGAAGTCAAGTGGGCCTTAGGAAAGATCACTATGAACAAAGCTAGTGGAGGTGATGGAATTCCACTGGAGCTATTTCAAATCCTAAAAGATGATGCTGTGGAAGTGCTGCACTCAATATGCCAGCAAATTTGGAGAACTCAGCAGTGGCCCCAGGGCTGGAAAAGGTCAGTTTTCATTCCAATCCCAAAGAAAGGCAATGCCAAAGAATGTTCAAACTACCACACAAATGCACTCATCTCACATGCTAGTAAAGTAATGCTCAAAATTCTCCAAGCCAGGCTTCAGCATTAGGTGAACATCACGGTTCATGAACTTCCTTTTGTTCAAGCTGGTTTTAGAAAAGGCAGAGGAACCAGAGAGCAAATTGCCAACATCCACTGGACCATGGAAAAAGCAAGAGAGTTCCAAAAAACATCTATTTCTGCTTTATTGACTAAGCAAAACCCTTTGACTCTGTGGATCACGACAAACTGTGGAAAATTCAAGAGATGGGAATACCAGACCACCCGACCTGCCTCCTGAGAAACCTATATGCAGGTCAGGAAGCAACAGTTAGAACTGGACATGGAACAACAGACTGGTTCTAAATCAGGAAAGGAGTACGTCAAGGCTATATATTGTCATCCTGCTTATTTAACTTATATGAGAGTACATCAAACAAAATGCTGGGCTCGATGAAGCACAATCTGGTATCAAGATTGCCAGGAGAAATAACAATAACCTCAGATATGCAGATGACACTACACTTATGGCAAAAAGTGAAGAAGAACTAAAGAGCCTCTTGATGAAAGTGAAAGAGGAGAGCGAAAAAGTTGGCTTAAAACTCAACATTCAGTAAACTAAGATCATGGCATCTGGGCCCATCACTTCATGGCAAATAGATTGGGGAAACAATAGAAACAGTGACAGACTTTATTTTGGGGAGCTCCAAAATCACTGCAGATGGTGACTGCAGCCATGAAATTAAAAGATGCTTGCTCCTTGGAAGAAAAACTATAACCAACCTAGACAGCATACTAAAAAGCAAGGACATTGCTTTGCCAACAAAGGTCTGTCTAGTCAAAGCTATGGTTTTTCCAGTGGTCATGCATGGATGTGAGAGTTGGACTATAAAGAAAGCTGAGTGCTGAAGAACTGATGCTTTTGAACTGTGGTGTTGGAGAAGACTCTTGAGAGTCCCTTGGATGGCAAGGAAATCCAACCAGTCCATCTTAAAGAAAATCAATCCTGAATATTCATTGCAAGGACTGATGCTGAAGCTGAAACTCTAATACTTTGTCTGCTTGATGTGAAGAACTGACTCATTGGAAAAGCCCCTGATGTTGGGAAAGATTGAAGGCTAGAGGAGAGTGGGATGACAGAGGATGAGATGGTTGGATGGCATCGCTGACTCAGTGGACGTGAGTTTGAGTAAGCTCTATGAGTTGGTGATGGACAGGGAAGCCTGGCATGCTGCAGTCCATAAGGCGCAAAGAGTCAGACATGACTGAGCAGCTGAGCTGAATTGATTCTGACCTATAGGGAGCATTGGCCCAATGAGGGGGTCCTCCCTGAGCCTGTGTGACCCTGGAAATCTATAGAGGAAGCACAATAAACTAAGGCATTTGGGAATGAGACAGACCATCTCCACCCCTGTCTCTAAAGATTCCAATTTGGCCACATTCACTGCAGGAATAGGAGTCAAGATACTCTAGTCCAGCCCTCAGTACCTAGTAAGGGATGCTGATATCCATGCCAAGCCCAGTTGAGGGAGAAGACACATATGGTGTTGGGCAATCCATCACTGGCTGGGGGAAACTGACAAAACCCAGGAACAGGTCCATGCTATGGGCAAGACCCAAGACAGAGGGAACTCAAAAAGCCAAAAGGCTATCCCAAGCACTTGTGAAGGACTGGGTAAAAGTAACCCAGAGGCATATGTGGTTTGACCTCATTGCTGCATGGGCCCTACCGGAAAGACAGAGAGGCAACCCAGTGCTGTCTTGTTAAGCCTGTGGAAACCCTTAAAACCTGAGCAGTAATTCAGATCTGCTTCACCTGCCCCTACTATCCCTGATGCCCTGCCTGCTCCCACAGAGTCTTCAAGGATTCACACCCTGGATATAGAATACAAGCCAAGATCACCTCCAGGTGGAGGCCTCATGTTGAGCTCCTATTCACAGTTCCCTAGTAATAAACAAAAGGTGATGGCTCTGGGCCGCTCACACCTTCTGAGATGGCCCACACTCCATGAAGTATGTTTCTCTGTGAATAAGTCTACTTCTTTACCTATGACTTTGAAAAAAAATGAAAGTGATGGCTCTGGTTGATGTTAGTACCAAATGAACTCTAATCACGGTAACCTCCAGAAGCAGTGATTGATGGTTTTGGAGGTCAAATGGTTGTGGTCAGAAAGGTCCTTTTGCATTGGATATCAGGTGTTTGCTTGCACCAGAATATGAGGTTTTTATCATGTTGGGCTTTGATATTATACAAGGTCAAATTTTGTAAACCTCTAATTACACCTACAGGTTATGAATTCCACCTACAGGTTAAAGTAATCAAACCAGTGTTGAGGGGAAACACCAGCTGACAAGCAGTTAGTCTACTGCCTCCTCAAAGAGTTGTTGTTGTTCAGTGTCTTAAGTTGTGTCTGATCCTTTGTGAACCCGCAGACTGTAGCACATCAGGCTCTGCTGTCCTCCACTGTCTCCCAGAGTTTGCTCAGATTCATGTCCATTGAGTGTGTGATGCTATCTAATCACCCCATCCTCTGCTGTCCTCTTTTTCTTTTGCCTTCAATTTTTCCCAGTACCAGGGTCTTTTCCAATGAGTCCGCTGTCACATCAGGGGGCCAAAGTATAGCAGCTTCAGCATCAGTCCTTTCAGTGAATATTTAGGGTTTATTTCCTTTAGGATTGGCTGATTTGAGCTTGCAGTCCCAGGGACTCTCTAGAGTCTTCTCCAGTAGCACAATTCAAAGGCATCAAAGAATGGCAACTGTCAAACAATATAAATTGCTGAGGATGGAGCATCATAAGAAAAACTATCTGAGAACTGTACTGAGTGGGTATTGTACATCCTGCCTGCAGTGCTTTCAACAGCCCAGCTGCCGCTGCTGCTAAGTCGCTTCAGTCGTGTCCGACTCTGTGCGACCCCATAGACGGCAGCCCACCAGGCTCCCCTGTCCCTGGGATTCTCCAGGCAAGAACACTGGAGTGGGTTGCCATTTCCTTCTCCAATGCATGAAAGTGAAAAGTGAAAGTGAAGTCGTTCAGTTGTGTCCAACTCTTCGCGACCTGCAGCCTACCAGGCTCCTCCATCCATGGGATTTTCCAGGCAAGGGTACTGGAGTGGAGTGCCATTGCTTTCTCCGCAACAGCCCAGAGTAGCCAGTAAAAAAAAAAAAAAGCCAAATGGCTCCTGGAGGATGACCATGGACTGCAAAAGATTGAGCAAGTCCCTCAAGAATTGAACAAGTCATCCACGTGGCTGTGCCCAGCACTGCGCTGTCTTAGATACCTGGCCACTGCCTTAGGAGTGGGCCGTGCTGTACTGGACTCAGCAGATGCTTTTCTCAGTATAACACTGGCCGCTGAGTCACAAGATCACTTTGCCTTCACATAGAGGGTCAACAAGGGCCCTTTAAGGAGCTTCCCCAATATTACGAGCCCAGCCCCACCAAATGGCATGGGATGGCAGTGTGAGCTTTGTCCCTGTTCTCTTTCTCACATCAATAAAATGAGCCCATGACCTTGATGGTAAAATGTTAACATGAAGGTTTGCTTCTGCTGCAGAACACTCTGCAGACTTCCCTGGAACATCTGTGAGCAAGAACAGGGGCAGTGACGCCACAGAAAACTCAAGGCACAGATGCCACCGCAAAGTTTGAGGGAGTTATTTGTGTCAGGTAAGATGTGTATTGTCCCAGAAGGTGTGATTGATATGGTGCAAGCCTGTCGAGTCCCTAAGGACGTGAGAAGTGCAAGCTTTCATAGGAGTTTAGGTGTTTGGGAGGACTTTGATTTCCCACCTGGGACAGTGCCTTCATTCCTTCTACTTCCTGGTAAGGAAAGGGCATGTGAGAAACTGAGGTTCAGACCAGCAATCTGCCTATGAGGAAGGAAAAAATACTCATGAAACAGATGTGGACATCATCTCCCAAGCAGGGCCACCATTTGAGTTAGATGGGTCTGTGACTCTGGCAGGTATGGCTTGGGCACTACAGCAGAGACAACTAAAGGAGAGGAACCCAGGTCTGGAAGAGGGCAGGAACTGGAAAAAAAAAAAACAGAGAGCAACAGCTCCTGGCAGCATACACAGTGCCCCTCCAACTAGAGCTTCTCAGAAAGGAACAGCATGTCATATGTAAGGACATCCCTCCCTAGCAAGGAGTTGAGAATGTGTTCCAGTGAGCCACCTCTGCCATGGCTCAGGCTCCCAGTTTGCCTAATCTGCCTGCAGTGCAGGAGACACAGGAGATGTGGGTTCGATCCCTGGGTCAGAGACTCAGGTTCAATCCCTGGAGGAGGAAATGGCAACCCACTCCAGAATTCTTGCCTGGAAAATTCCATGAACAGAGGAGCCTGGCGGGCTACAGTCTATGGGACCACAAAGATTCAGACATGACTGAGCACACCACAGCACCATTTGCAACAGTGGAATATCCTGTCTGCCAGCCACCTGTCTCTAGAAATAAAGGGGGCTACTTGGCCCTGCAGTGTATGTTGATTCTCAAAATGCCTCCACCCCTATCCTGGTGGCAGCCCCTGATGCCTGTAGAGAGGGACGGGGGGAAATTCCCGCTGACACCCGCTACACTACACAGGTGGGTCTAGTAGGGCAAACAACTCCTGCACGTGGACTGTGCTCTCTCTTCAGCCCAACACTGACACCATCTGGATGAAAACAGGAATAAACTGCAGCAGCCAGTGAGCCGAACTCAGCAAGAGCCCTGACTTTCAACTCTGCACTGATGGCTGGGCTGTTCCAAAGGGATTAACCCTAATGGCTCGTAGAATGGAAAACCGAGGGGTAATAGTCATGAATAAGCCCTTGTGAGGTTGAGACACGCGGGAAGACGTTTGGGTTCACCTTCAAGGGCCTCAGCTTTCCTCACTGTCTTCCACGTCCCCACTCATAAGGTGCTGACACCGGCCCCCACCCCCGGCAATCAGAAAGCGGATATCCTTTCTCAGGTGCAAGCCCTAGCAACTGATCTTTCAGTAGATACAGCAGATTGGGTGGGATGCACATTGCCAAGGATGCTGTATTGCCCTTGAAATATAGCAACTTGATTAATGCATGAACACCATGTCCTGTGTGTTCTAAACAAGGTCCTAGCCAACTGCCAAAGGAAACTGGGGCCATCCACTGGAGTTCCTAACTGGAGAGGGATTGGCAGACTGATTATCTTGACCCCGTCCCTCTGGGAGAGAGTTCTAAATATGCCTGGATCTGTGTGGACACTGCGTCTGGCCTAACCCAAGCTTTCCCCTGTCTCTGTGCAAACCCAGGTTAGTGGAAAGGAAGAATGGAATATTAAAGCAGCAGATTAGAATACAGGTAAAACCACCTTGGCCAGGGGGACTACAGCACCATCTCAGGCTTTAATACATGTGAATGACTAGCCAGGAGGACCTGCTACCTCATGTGCCAGACTGGGAAGTTGCTGGAAACAGCCACTGCCCTGATTCTCATCATGAATGTGCTATGCTGCTTGAGAGCACCAAGCCCCATCACAAGTGGGAAAGGCGTTATCTACCAAAATTTGTAATGGGACGGGGGACTTATTTCATACTCCTGGGTGAAGGAGACCTACTCAGTCTTGACTGGGTTCCTGTTGTCCGATGCAGACCAGACCTGCTGAAATGCACTGTACCTGGAATGGAACATGTATCATTGGGTGTCCTGGTCTGGCATATCCCATCCCCATTCATCTCTTCAAAGCTGACAGTGCCGCTTCCCTTGGCCAACATGTATGGCGTACACAAGCAGGTCGAATTCCTAAAACTGCACCACACTGATATCCAAGGATCAGGTCATGGTGTAATTCTTACAGAAAGAAAAGAGGCTCCCATCCAAGTTCCTACTGAATATCTGACCTTGGACCTCTGCTGCTCCTGTGGTGTTGGGTAATGCGCCTGATGACTGGTTTGGTACTGACTGGTCATTCTGCCCAGGTATTTATTGGATAGCCACACATGTGTGCCACAAACCTTTAGCTGTGATTCCCACCTGGGTGGTTGGACCACTATACCCTGGGTTTTCCCTGGGCACAGGGGAGAATTCACTCCATAGTGATAAAAATGTCCAGCCTCCCTCTCCTCAGGGCTAAATGGGTATATTCTGTTTTCCACTGGTGCAATCATTTGGCCACCATCTTTATTCCTTCCATTGGCCTGGACTTCCCTGGTGGTCCAGTGATTAAGAATACACACTTCCATTGCAGAGAGCAGAGGTTCAATCCCTGGTGAGGGAACTAAGTTCTCATATGCTACATACAGTGGCCAAAAAAATAAATACATTTAAAAAAAAGGAATCAAATACAAAGATTTGCTTAACTGAATATTTTCAGTGAAGTGAGTCTGCTTTCTTCTTTCACTTTTAGGGAGGCTGATATGATATGTAGCCATACTTTTTAAAATCCACAGATTTTTGTAGATAGGTAACCTAAAGTCAAAATTATAGTGGGTTTAGTAGTAGCAACAGCATTACTATTACTATTACTATTACTGCAACTACTGCTGCTATTTCTACCTCTTGAGCCCGGGAGTACTTAAAGATTCCCACAGGTAACGAAGACTGGAGTTCTTTGAAGACTCAAAACTATAAAGCAACCAGCCTTCACCTTCTCTCTGGAATACCAGCAAGAATTAATTACTTACCTGGGGGGAATGAACAGAAGCGTTATCCCGTCTAGAATGGGAAAACCAAGCCCTCGGGACTCAGAGGGCTTCAAAGCTGAGCCTGCTAAGCTGCATCAGTTTAAGGAAGATTTAAATGCTGTGTCCTTCTCTCTGTGTCAGAGATGAATCACTTTGCCATGAGAAGAAAGCCCAGCAATGATAGCAAGCCTCTGGCCTGAGGTCAGTTGGCACAGTCTATCCCTGATACATGAAGGTGAAGATGGCAGCTGGATCTCTGGAGTCAGCACACCTTTGAGTTATTAAGAACAGGGATTTGAGATTAAAAAGAAGCCTTGCAATACATGTATAAGTATGGCGAGTCCCCTTCGCTGTTCACCTGAAACTATCACAATATTGTTAACCGGCTATACCTCAATACAAAATAAAAAGTTTTTTTAAAAAAGAATAGCCTTGTGTTTAAAAACAAATGGGTTTCTCTTAATTTCTAGGGAAATTAGGAATGCCCAGCTGCTGCTGCTGATAGAATCAACTTCTATTAGCGGACCACAAGGTTGATGCTGTGTTGTTTGGGCTTCATAAAAATCCAAAATCCTTAAGTGTTCTGATCCTTAACAGTCCTAGTAAACTGGAACTGAAGGAGCTCCTTTGTTCACATATCTCACCGTCTTCTACTTCCCCTCTTCTGCTCCTCACTGGGCATTTTGTGATTGAAAGACAGTTACCCATAAAAAGAGTGCAGAAGCCCAACACAAGCAGTGGCTTCTTTCCCTCTGTAAAATGAATGGAATCTCAAGTTGTTACCCTGTCTAGCAGTAACCAGTTTCAAAGACCTTCAGCAAGCTTCCTTAGTGGCGTGTGCATCCATGCTCACTCGTGTCTGACTCTTTGCGACCGCATGGACTGTAGCCTGCCAGGCTCCTCTGTCTATGGGATTTCCCAGGCAAGAATAGTAGAGTGGGTTGCCATTTCCTCCTCCAGAGATCTTCCTGACCCAGGGATCGAACCCTTGCTGCTTATGTCTCCTGCAATGACAGGTAGATTCTTTACCACTGACGCTATCTGGGAAGCAATCAGTGCAAAAGAATTCACTGATTAATTTAGTTAACTTTTCTTAAGCATCTATGTTATGCGAGGGATTGAGGTTTCAGATGTGCTGGACAAAGCCCATTTCCAAGAGTTTATGGCAAAACTCCAAAACTCACATGCTCTAAGGCCAGTGTAGTCCAGACAAATATAGGCTGTGGTATCTTCCCAAGGATACACTGGCAAGACTGAAGACTGTTCTTCATAGTGCCTTGTAGTGGACTTTGAAATAAGTTTCTAAATCCTGTGACTATCTTATGAAAGGGGGCTTCCCTTGTAGTTCAGTCAGTAAAGAATCTGCACTGCATCTTATGAAAAGCCTATTTATATTGCACTGTATTTTTGTTTTAAAACAATCGGTAAAAGAAAGATATACGCATATTGTTAATGCTCTACGATTTCTAGCATTATTCTAGTATTTCTCCATTTGCGCATATACTGAGTGCCTCAAAGTGTGGAAGTGACACAGACATCTCTGAGAATATAAAATAATAAGGATAGTATGAAACCATGGAAATGACATCATCTTTTTCTAGCACTTAAATCATCTCAAAGTAACTACGCTTTTCTTTTTAATCTGCAGTAAAGGTTTCTTATTGACTCTCTTTATAATGGCATGATGGCATTTCACTGTGGTTTGAAATTGTATTCTGCTGCACTTTAATCTAAAACCCTCCTGCATCAATTTCACTTCATTCTTTCTTGACCTATTGGTGTAAATAGAAAAAAAAAAGTCATTTACCATCTTTCATACTGGCTTTGCCTTACCTCTTTGCAATATATGTGGACAGAGTACATTGCTTATCATGCTGAACAAATGTTCAAATATAACCAATCAAGTCAAGAAGATTTATATACCAACTACACACACACACATACACACGTATACTGGTTATTGAGCAAACTACTTCCAAAACACTATACATATATTATCTTACAACATTTCTGTAAAGTTGTTTTTATTATCCCTGATTATGCAGCTGAGGAAATTGAATCTCAGAGAAGCTAAGTAACTTGCCCTAGGTCACACAGCTAATGAATTTTAGAGTTGGGACTTATGCCCAAGCCTATCTGACCTCAAAGTCCTGTTTCTGGCTCCAGACTGATGGGTGGTGTCTCATTTCTGGTTCTGGCATTAGATTCTACAGCTTTTAATTGCCAATAGACTCCACAAGCACTTTCTAAAGAAAACAATTCTCAACTTTGAACAACTCTACAGAGAATTTGAAAAAATGAAGAAGAAATCTGGAGAGGTCAGAGCCTTGAAATTTTTTCCCATCATATTTCTTAAAAGTAATAACTCAGAAAGATAAGGTGGTACTTACTTCCAGTAAAACTGGGACAGTCCCAGAAATGCTGACTCACTTGTAATGGAACATCATTCCTGGAATCATGTCCCATATAAAGTGGCCTGTCAGAATGCTAGCAGACACAAAGAGGCCTCTGTGATCATGGCACTTCTTCCCCTTCATTCCATCCAGAGTGTTCACGAGATATCGTCTGTCTGCTTGATGCTTACATGATAGGTTTGTGCTAGAGGCAGTGTTTCTCAGATTTTCCTAAACTATGTAGCTACCAGGGCATTTAGTTTCTTCAAAATGAACAAAGTTTGAAATTAGTCCTTTATTTCCTCTCCTTTACTAACTTCAGCATTTCATTTTGGGTTGTGTGTGTGTCTGTTTGTTGTTGTTTTTTTTTTTAACCCTATTTCATTTCTGTGAAAGTCATTTTTTTTTTTTTTTTTTTTGGCTGCACTGGGCTGCATGGGGAATCTTAGTCCCCCAGTCAGGGATAGAACTCTGGCCTTCAGCAGTGAAATTTTGGAGTCTTAACCACTGGACCACCAGAGAATTCCCATGCTTGCAAGTCATTTTTATAGAGTTCTGTTCTATATTAGAGCAGGAAGCAGAGCTCTGGCTCACTGTCTTGCTCCAAAACTCCCAGCCCAATCATTTCTAATACCCATCTCTGGCCCATCTTTTTCAAGATCCTTTTCTACTCTACCACTTCTCATTCCCTTCAGTACTCAGCCTTCAACCAACCGTTCCCTTTACTACAGGAAAATGATCTCACTTATGCACCTCCAAAGAGTCACATTGCATGGATGTTTCCACTCCTTATTTATTTACTCCCTGCAGTATGGGACACTGTTCACCATTCCCTCCTTGAAACTTTTACATCCCTTATTTTACATCCCATTTTCCTCCTGTTTGGCCAATCTTCCTCATTTTTACTCATAAAATCTTTCATTCACCCTTCTTTCTCCATCTTAAATATTAATCATTCCTGGGATTCTGCTTCTGCACTTTTAACTATACTCTTCCTGGGTGACCTCACCCTCAAGATGTCAAATAGGTCCTTTATACTGTGTCTGCCAATCTGTCTACTCTAATCATAATGAAAGCAAGGATCCCAGCAATCTTGCCTGAGGTATAGAAAGTAATTAAGAGATGTTTGTTGAATGCATTAAATATCCATCTCCAACTCAGCTTTCTCTCCTGAGCCCCAGACAATAAATATGTATGTATGTATATGTAGGTATATATATTATATATCTACCTATTGGACTACTCCATCTGAATGTCCTTCAGGCATCTCACATTTATCTTGTTCAAAAATGGCCTATTCTCTACTAGCCCCCAACCTCTTCCTTACCTTTGATTCTCTATTTCAGTAAATGACACCATGCAAATCAAACACACTGGAGGGTAGTCCTTATGACTCCTTTACTCACATGCCCTCTCCCCACATCCAGCTATTTATCATATTCCTTTGTCTTTCTCTTATAACTTTTCAAGTCTGTCTTCTCTATTCCCTCCACTCACACAGCCACAACCTTGGTTCAGGCCTCCATCCTGTATAACTACCATGGCCCCCATCTCTCACTGTCTCTCTAGCTCCTGATCACTCACTGCAGCTTCTACACCTCTGTCAGAATGTTGCTTTCTGAAAACAAACTCTCTCACATAAAGTTGTAGGTCCAGCATCAAAGTCCATGAATTTCCTCTTTCTCTGTTTTTAAAAACACTGGAACAGGTGCCTTTTATGAAAGAGTCAGTCAAGGCAAACACAACCATACCCCATAACAGGATTCAGCCAATATTCTCTAATGGGAGTCAGAGCCCTAGGTCAAGAGGACCCTAGATTCTTATGCTTTGTTCATGCAAGAGCAGTGAAGCTTGTGCCACATTCCTAGCCAATAGTTTATCTTGGATAGTACTTCCCTATAGTGAAATACTCCTTTACAATTATTGCTAGCATCCTCAGGCTACCTAGTAAACCCTCTAGTGCCAAATGAAATGATGGAGACTTAAACATTTACAGTAGCTACCTGAATAGAGTCTTTCAAATGCTAACTAACCTCCCTTGGAGTGTGTATTTCTGATTAAAGCACTTCAAATATTAGCAATCTGCCCCTAGAGGTTGGTTAAACGAAGTAAATGCATACATATGTATTACATTTTCTATGTTAAATAATTTTAAACTGAAATACAGACAATATAATGCCCCGTTTTGTGAGGCCTTATGCATATGCCTAATTTGCCTTCTGGGTAATGAAACAGAATCAATACATACCCAGCACTTGGCATTCTTGTCTCAATGCTCAAGACAAGAAAAGATAAGCAACAGATGTCTTGTTAATGAATAAATGAGTGACTTGATGAATCCATTAGTTACAAGGGCATGAGTTCTGGATGGGAACTCAGGATTCATTGCATTTATCTGGACTTCAGTCTTCCATTTGCTCTGACAGTAGTTAATGTTAAACTGAACCGTATGAAAATGCCATCTTCAAAGTTGAAAAACACACAAATATTGGCAGTTTTATATGATTCTTTCTTGCACAATGCTTCCAAGCCACCTTCAGACACACAAAGAGAAGCCAGTTTAAAGCAAGATCTATTCAAATGCTTAGTGACGAGGTCCCAGGAGAAGGGGACCCTTCCCTCTCAGTGTAGTGTCTCCAGCCTCCTTAATACTTTTAATCATTCAACAGGGCTTCGAGGTTGCCACGAAGTCATCACAGATCAATTAAATCCTGGGCGCTTCTGAGGTGACATTCAGATTAGTGGGAGGATAAAAGGAAATCAATTCTTCCTTTTCAGCCTGCAGGTGCCCACTGACTTCCTGGTGTGCACCGTGAACTCTCATTTCAAACACAAAGGCAAAGATGGCCTCTCCTTTCAGGGCCACTAGTTGATTGCAGAAGTGATGCTGGGAAGAATAGAAACCCCAGGGGTCTTGCCTTGCCATTAAGGGCACTGACACAAAAAGACCTCTTTATATCAGGAGTTAAGAAAGAGGAGAGGACAGAATTCCTATTTCACCAACCCTTGAAGTAAAATTACCTTGAGAATTTGGGCTTCAAACAGGGATAAGAGCACCAGCTTTCATTTTCTGGCCTACACGTGGATGGAAGAAATGCTTTTTGAGGAAGAGTGTCACTGCGGAGTGGGGAGGGGGAAGAAAGACAGTCAAGGTGAGGCAAAGTGAATTCCACCATTTAATTAGCAATCACCCCTGACCTGCCAGACACTGCCAATGTGATTCCTGAATGGAGTCAAAGCAAAAGAGCAGGTAATTAGACGGCGCGCACTAGAGCACTAGAGCATCACATTTCCAGAGCTTGCACTGAAAACAAACTGGATATATGTGCTGTGCTTTAAATATATTCTGCTTTCCAATTAGCGGTCAGAGTTGGTTTGTCAGTCACTCCACCTACAATGCATAAAGCACTGGAACACAGAGCAGGGAAAAGCCAGTTCAGAAAATCAATTACGCTTATATTTATATTCCCTCAAGGCTGAGGTGTCGCAAAAACTGCCGAAATATTATCTTTCTCTTTACAAAGGAGCAGAAAGAACGGGTGAGATTGCAATTCAATATAATGAATAAATCTCTGCCTGTTTGGGGAATGGTACAATAGCTGAATATTTACGAAACTGATGAAGGGAAATGCATTTCATATGGTCAGCAATTGTGGAAATATTCTACCATTTCTAAAGAACATAGGAACAAGTATGTGTTCAAGAAATAGAGTCATCTTTTAAATGTAAGGAGTTAACAGAAAATGTTTTAAAATCTAGCTTTTTATTGGATGGTGATTAGCAGAAGGAGTATATCTTGTCTATCTCACAGAGTCACGTGAGTGTAACGCACTCACACAAGAAGTGAAACTGAGTGTGTTTCACTCAGTTTGTGGTTTGCCCAAAACCAAGCGCCCTTCCCCAAAACCAAGTTCCCCCGCTGAATTTATGGTTAGCCTCTCTATCCAAAACTTTATTTATTCTCTTTCTTGCCCTACTCCCCTCAGGACTGGAGAGTATCAAAGGAAAGAGGGAATGAAACCAAGCAGGACTCTGCAAGTTCTCCCAGGTATAAAAGCCCTTCTCTGTCCCCCATTTTTTGTTTGTAGAAAAAGGCTTTTAATCTTCTAGGGCTTCTGAGTCCCAAAGAGTGGATTCAAGCAGTTACTAATTAAGGAAGTGAGGAAACACAGAAACAAGGAAAAGCAGTCGAGCAAGAAAAGTAATGATCACTTAAACAATAGCTCAGGAATAAAACAGAGTCCTAGTTCATCCTCAAGGTATCAATCTGATGCATATTTTTGAGTTTTTCTGCAGAACCTAAGACACCCCCCACTTCCCATACCCAGGTGAAAGATGTTGACTCCATGCTGACCACAGGCAGGTAGACCCAGACTGGTTGGAATCAGAAGGTTGATGATTAAAGTTTCAAAACATCACTGTTACAGAACAGCCAGTAAGTCAGAAGAGCTTTTTATTTTTCTTCTTCTGACTTACTGGTGGTATTTTTTTGGGCTCCAAAATCACTGTAGATGGTGACTGCAGCCATGAAATTAAAAGACGCTTACTCCTTGGAAGGAAAGTTATGACCAACCTAGATAGCATATTCAAAAGCAGAGACATAACTTGGCCAACAAAGGTCCATCTAGTCAAGGCTATGGTTTTTCCAGTGGTCGTGTATGGATGTGAGGGTTGGATGATAAAGAAAGCTGAGTGCCAAAGAATTGATGCTTTTGAACTGTGGTGTTGGAGAAGACTCTTAAGAGTCCCTTGGACTGCAAGGAGATCCAACCAGTCCATTCTGAAGATCAGTCATGGGTGTTCTTTGGAAGGACTGATGCTAAAGTTGAAACTCCAGTACTTTGGCCACCTCATGTGAAGAGTTGACTCATTGGAAAAGCCTCTGATTCTGGGAGGGATGTGGGGCAGGAGGAGAAGGGGACGACAGAAGATGAGATGGCTGGATGGCATCACCTACTCAATGGACGGGAGTCTGAGTGAACTCCAGGAGTTGGTGATGGACAGGGAGGCCTGGCATGCTGCAATTCATGGGGTCGCAAAGAGTCAGACATGACTGAGCGACTGAACTGAACTGAACTGAACTGAAATCAGAAGAAAGTCCACAAGCTGCAACGCTCACCCCAAATATTGCTTTTAAAAGCCCTTTCTAGAAAGCCATTGGACAGTTTAGGTCTTTTGAGCACCAACTGCCCCCTGCAGTGCGAGCCTGAAGCCCTAACCACTGGACAACCAGGGAATTCCCTCAAATTTTGCCCAAAGATTTTAGCATCTATCTTACTTAGTGACTTTTTCTACTGGATTTTCACAGTAAGAATTATATATTTCCTTCAACTGTATAAGGAAAAGTTGTTCCTTCTCCTCATTTATTTATTTCATCATGTATTTATATTTGTACTGACTCAAGGATACTTATTTTATTCTACTGGTCATAATCCCAATATTATAGTTACTTATTTTATTGTTCAGATCATTCCATTATGGCCTTTGGGAGTTCCAACTTACCTCCCGTGTCCTTGCTGCTGCTGCTGCTGCTAAGTCAGTTCAGTCATGTCCAACTCTGTGCAACCCCATAGGCGGCAGCCCACCAGGCTCCCCCGTTCCTGGGATTCTCCAGGCAAGAACACTGGAGTGGGTTGCCATTTCCTTCTCCAATGCATGAAAGTGGAAAGTGAAAGGGAAGTTGCTCAGTCGTGTCCGATTCTTCGCGACCCCATGGACTGCAGCCCACCAGGCTCCTCCATCCATGGGGTTTTCCAGGCAAGAGTACTGGAGTGGGGTGCCATCGCCTTCTCCCATGTCCTTATGATACATCCTTTATACATATTTTATTTAGCTGTGCCAAGTCTTAGTTGTGGCACACAAGATCTTTAGTTGTGGCATGTGAGCTCTAGTTCCCTGATCAGGGATCGAAACTGGGCGCCCTACATTGGGAGCACCGAGTCCTAGCCAGTGGACCACCAGGGAAGTCTCTGTCATCCTTTTTTTGAGTATATCTCTTTTTTTGACATTGCAAGATGTTCCAGTCTCTACTCTTTATTTTTGTCCACCCCAGCTTTTCCAAAGACTTCTGGTTTCTTTCACAGAAGAAGCAAAATTATAAACCAAGACTTTGCCACTAGGTGTACTCATGCCTACTATGTTATCATTACTTCTAGGCTCAGTGAGCAAGGATGGGAAATATCTATATGAATACTAACCTACATATAAACATCTACATTTATTTCTACATATATCTGTCTCTATGTATATATGTAAATCTGTAAATTCATATTCATGAATCATGCCTATGATTCCAATCCAACACCATGAGGCTCATTTCAGCCTTCTTGCTTTATTTATCTCCTTTAAGCCAATAGTGAGAGACCCAGCTCTCACTTTCTATGGTATGTTCGTTTGTTTGTTCAATACTAGCACACATGTAACATAGTTACACAATTGCTCATCTATACCCCTAAGAGAAACAGATTTACTAACTAGATAACAGTATCTGTATATATTTCTTTTAATCTTTTCCTCCCAGTATCCAGCTGTGAGGATATTCTTTTAAAACCTTATTTAGGTTGAAGTGAAATGAAGTGAAGTGAAGTCGCTCAGTCGTGTCCGGCTCTTTGCGACCCCATGGACTGTAGCCCACCAGGCTCCTCCGTCCATGGGATTCACCAGGCAAGAATACTGGAGTGGGTTGCCATTTCCTTCTCCAGGTGATCTTCTCAACCGAGGGATCGAACCCAGGTCTCCCACATTGCAGGCAGATGCTTTAACCTCTGAGCCACAGCTTCAGTGCAGTAATGTTACTCATTTGTAATACAATTAGGTACATCCCATTTTGGATTTTCTCCACTTCCTAGTTGATTTAATTATTAACTGGGGAGAAGGTATATATGTGAAATATTATTATGGCTCTAAAAGTCAAGCCTATAAAAAAAATACTCAGAAAAATATTTCTCCCTTTTCATCCCTCCCAACCTATTCCCAATCATTCTTTTTTCTTCAGCTGTCATACCAAACTCAGTAGATAACCAATCTCTTTAGCTTCTTATTTATCTTTCCTGTATTTCTTTTGCATACATGTGCAGATATGTATGTAAATCCTTATACCTCTTCTTTCTCACACAAACCGTGGCATTACTATATATTTTTTTATACTTTTCCTTTTTAAAAAATTTTTATTGGAGTATAGTTGATTCACAATGTTGTGTTAGTTTTAGGTGTACAGCAAACATATACAAATATCCACTCTTTTTCTTTAGATTCTTTTCTCACAGTAAATATGCCCTGTAAATCTCTCCTTATCAGCTCATAGAGATCTTTCTCTCCCTTTTTTCATAGTGTCAGAGTACTCCATTGTCTAGGTGTACTATAATTTATCCAGTGATTTCCCAGTGTGTTGCAATTTAGGTGACAACCTAAAAAATATCAACATTTTGTAATTACAAGCAATACTGTCTTAAATAACCTTGGCATATGTATTTTATATATATTGGAAGTATGTCTTCTTGGTAGATTCCTAGAAGTGTGATTTCTGGGTCAAAAACCAAATGCATGTGTAGTTCTATTAGGCATTACCAACTTTCACTCCAGAAGAGAGTTGTAGTCATGCAGATTCTCATCAGGTACTTATTAGGGAGTGTCTGTGTCCTCACAGACTCGCCAGCAAGACATGTTGACATGCTTTTTTATTTTTGCCAGTTTGACAGTGAGAAATTATATTTCAGCGTTGTTTTAATGTACATGTATCTAATTATAAGTGAATCTGAACATCTTTTCATTGTGTTTAAATGTTCCTTATATATTTTTGGATCTATTCGTGATTTTTTCCCATTTTTCTAATAGATTTGGCCCTTTGCCTCTCAATGTCTACAATCTCCCTCTCTCTCTGTTATATATATGTATATATGGGCTTCCTAGGTGGCAAACTGATAAAGAATCCACTGCCAATGCAGGAGACAAAAGAGATGGGGGTTTGGTCACTGGGTCAGGAAGATCCCCTGAAGTAGGATATGGCAACTCACTCCAGTATTTTTGCCTGGAGAATACCATGGACAAAGGAGACTGGCAGGCTACAGTCCATGAGGTCACAAAGAGTTGGACACAACTGAGCAACTGAGCATACACACGCACACACACACACACACACACACATATATATGTATTTGTCTGTGGTATATGTTACAGAGATTTTTCTCCTCATTTTCCCTTTGGTTATGTGTATGATACGTGGCTCCTCCCTGTTGGCTCAGTGGTAAAGAATCCACCTGCCAAGCAGAAAGACATAGGTTTGATCCCTGGGTCAGGAAGATTCCCTAGAGAAGGAAATGGCAACCCACACCAGTATTCTTGCCTGGGAAATCCCATAGACGGAGAAGCCTGGTGGGCTATAGTTCATGGGATCCCAGAGTCAGACACGACTTAGCAGCTAAACCACCCATAATATGTGGAGGGTTTTATCACAATGTTAGGGGAAGCACACTGATTGAAACCACTCAGCCTGGCCAGGTACCATAGTAACCATTTGCATGAGTTGTTTTATGACAGGAGATCCTGATAAGGAATACAGAACTAATAAGCCACCACCAACTGGAAGAGTTTGGGAAAGGTCTAAAGGAGACACTGCGTGTCCGTCCACTTCCCAGAATCCCTCTCACTAGCACTCATCTTGGCTGAGCCATGTGTGCGCCACCAGAAAAGACTCTGAATTAGAATGATTGGTCAAAGACCACCTGGAAACTAATCCCATCACCATAAAACCCGACATTGCAAGCCACGTGGCAGAGTAGTTCTCCTGGGTTTCCTTACTGTACTGCTCTCCACCCGGGTGCCCATTCCCAATAAAATCTCTTGCTTTGTCAGCACATGTGTCTCCTCGGACAATTCATTTCCAAGTGTTAGACAAGAGCCCAGTTTCGGGCCCTAGAAGGGGTCCGCCTTCCTGCAACAACAAAAGCTTTTTTTTTGTTAAATTTTTATATGGTCAGATTTCTTAATCTTTACTGTTATTGACCCTGGATTTTGAGTCACAGAGAGTCTTTCCCTGTGCCTTTAATAATGTTAAAGAGGAATTTATCCATGTTTTCTTCATATACTTATATGATAGTATTTTTAACATTTAGATCCCTAATGCCTTTGGAGTTTCTCCTTGTGTATAACATGAGAAATGGGTCTAATTTTATCTTCTTCCAAATGGCCCAGTTGTCCAGCACCATTAAAAAGTTCAGCTTTACTCCAGCGATTGGAGATGCCATTGAATAATTTCTAAATCTGCAACAACGAAGAGAGGAAAACCAGCAACAGACAAGAAAGACATTTCCAAAATTGTTACACAAAGCAGACAGAAGAGCATTGACAAATGAAGTCGAGCTAAGGAAATTCCTATGGAAAGGACATTTTATGATGATTTTTTAAAGTCAATTCATCAAGAATATATAACAATCTTAAATGTGCATGACTATACTGTGTCTCCTGACTGATTTTCTAATCTAACAAAATGCTATGGCCCTCATTTAACTCAAAAGTTGGGTTGGAAAATCATTTCTTTATTTGTTCTTCTGAAATTTTTTCCATTTCACCCTACAGAGCCAGAGGCATAATGAGGAGCTTCTAGCCACATCTCCAATAACATCTTGACATTCCTGACATATTTTAGGTCCTTGGAAAACAGCTGGATATAGTACTCATTCAATTCTTCCAGCTGTGAGTTTTTACCTTTTGCTTTTGCTTTTTAAATTTTACCAATTCATTTCTACTCTCCTAGAAAAGCTTCAGGTAATAAAAAACGTCCATTTGTTTTAACAGTAGTGGTTCTGGGATAGCACTTTTTATCCTAAAAGACCATGAACAGCCAAGCAGAGCAGCTTTGGCTGTTACATGGGCCTTCCAACTCCATGCTAGACCTCGATCAGCTTCACACTCTGCAAAAGCACTGAGAGACAAATCAGTTAAATTCATAAATACTTGGTGTTAATTACAAATTCGATGGTGAATTTTGTTGTAAGTAGGATCAGTTTGACATTTTGGAAACTCTCCAGAATCCAAGTTTAAGGTGTGCATGAGGTGGCTAGACTAAGCATCTAGGTTTCATACCAAAAGGTTTTATCCCTATCTCTGAGCTGTTAGACTGTGTGTGTCAGCCAAAGTCTTTACTTCTTGTTTATAAACGTCTTTCCTCCAGGGAGTTCTCCTCACATTTATTATCTTTTCAATCATCCACCTATTCCCTCAGAGAAAGCAAAGTGGGGAAACAGGTTATATGGACTCTTTCATTCCTGGGTGGGACTGTGAGTTTCAGAGAGAACAAATAAGTAAGTTGAATCTGAATGTTTTTTAATGCTGTCATAAGACATTTGTGGCATTATCATGTAAATTTTATTGTTTTAATCCCTGAAGTGTCTACTGAGAGTAAGAGGTGAAGTCTTCCTCATGAGGATCCTTAGTGTTAATCAATTCAAAATTTAATGTGGAAAAAAGCTTTACAGCATGGTAGCAATAATGTTGGAGAAGGCGATGGCACCCCACTCCAGTACTCTTGCCTGGAAAATCCCATGAACCGAGGAGCCTGGTAGGCTGCAGTCCATGGGGTCCCAAAGAGTTGGACATGACTGAGCGACTTCACTTTCACTTTTCACTTTCATACACTGGAGAAGGAAGTGGCAACCCACTCCAGTGTTCTTGCCTGGAGAATCCCACGGACGGGGGAGCCTGGTGGGCTGCCGTCTATGGGGTCGCACAGAGTCAGACACGACTGAAGGGACTTAGCAGTAGCAGCAGCAATAATGTTGGTCAAATTTTTCACACATAATACACAAACCCATCAGATTCTCTTCTCGTCAAGTCCTATTCCCTTGCCTGCACTATAAGGATTTATGAGATCTGTCATAGTTAGGAATAAATCACTGAATTTCTTCATCTGTAAAATGAGGCCTCTGGCCTAGCCCATGTCTTATGCCCCAGGTACTTGGTAAGAATGAAAGATGTGAAAAGTTCCTTGAAAGTGAAAGTAAAAGTCACTCGATCATGTCTGGCTCTTTGCAACCCCATGGACTATACAATTCTCCAGGCCAGAATACTGCAGTGGATAGCCTATCCCTTCTCCAGGGGATCTTTCCAACCCAGGAGTCAAACTGGGGTCTTCTGCATTACAGGCGGATTCTTTACCAGCTAAGCTACGAGGGAAAATTTCCTTACCTGTGTGGTCCACTACAGAAGGGAATGGCAAACCACTCCAGTATTCTTGCCTTGAGAACCCCATGAACAGTATGAAAAAGCAAAATGATAGGATACTGAAAGAGGAACTCCCCAGGTCTGTAAGTGCCCAATACGCTACTGGAGATCAGTGGAGAAATAACTCCAGAAAGAGAGAAGGGATGGAGCCAAAGCAAAAATTATACCCAGTTGTGGATGTCACTGGTGATAGAAGCAAAGTCTGATGCGGTAAAGAGCAATATTGCATAGGAACCTGGAATGTCAGGTCCATGAATCTAGGCAAATTGGAAGTGGTCAAACAGGAGATGACAAGAGTGAACATAAACATTCTAGGAATCTGTGAACTAAAATGGACTGGAATGGGTGAATTTAACTCAGATGACCATTATATCTACTACTATGGGCAGAAGTCCATTAGAAGAAATGGAGTAGCCATTATGATCAACAAAAGAGTACAAAATGCAGTACTTGGATGCAATCTCAAAAACGACAGAATGATCTCTGTTCATTTCCAAGGCAAACCATACAATATCGTGGTAATCCAAGTCTATACCCCAACCAGTAATGCTGAAGAAGCTGAAGTTGAATGGTTCTATGAAGACCTACAAGACCTTTTAGAACTAACACCCAAAAAAGATGTCCTTTTCATTATAGAGAACTGGAATGCAAAAGAAGGAAATCAAGAAACACCTGGGGTAACAGGCAAATTTGACATTGGAATACAGAATGAAGCAGAGCAAAAGCTAATAGAGTTTTGCCAAAAGAACGCACTGGTCATAGCAAACACCCTCTTCCAACAACACAAGAGAAGATTCTACACATGGACATCACCAGATGGTCAACACTGAAATCAGATTGATTATATTCTTTGCAGCCAAAATGGAGAAGCTCTATACAGTCAACAAAAACAAGACTGGGAGCTGACTGTGGCTCAGATCATGAACTCTTTATTGCCAAATTTGGACTTGAAGAAAAGAGGGAAAACGACTAGACCATTCAGGTATGACCTAAATCAAATCCCTTATGATTATATAGTGGAAGTGAGAAATAGATTTAAGGGACTAGATCTGTTAGATAGAGTGCCTGATGAACTATGGATGGAGGTTCATGACATTGTTCAGGAGACAGGGATCAAGAGCATCCCCATGGAAAACAAATGCAAAAATGCAAAATGGCTGTTGGGGAGGCCTTACAAATAGCTGTGAAAAGAAGAGAAGCAAAAAGCAAAGGAGAAAAGGAAAGATATAAGTACCTGAATGCAGAGTTCCAAAGAATAGCCAGGAGAGATAAGAAAGCCTTCCTTAGCGATCAATGCAAAGAAATAGAGGAAAACAACACACTGGGAAAGACTAGAGATCTCTTCAAAAAAATAGGAGATACCAAGGGAACGTTTCATGCAAAAATGGGCTCGATAAAGGACAGAAATTGTATGGACCTAATAGAAGCAGAAGATATTAAGAAGAGGTGGCAAGAATACACAGAAGAACTATATAAAAAAGATGTTCACGACCCAGAAAATCACAATGGTGTGATCACTCACCTAGAGCCAGACATGCTGGAATGCGAAGGCAAGTGAGCCTTAGAGAGCATCACTACGAACAAAGCTAGTGGAGTTGATGGAATCCAGTTGAGCTATTTCAAATCCTGAAAGATGATGTTGTGCAAGTGGTGCACTCAATATGCCAGCAAATTTGGAAAACTCAGCAGTGGCCACAGGACTAGAAAAGGTCAATTTTCATTCCAATCCCAAAGAAAGGCAATGCCAAAGAATGTTCAAACTACTGCACAATTGCAGTCATCTCACATGCTAGTAAAGTAATGCTCAAAATTCTCCAAGCCAGCCTTCAGCATTACGTGAACTGTGAACTTTCTGATGTTCAAGCTGGTTTTAGAAAAGGCAGAGGAACCAGAGATCAAATTGCTGACATCCGCTGGATCATGGAAAAAGCAAGAGAGCTCCAGAAAAACATCTATTTCTGCTTTAATGACTATGCCAAAGCCTTTGACTGTGTGGATCACAATAAACTGTAGAAAATTCTGAAAGAGATGGGAATACCAGACCACCTGACCTGCCTCTTGAGAAACCTATATGTAGGTCAGGAAGCAACAGTTAGAACTGGACATGGATCAACAGACTGGTTCCAAATAGGAAAAGGAATACATCATGGCTGTATATTCTCACCCTGCTTATTTAACTTGTATGCAGAGTACATCATGAGAAACACAGGGCTAGAAGAAGCACAAGTTGAAATCAAGATTTCTGGGAGAAATATCAATAACCTCAGATATGCAGATGAAACCACCCTTATGGCAGAAAGTGAAGAGGAACTCAAAAGCCTCTTGATGAAAGTGAAAGAGGAGAGTGAAAACGTTGGCTTAAAGCTCAACATTCAGAAAACGATGATCATGGCATCTGGTCCATCATGTCATGGGAAATAGATGGGGAAACAGTGAAGACAGTGTCAGAGTTTATTTTGGGGGGCTCCAAAATCACCGCAGATGGTGGCTGCAGCCATGAAATTTCAAGACACTTACTCCTTGGAAGGAAAGTTATGAACAACCTAGATAGCGTATTCAAAAGCAGAGACACTACTTTGCCAACAAAGGTCCATCTAGTCAAAGCTGTGGTTTTTCCAGTGGTCATGTCTGGATGTGAGAGTTGGACTGTAAAGAAAGCTGAGTGCCAAAGAATTGATGCTTTTGAACTGTGGTGTTGGAGAAGACTCTTGAGAGTCCCTTGGACTGCAAGGAGATCCAACCAGATCTCCTAAAGGAGATCAGCCCTGGCTGTTCTTTGGAAGGAATGATGCTAAAGCTGAAACTCCAGTACTTTGGCCACCTCATGCGAAGAGTTGACTCACTGGAAAAGACTCTGATGCTGGGAGGGATTGGGGGCAGGAGGAGAAGGGGATGACAGAGGATGAGATGGCTGGATGGCATCACCAACTCTATGGACGTGAGTTTGAGTGAACTCCGGGAGTTGGTGATGAACAGGGAGGCCTGGCGTGCTGCGATTCATGGGGTTGGAGAGTCAGACATGACTGAGCGACTGAAACTGAACTTGGAAAAATGCCGGGGTCCAGTCCCGGTGGATACAGGGTGATTCGAAGGTGGGGGGACGGAGTCGGTGTCTTTGAAAAAATACATATTTAATTACAGATATTTAGAGAGATTAGAAACGGATAGTGTAGTAGGAAGATTAATGAAGAAAAAGAGGCTAAATAACTTGGATTACATGGAATAGCATCCATGCTCCAGATGGGAATTCAGCCAGAAAAACGGGAGCAAGAAAGAAGCGACATGGGGAATCAGTCTTTCCGGAAACTGATCCGATTGCTTTATTTTGGGGTTTGCTTATATACCTTTTGTTACACATAGGGATGAATACAGAGTCACGTGGGGGTCAGCAGTCCTGACCTTTATCAAAATCAGGTGCTTCACATAAATGTATAAAAAAGGTCTTAGGGATATTACATCATCTTCTGGCCATGACTGAGACCTGCTGACATTTTATGATCCTTTCTTTCTGATAACCAAAAAACTTATTTTTTCCAAGGGTGTTTTTTCTTAAACCAGGCACCAAATAAAGTTACATTCCTATAGGGTGAGGGTGTAGTGAGTTACAATCAAGAAAGGAATTTATTTAACCCAAGGTTAACATGATTAATCTTAAAGGTTAATACTTATTTCTCCTATATACTTAAAGGTTAATACTTATTTCTCCTATATGTTAGTTATATTCATTATAAGGGCAGGGAACATGGAGATTTAGCAGCAAACATCAGCCCAACAAATGAAAATCCTTTCACCAATGCTCCCCTTAGGATCTATTTAGTCTTAAGATAGTGATAAAGTTACATTTTTACATAGCAAGGACACAATGATTTATAACAAAGTACAGTGATCTATTATAAAAGAGAAAATTCATTAACTCAAAAAGTCTAGTATTGCTAACCTTAAAAACTACTATATTTCCTTTACTATATTCCAAATACATTGATTAATATATTCCCAGATGCCTAAGGATATGGAGGCCTGGCGGCAATCTTTGACTCAACAAGAAGAAAAAGCCTATGCTAATTAAGACTCTCAAAATACTCCAAAACTCTCTGTGCTGTTTATGGTTAAGAGGTAGTAAACAATCATGTGCATAGTGGCAGGAGTATGGATAATCCTGTCACACAAGCTAGTCTGTCAGCAGAGAGGTTTGACCTGAGACATCCTTGTCCCACCCAGAGCAGGGAATTAGCAGCAATTATTGACACAACAAATGAAAAACCCTTCACCAATATAATTCCTAACCAACCCACTATACTAATAATTTCTAACTCCCCAAAAGAATTTGCCTTTAGTAAATCTAAACAATCACATGTGGCCAGACAAACCTATACAGGCGGGCTAGATAACCTTCAGAGCAGTCCATAAGCTGAAACACTCTTTTCATGCCCAGGAATTTTTATTGCCTTGGAGCTGCAAGTTTACTCCTTCTCTGAGAGAAACGGTTATAGGGGAGAGCCCCCCATAAAGTCAGAGGTGTAGGTGAGAGCATAAAACAGACTCTGGTTTTGGGGTAGATGCTCGGGAACTGGGGGTTTCCTGAGGCTTGATCACGCCTTTGCGTATGCCAAGCCTCCTTCCTCATGACACTTGCCATGGGCGGAGTTCCTCACGCTGGCCCCCGGCAGGAAAAGGCAATTACATATGGCTAGTCAGGCAGATTATTACAGATCAACTGTCATTTAAGGGAAATACGAAGACTTTATACTATGATCTGAGTGAGAATAAAAATAAAAAAGAATAAATGTAGGACTTCCCTTGTGGTCTGAGGTTACGATTCTGTGCTTCCAATGCAGGCGGCATGGGTTTCATCCCTCTTGGGGGAACTAATATTCCACATGCTGTGCACTATGGCCAAGTGAAAAAAAAATTACCTAATTACCTGTTACTGTTTTCTGTCTTCCAATATGTATATCTAATGGATCATGGTTATGATCTTAATCAATGAGGCTTTCCTAGGGTGGTCACCATTTGGAGGTATTTATATGGTTTTTACATTTTATTATGTTTATTATGGAATTCCCTGGTGGCTCAGAGGTTAAAGTGTCCACCTGTAATGCGGGAGACCTGGGTTCGATCCCTGGGTAGGGAAGATCCCCTGGAGAAGGAAATGACAACTCACTCCAGTATTCTTGCCTGGAGAGTCCCATGGATGGAAGAGCCTGGTGGGCTACAGTTTTCAGGGTCACAAAGAGTCAGACATGACTGAGCAACTTCATTAACTCCTGAAATTATTAATGTTTTGGGGATATTGTCTTCTCATGCATAATTTTAATTACTCCTGAAAACAGTCAAAAGAAGAAAACATTATTATCCTTATTTTACAAATTAAATGTGATACAGAAAAAAATTACAAAAGAAACTTACTTGGGATATTATAGACAGTGGGTGGTACAGCTGAGATTTGAATTCAGGTCTTTAATTTTTAAATATTAATACATATTTGTTCCAATACATGGAACATTTGCCACCAATGACACTTTTCATCTTAATTTCAATTAATTCTAATAGTTTGAATTATGTAATTCACAAAATGGAATGTATCTGTATTGGTTATTTTGGAAATACTGGGTTTTTGGACAAATTGGGACTGTCACGAATAGAAGATGGATAAATGCTGTCCCTTGCTGGAAGAGGCATCCCTGGGGAGTTTGCTGCATGTGTGGACTCTAAAGGGTGCTTCATGATTGCTCTTTGCTCTGCGCATGTGTGCATGCTAAGTCGCTTCATTCATGTCTGACTCTTTGTGACCCTATGGACCATAGCCCACCAGGCTCCTCTATCTGTGGGAATCTCCAGACAAGAATAATGGAGTGGGTCACTGTGCCTCCTCCGGGTGATCCTCCTAATGCAGGGAACAAACTCATGCCTCTTACATCTCCTGCAGCGGCAGGTGAGTTCTCTCTTTTTTTAAATATACATTTATTTATTTTAATTGGAGGCTAATTACTTTACAATATTGTATTGGTTTTGCCATACATCAACATGAATCCACCACGGGTATACACATGTTCCCCATCCTGAACCCCACTCCCACCGTCTTCCCCATACCATCCCTCTGGGTCATCCCAGTGCACCAGCCCCAGGCATCCTGTATCATGCATCGAACCTGGACTGGCGATTCATTTCATATATGATATTATACATGTTTCGATGCCATTCTCCCAAATCATCCCACACTCTCCCTCTCCCACAGAGTCCAAAAAACTGTTCTATACATCTGTGTTTCTTTTGCTGTCTCGCATACAGAGTTACCACTAGCGCCACCTGGGAAACCCCCATGATTGTTCTGCTGCTGCTGCTAAGTCACATCAGCCATGTTCGACTCTGTGTGACCCCATAGATGGCAGCCCACCAGGCTCTTGTCCCTGGGATTCTCCAGGCGAGAATACTGGAGGGGGTTGCCATTTCCTTCTCCAGTGTATGAAAGTGAAAAGTGAAAGTGAAGTTGCTCAGTTGTGCCGACTCTTCGCAACCCCATGGACTGCAGCCTACCAGGCTCCTCCGTCCATGGGATCTTCCAGGCAAGAGTACTGGAGTGGGGTGCCATTGCCTTCTCCATGATTGTTCTATGATCTGGTAAATCTGGGGAAGGAGGTTTTGTGGGTGTTTTCTAAAAGATATTTGACAAAAGAACAATGTTCAAGGCTAAGATTATTACTGCCATACATGATGGCATTAGTTTTCAACTTGTATTTTGTCCCAACATTCCTGCGGGATGCAATACACTGATATCGGTAATAGTGTGTGGTTCTCTCCTCCACCAATTCATAGCCACGTGGACACAGGCCCTAAGCCTGTCTGAGTAAGCTTAGGGTAGGGTGGTGAGGTCTCTGTAGAAATCTGTAAAAGTCCCCTTTCTCAGATGACTCAGCTATGGGTGGTGGAAGAGGTAAGGAGAACAGTATTCCCACTAAATAAACTCAGTCCTTATTAGCACAAAACACGCCTTTCAGCCAATTGTTAGAAATACAGCCTAAAAAAGTTCCAAACAAGTTCCCCTTCCTCCAGCCTGGTGTAGCTCCATGTCCTTGGTAAGTATAGGCTGTTCTTCAGTCTTGAATCTCCTCTTGGGGACTCTCCTCTTGGGGCCAGCTGGAACACAATCTCCACAACCATCGGCAGTGACCCTTCTTAGCTTGAGTCTCTACGTTTCACTAGAAACACAGACTGGCTCTAAGTACCTGTTAGAAGATTAAAACCTCAATCTCTTTGCCCTTGATAATTATCAACAGCTCAGTTTATTTACTAAAAAAAAAAGAAGAAGAAGAAGAAGAGGAAAAGAAAGAAAAACATACATAACAAAAAATTTAGCCTTACCAGAAATTAATGAAACTCAAATTAAAATCATTTTTCACTTTAAGGAATGTCATCTAAAATCTGAATTTTTAGCTTTTCTTGAAAAGCTAAAGATCTGGGCTATCCTTAGTCTTCATTCCTGGATGACAACAGTTGGCAAAACCTGTGTCAGCATCCCCATGAAAATGGGACGTGCCATCTCCAGTTCTTTCCTGTCTCCAGTGCATTCTCCCTATTGTCTCATACATCTTCCCGCTCATTTCCCTGGCCTCTGTTGGCTTTTGAGTTTGAAAACCCTGAGGAAGCGCCCTTCTCTGCTCCAGTCATTTGTGGCCAGAAGGGTGGAGTCAGGTGACAAGAAACAAGCCCCTATTTGTAAGAAGTGATATGGTCCTGCTCCCTTAGCAGAGGGCCATGAATATAGATAGAATATCTTCAGAAGGGAGCTAAGGGCATGGTAGACATTCTTGGCTTCCCTTATCCATTACACAAACAGGGCAAATGATCTATTTTTGTAAATTTAAACGTGTACTGTTAAATTGCATAGAGATATGGTTACAGTATATTATGAGAAAGCAGGTTCAAATCAATAAGACAGTATCCCACTTTCATAATAAATGAATGAATTTATATGCAGGCATTGCTTGTTATCTGAATCGAATCATTTCTTGGTTTGATATGATGGATATCAAATTTACAAGTAGTGGGGAATGGGCCTTATACCTGTTTCAAGCCCATCCAAAAACCCTAAGCAATTTTTCAAAATTTAACTAAATACTCTTAAACACCTATATAGGGAGACAAGATGGCTAAGTAGAAAGACCTTGAGTTCCTCTCAGGAAAACACCAAAGTCACAACTAATTGGTTAACAACTATTCAAAAAAAAGAAAAGAAAAACTGGAACCTACCAAAAAGTACTCTACATCCAAAGACATAAAGTAGAAATCGAAAATTTAGATGGGGCACACTCATGATATAAACACGTGTATAACTCCAAGGATTTCTGCATAAATCTATTAGGTAAAACGTCAATCACATAATTATTTAATGGGTTTTTAGTAGATGTATTTTCATGTATAATAATATGCAACAATAAGTAGAAATTTGTTTTTCTTCTGTGCAAGCATATGCTGTAATGCAAACAAAAACTATATATTTAAAGTTATGAAGTGAATGTAGACAGAACTTGGTTAAATAATCAAACATGAAAAAATTTTAAATGATTATTTACCCAGTAAGGAGTGAGTTCTAGAGAGGAAGATGAAACCTCAGTTCTGTAGACAGTGATGGCTCTCAGGGATGGATGCGGTGTGGGAGGGGGCTCACACTGAGCAAGTGAAACAGCACACACCCACAGTGCATCTGTGTTCAAGCATCTCGTGGCCCTTGAGTCTCCAGAAGCGGATGGCCATGAACCATTATCTGAAATGGTAGATAACCAAGGACCAAAAGAAGTAAACAAAAGACCTGCAAAAACAAATATTTTATCTGCATAATTCCACTTTTCCTAAAGATCCAGCTACAGGTATTTCTGGCTCCTTTCTGTCTCTTCCTCTGACCTAGAATGAACGTCAAGTTAAGCAAGTTTCTTGGTTGTAAGTTTTTTGTACCATCTGCTTTACTAAATCTAACCTCCTGCCTAAGATTTAGGATTTTTGTTTTGCGTTAATCACTTCCTTAAAACTTTGGAAGTCAGCAACAATTGCGGGACCTGTTTTTCTCCATATTCCATTCACTGTTTGTTATGATACATGCCAAACCCAGTTGATAAATCTGAAGACCTTCTGAATGTCAAAACTCTTCCATAAATCCTGAATCGAAGCAGTGTTGCCGGCAACACCAGACCATATATCAGCATATAAGCACCAAGTAGTACATCACCATCTGTAAACAATGTGCCTAGAAGGCTGCAGGACTCTCAGAGGCTACAATAAGACATAATGCTGGGAGGCATAAAGACCACTGTGACATTATCTCCGTAACTGTCAACACTAGAAGGACATCTGGGAGCATTGTCTATTATCAAAAAAGCATTGTTTGCAAGTTTTCCATCTTTTTGTAGCCTTTGATGAATGGAAACATTTAGTTCCTCGTGTAATCACTGAACGCTGCCCTGGTCCCCCAGTCTTTACGAACTGAATATCACACAACAGACGATTTATTTTTCAATAGTCTCTAAAAGGCAACGGGGGTTCTGAAGTGATACACCAGCAGAGGTGTTAGCTTAGAATCACATTCACTTCTGAACAGTCTTAGCCTGTTTGGGATGGTTTATGTTCTGGCACATTTATCTCCTTTTTTCGGAAATGAATGAAAGAGATAGCATTTGTTTTCAAAATAACCCAATTTCATCAACATTAAAATTTTGTTTTGCAGTTCAGTCACCTTTGTCAATAGTTTTCTACGATTTACGGGCTCATCTACTTTCTTAACAGGCTTTTTGGCATTCTTAGAAGACATTTTCATGTCATAATGTGGAAAAGGTGATGAGATAATGCACAACATGTTTAAAGTGTGCAAGCACAGGATTCAGTCTTGCCAAAAGAGCTGAAAGCCTACGCCAGCACGCTCTTTTCTCTCCTGAATCTGTACACAGATCAAACAGCATTGCTGCTGTAACAATGTGGATTTGTTATAACAACTCTTCCTTTCAGATGTTGTGTTTTGGTAAAAAAAAAATTACAAGTCATTTATAAGTCATTTAAACAAAGATTTGGATAGCGAGATTAAGGTGGCAAGAATTACCGTTCACATAAAAGGATACTAACCAAGGTTAATAGTAACTATCCCTGAAAGATGGAACAAAGTAATTCAAAAAAATTTCTTTTTATCAAGTCTTATAATCTATTGAAAATGAATATGTATCAGTTTTACAGTTAAATGGAGAAAATAGATAGTAGAATACAATGCCATCTACCTGGACTAGCAGAGTATTTCTTGGCTGAAACACAGTTTTGGTCCTCCAAGCATAAAGGCATTTTAACAATATTTTCCATCCACTTATGCTGCATAACTTTATTTAAAATGTAGCAAGGTATTGGACTTCCCTGGTGGTACAGTGAATGAGAATCCACCTGCCAGTGCAGGGGACACAGATTCAATCCCTGATCCAGGAAGATTCCACAGGCCATGGAGCAATTAAGCCTGTGCGCCACAGCTACTGAAGCCTGTGATCCATAGCCCTTCTGCCACAAATGCTCATGTGCCCTAGAGCTGGAGCTCTGCAACAAAATAAGCCACCACAGTGAGCAGCCCACCACAGCTAGACAGTAGCCCCAGTCGTCACAACTAGAGAAAAGCCTGAGAAGCAATGAAGACGCAGCAATGCCAAAAAAAAAAAAAAAGTAGCAAGATATTGAAATAGGACTCTGTTTTGAATCAGTTTCAGCAAAGGCCACCAAGAAGCTCAGAGTCAAACAAAAGATGACAAAGGGTGTGAGACAAGAGTTTTAAACCTTTAGTGGAACCTTCTGTCAAAGGTACAAAAAGGCTTTGTAGAAGAGGTGGGACAAAAAACTTGCGGTGCTGTGACATTTTCCCTCACCCCTTCCCTTGGGAGGAAAAAGGATGTTTCCTTCAGTTTTACCTCAGCTTGGAGAAAGGGGCTTTAAGGAGCACATTGCAAGAACTGGATATGTGTTTTCTGGAATGTGGAAGGGCGCAGGGGACTCATCTCTGGCATCCCTCCCCGCCCTGACCCCTACCTCCCGCCCCCCGAACAGCCCCAGTGATCCACCACCTGAGGAAGAAGAGCCTGGAACGAGCCCAGGCAGCAGGGGCGGTAGCCACACTTGCCCCACTAGTGAGGACACAGCACCACCTGCCCAGTAAGATGCTCCCTGACCTGGGCTTCTCCACTCTTCTTCAGAGTGGAGGGATCTGGGACAACTTAGTCATGGTGCTAGCAAGTGGGCGGTGGGGGGCGGCGGGGCGGGGCGGGCAGGGAGTGGTACTGTGTAGTAAGGAAGGAGAGAAGCAAAATTTCAAAACTTAGAAGTGAGATGCAAGACTTTGCCCTCTTTTATCACCACAGACTTCCAGCCCAGCCTGGAAAGAAAAGTTCAGCTTTCAAATGAAGTTCAGAGTTTTATTTTCATGGGTTAAACATAAAAAAAAAAAAAAAAAACCTAAAAGGAGACTATTCTGATGACTAAAAATGAGTGGAAACATTTCATCTTCTGAGAATGATAAAAGAACCTGAGGGACCTGTCCTAAATTTCACAAAAATCAGCAGGCATTAAATAATGATAGTGTGGGAGTGGGAGGAGAACGTTGCTTATGATTGCACCTTATCAAGTTGTTTGTTCGTATTTACTAACGCTCCCATGTGTGCCATATTGTTACCATTTCTAGGAAGAAGTAATGGGGTACGCCATATCTGACACTGAGCACAGCTTCTCTACCAGAGCCCACAGGAAGTAATTCACCCCAGCTCTGTTTCAACATAGCTCTCCTCCACAGCAAAGTGTCTGTTTTTGTATTATACTTACTGGAAATCGAGGAACTGGTGCTGCCGACAGTGGAACTGGGTTTTGTTCAGCTGTTCAAGCATCCAGAACAAAATGTGTAGTGCATGTCTAACAATAGGCCAGACACTCTGCAAGCATTTTGAGTGCTAACATCAATCCCAGCTTTCACTTCTCATTCCTATTCTTTTCCCCCATGGCTTTCTTTTATCTTTTTGTGTAGCATGCTTTTATGCAAACCACTTCAAATCCTTTCTAAAATACGGTACAGCAATTAATATATTTATCACAAATAATAAAACTGACTTGTACTAAAATTAATCTTGAACATAACTAACTTTGTTCTGATAATTGTGAAGGTACTTTAGCATCTAGCATTGCCTTAAGGACATCAATATGAACATCAAATATTATTGTGCTATATGCATGATTAAGCTAATAAGGAGTCTTATTAATGGTAGATCCAATAAAGAAGCTTTCTCTGTATTACTAGCCTGGGGTAGGTGGGGAATGAAGAATAATACTCTGAAATCATTTTCTTTAATTCTGAGATATTTCTAAGTAAACATTCATCTATATCAAAGGCATTTAGTTTTAAGAAACAATACTGTGTTTGTCTAACAATGCTATTTGTACACATTCAAGATTTTATATATTTATATATACACATATGTATGTATATATGTGTATATACATGATATATATGTGAATATATATCATTGTTTATGTGTGTGTATATATGTATATATTGACTACTACATTTATAATGTGGACCAACTAGGATTTCTCATTCAAAATGCAGCTTGCTGCTGCTGCTGCTGCTGCTGCTAAGTCACCTCAGTCGTGGCCGACTCTGTGTGACCCCATAGACGGCAGCCCACCAGGCTCCTCCGTCCCTGGGATTCTCCAGGCAAGAACACTGGAGTGGGTTGCCGCTTCCTTCTCCAATGCATGAAAGTGAAAAGTGAAAGTGAAGTCGCTCAGTCATGTCCGACTCTTAGCAACCCCATGGACTGCAGCCTACCAGGCTCCTCCATCCATGGGATTTTCCAGGCAAGAGTACTAGAGTGGGGTGCCAAAGCAGCTTAGTCACAAATAATTACCCAATAAAGCAATAAGAAAGAGCGAAGAAATATTGTAATAATAGTGGACAGGCAGAAGGGAAAACATCAATAGAGGAAAGGTTTGAACACATTTCTAAAAGACGGGAAGATGACAGAAACCTGTTGAATAATAAAATCAACTGAGGAAGGAGAGATCTAGAATTCACAGAAGGAGGAAAAGCAGCAAAAAAGAGACTGTTAATCATGATGCAGAATGCCTGAGAGATAATGAATTCAAGGTCAGAGGTAAGGAGGAGGACAAGAAGATAGGGGGCCGAAAAGAGATTTAAAATCCTCTGTAAACAACACTCTGGGAGATGGTTGTAGGGACAGGTGAAGGGAAAGAATCTTACAAGAAAGGCTGGGGAGAAAGAGCAACAAGAAGGGGACAGGTTTGCCGAGCGAGGGAGGATAGGTGTGAGGCAGAAGGAGAAGGGCAGGAAGAGCCAGAGAGAGGAGGCGGGGAAAAGACAGAGAGAGAGAGAGAGAGAAATAGGGAGCGAGGTGCACAGAATGAGAGGCAGAGATGCGAAGGAGTGAAGACGGTGAGGGGGAGTCCAGACACGTGGTGGGTTCTTTGGCTATGGGCTACTAAGCTGTGATGGATTGATTTGTGGTTTTATAAGTTTGTAAACTCGAAATTTGTTTTTATTATACAGATGAGAATGAAAATTGCAAAATTCCTGTCTAGAAAGTGTGTGCATTTTGTGACTATTTATGTCAGCAGATAACTTGTTTGCGATCCCTATTCAGCCAAGGGACAGTGTCTTGATTCAGTCATCTGTGGGTCACCCTCTTCCCTTTTCCTGGGATGGCGTAGGGGAAGAAGGGAGAAATGGGGCAAGAAATGACTCTCACCTATGGTGCTTTTTTAAAGGAACATTTAAAGTGTTTGGTGGTTTTTTGTTTGCTTTTTGTTAAGAAATAAAGAGGGAGGAAAGGAGGGAGGGTGGAGCTGAGAGAGAGAGGAAAGAAGTAAAGAATGTCCTTGGAGCCATGTAAACTAAAGTGTGACATGCTTTTGAGCATCTGGAAGAGAGCTTCTTGATAAGAACTGGAAATCCACTTGAACCAGATGCAAGGATCATTTGGCTTTGGTCGGTACCAAAGTTGAAACATGGAGTTTTTAATCCTAACACATGATTTACTTGTCTCCACACTGGATGATGTTCACTTGGTCATGATAATATAAATGTTGCTTATTAATGTTCAGTCTTTGAATTAATCTATAAACTGAACATGTAACACTTTAAAATGTTACATAACAGAATGTAAACATTATCAATTTTGACAATATAATATTAAGAGATTCTGCCCACATGACCTCCATGCAGCCCCCTTCCTCAGCACACTCATCACACTGAAGTCTGGACAGTGCATAATTCTGGACAGAGCACACCCGCCATTGGTACCACCTCTCCGTCCCACACTGCCCAGGATTCTGGAACCTACAGGCAAACAGAAGAGAGGGCATGCTCTGGGGGAGAAGAGCCAGAGAGTGAAGGGAAGGAAGAATGAAACTCCCACTGTAGAAGGTGAGCAGGATGTGTGTGGGGAGTGAAAAGGGAAATAGATCTGTTAGATGCAGGGAGTCAATGGACACATGATTCCTGGAGCACACATACTTAGATGCTTACACAGGACAAGTGCTTACTCATGTCTAACTCTCTGTGACCTATGCACTGTAGCCACCAGGCTCCTCTATCCATGGGATTTTTCAGGCAAGATACTAGAGTGGGTTGTTAGTCCCTGCTCCAAGGGATCTTCCTGACCCTCCTGCATTGGCAAGCAGATTCTTTCCCACTGAGCAACCTAGGAGGCACTGGTTTCTAATAGTTTCCTCCAAAGGAAACTGTTGTTGTTTAGTCACTAAGTTGAGTCTGACTCTTTCCTGAACCCAAGGACTGTAGCCCCCCAGTCTTCTCAGTCCATGGGAAACTGTTCAGTTCAGTTCAGTTCAGTTGCTCAGTTGTGTCCGACTCTTTGCAACCCCATGAATCACTGCATGCCAGGCCTCCCTGTCCATCACCAACTCCCGGAGTCCACTCAAACTCATGTCCATCGAGTTGGTGATGTCATCCAGCCATCTCATCCTCTGTCATCCCCTTCTCCTGCCCTCAATCCCTCCCAGCATCAGGGTATTTTTCAATGATTCAATTCTTCTCATGAGGTGGCCAAAGTACTGGAGTTTCAGCTTTAGCGTCAGTCCTTCCAATGAACACCCTGGTCTGATCTTCCTTAGGTTGGACTGGTTGGGTCTCCTTGCAGTCCAAGGGACTCTCAAGAGTGTTCTCCAACACCACAGTTCAAAAGCATCAATTCTTCAGCACTCAGCTTTCTTCACAGTCTAACTCTCACATCCATACATGACTACTGGAAAAACCATAGCTTTGACTAGATGGACCTTTGTTGGAGAAGTAATATCGCGGCTTAGTAATATACTATCTAGGTTGGTCATAACTTTCCTTCCAAGGAGTAAGCGTCTTTTAATTTTATCACTGCAGTCACCATCTGCAGTCATTTTGGAGCCCCCCAAAATAAACTCTGACACTGTCTCCACTGTTTCCCCACCTATTTCCCATGAAGTGATGGACCAGATGCCACGATCTTCGTTTTCTGAATGTTGAGCTTTAAGCCAACTTTTTCACTCTTCTCTTTCACTTTCATCAAGAGGCTTTTTAGTTCCTCTTCACTTGCTGCCATAAGGGTGGTGTCATCTGCATATCTGAGGTTATTGATATTTCTCCCAGCAATCTTGATTCCAGCTTGTGCTTCTTCCAGCCCCGTGTTGCTCATGATGTTCTCTGCATACAAGTTAAATAAGCAGGGTGACAAAATACAGCCTTGAGGTACTCTTTTTCCTATGTGGAACCAATCTGTTGTTCCGTGTCCAGTTCTAACTGTTGCTTCCTGACCTGGATACAGGTTTCTCAAGAGGCAGGTCAGGTGGTCTGGTATTCCCATCTCTTTCAGAATTTTCCACAGTTTATTGTGATCCACACAGTCAAAGGCTTTGGCATAGTCAATAAAGCAGAAATAGATGTTTTTCTGGAACTCTCTTGCTTTTTCCATAATCCAGCGGATGTTGGCAATTTGATCTCTGGTTCCTCTGCCTTTTCTAAAACCAGCTTGAACATCTGGAAGTTCATGGTTCACGTAATGCTGAAGCCTGGCTTGGAGAATTTTGAGCATTACTTTACCAGCATGTGAGATGAGTGCAATTGTGCGGTAGTTTGAGCATCCTTTGGCATTGCCTTTCTTTGGGATTGGAATGAAAACTGACCTTTTCCAGTCCTGTGGCCACTGCTGTGTTTTCCAAATTTGCTGGCATATTGAGTGCAGCACTTTCACAGCATCATTTTTCAGGATTTGAAATCGCTCCACTGGAATTCCATCACCTCCCCTAGCTTTATTCATAGTGATGATTTCTAAAGCCCACTTGACTTCACATTCCAGGATGTCTGGCTCTAGGTGAGTGATCACACCATCATGATTATCTTGGTCGTGAAGCTCTTTTTTGTACAGTTCTTCTGTGTAGTCTTGCCACCTTTTCTTAATATCTTCTGCTTCTATTAGGTTCATAACATTTCTGTCTTTTATCGAGCATGAAATTTTCCTTTGGTATCTCCTATTTTCTTGAAGAGATCTCTAGTCTTTCCCATTCTGTTGTTTTCCTCTTTCTTTGCATTGATCGCTGAAGAAGGCTTTCTTATCTCTCCTGGCTATTCTTTGGAACTCTGCATTCAGGTACTTATATCTTTCCTTTTCTCCTTTGCTTTTTGCTTCTCTTCTTTCACAGCTATTTGTAAGGCCTCCCCAGACAGCCATTTTGCTTTTTTGCATTTCTTTCCCATGGGCATGGTCTTGATCCCTGTCTCCTGTACAATGTCACGAAGTTCCGTCCATAGTTCATCAGGAACTCTATCTAACAGATCTAGTCCCTTAAATCTATTTCCCACTTCCACTATATAATCATAAGGGATTTGATTTAGGTCATACGTGAATGGTCTAGTGGTTTTCCCTACTTTCTTCAATTTAACTCTGAATTTGGCAATAAGGAGTTCATGATCTGAGCCACAGTCAGCTCCCGGTCTTGCTTTCACTGATTGTATAGAGCTTCTCCATCTTTGGCTGCAAAGAATATAATCAATCTGACTTCGGTTTTGACCATCTGGTGATGTCCATGTGTAGAGTCTTCTCTTGTGTTGTTGGAAGAGAGTATTTGTTATGACCAGTGCATTCTCTTGGCAAAACTCTATTAGCCTTTGCCCTGCTTCATTCCGTATTCCATGGCCAAATTTGCCTGTTACTGTTAGATCATAACAATTAATATCACAGGTAATATTGCCATCCCAGCTCTACCACTTATCAACTGGTAACCTTGCACAAGTTGTGCAACTGCTCTGTGCCTCAGTTTCCACTCTGAAAAATGGGGATAATAATCTCTATTGCATAGATCCAATTTAGGAAAAATGAGTTCATATATATTATCAAATACCAGGATCGGTTATATAAAGCATTAAGACAGATCCTGGTATTTAGTAAGGAATTCCATCACCTCCACTAGCTTTGTTTGTAGTGATGCTTCCTAAGGCCCACTTGACCTCACATTCCAGGATGTCTGGCTCTAGGTGAGTGTTCACACCACTGTGATTATCTAGATCATGAAGATCTTTATTGTATAGTTCTTCTGTGTATTCTTGCCACTTCTTCTTAATATCTTCTGCTTCTATTAGGTCCATACCATTTCTGTCCTTTATTGTGCCTATCTTTTCGTGAAATATTCCCTTGGTATCTCTAATTTTCTTAAAGAGATCTCTAGTCTTTCCTGTTCTATGATTTCCCTCTATTTCTTTGCATTGATCACTGAGGAAAGCTTTCTTATCCCTCCTTGCTTTTCTTTGGAAATCTGCATTCAAATGGGTATATCTTTCCTTTTCTCTTTTGCCTTTCCGTTCTCTTCTTTTCTGAGCTATTTGTAAAGCCTTCTCAGACAACCATTTTGCCTTTTTGCATTTCTTTTTCTTGGGGATGGTCTTGATTCCTGCCTCCTGTAAAGTGTCACGAACCTGTGTCCATAGTTCTTCAGGCACTCTGTCTATCAGATCTAACTCCTTGAATCTAGTTGTCACTTCCATTGTATAATCACAAAGGATTTGATTTAGGTCATCCCTGAATGGTCTAGTGGTTTTCCCTGCTTTCTTTAAGTCTGAATTTTACAATAAGGAGTTCATGATCTGAGCCACAGGCAGCTCCTGGTCTTGTTTTTTCTCACTGTATAGAGCTTCTGCATCTTTGGCTTCAAAGAATATAATCTATCTGATTTTAGTTTTATGTGCCAGAGATGCTCAGAGGGCTCAAACAAACCTTGTGTGCACCAGGACCAAGAGTCCCCGAGACCCCGTGGAGAAGACTGAGCCAGAACTGTGTTTGAGTGTCTCCTGAGGAGGTACAGGTCAGCAGTGGCCTGCTGCAGGGGCAGGTGGTCTGGGTGCAGCAGACCTGGATATGGCATAAGTCTTCTTTGAAGAGGTTACCATTAACCCACCATATTGCTGCCACAACTTACATGGGACTGGGGAAACAGACTCTTGGAGGGCACAAACAGAACCTTATGTGCACCAGGAGCCAGGAGAAAGGATCAGTGACCCCACAAGGGACTGACCCAGACTTGCCTGTGAATGTACAGGAGTCTCTGGTGGAGGAGTAGATTGACGGTGGCCTGCTGCAGGGTCAGGGGCACTGAGTGCGGCAGTGCGTGCGTGGGACATTTTGAAGGATGTGCCATTATCTTCATTACCTCCACCATAGTTTCGCCTCAGGTCAAACAACAGGGAGAAAACACAGCCCAGCCCATCAACAGAAACTTGGACTAAAGATTTATTGACCATGACCCTGCCCATCAGGATAAGACCCAGTTTCCCCCTCCATCAGTCTCTCCCATCAGGAAGCTTCCATAATCCTCTTATCCTTATCTATCAGAAGGCAGACAGAATGAAAACCATAATAACAGAAAATTAACCAAACTGATCACATGGACCACAGCCTTGTCTAACTCAATGAAACTATGAGCCATGCCATGTAGGGCCACCCAAGATAGATCGGTCATGGTAGAGAGTTCTGACAAAATGTGGTCCACTGTAGAAGGGAATGGCAAATGACTTCAGTATTCTTTTCTTGCTAACCCCATGAACAGTATGAAGAGGCAAAAAGATAGGATACTGAAAGATGAACTCCCCATGTCAATAGGTACCCAATATGCTACAAGAGATGAATGGAGAAATAACTCTAGAAAGAATGAAGAGATGGAGCCAAAGCAAAAACAACACCCAGCTGTGGATGTGACTGGTGATGGAAATAATGTTCCATGGTGTAAAAAGCAATATTGCATAGGAACCTGGAATGTCAGGTCCATGAATCAAGGCAAATTGGAACTGGTGAAACAGGAGATGGCAAAAGTGAACACAGACATTTTAGGAATCAGTGAACTAAAATGGACTGGAATGGGTGAATTTAACTCAGATGACCATGTATCTACTACTGTGGGCAAGAATCCCTCAGAACAAATGGAATAGCCATCATAGTAAACAAAAGAGTCTGAAATGCAGTACTTGGATGCAAACTCAAAAACGAGAGAATGATCTCTGTTCGTTTCCAAGGCAAACCTTGGAGATATCACAGTAATATTTATATCACAGTATAATATCACAGCAATCCAAGTCTATACCCCAGCCAGTAATGCTGAAAAAGCTGAAGTTGAATGGTTTTATGAAGACCTACAAGATATTCTAGAACTAGCACTCAGAAAAGATGTCCTTTTCATTATAGGGGACTGGAATGCAAAAGTAGGAAGTCAAGAGATACCTGGAGTAACAAGCAAATTTGGCCTTGGAGTACAAAATGAAGCAAGGCAAAGGCTAACAGAGTTTTGCCAAGAGAATGCACTGGTCATAGCAAACACCCTCTTCCAAATAAATGTTTAACATTATCTAACATCATTGAGAGTTAGGAGATGCTGTCTCTGCAAAATTAAAATAGTAACAATTGTTTTAAGTTGGAGGTGGAAGGGGAAGAGAGAAAGTACAGTTTAAGTAGACACAATACCTCTCAGCTTCTCAGAAGTTCAGCTAATAAATAATGCCTGAAGTTGACAGCTAAAGAAACAACACTGTTTGGTATTATTTATGAAAGACAGAAAGGCAACCATTAGAAACACGAAAACTGGAAATAGTTTCTATATCCATACTTATTATTTTTCTAATCAAGTAAAGAATTATACAATTATTCATTTAAAAAATGGAATTATATTTGGCACATATTAATTCTATGAAAACTGAACCACAAAAGCCAAATGAATCAAGCCAAATCTATTCTTTTACAAATGGATTCAGCCAGGCAGATTTATCTGGAAGTGAAAAATAATCTCTCCACCTACAATATTTTCCCGAGTCTTTGCCACACTCTCTGGGGTTATAGCAGTACCACACTTCCTGAAGAAAAGACTCAGTTCTTGGGAAGGTACAATATTAGTGCCTGATGTCATATTTTCAAATTCAACAGAAATTATGCTGGCCCAGAGCCCAATTTCATCCAGACTCATGACAGCTTTGCCAGCTCCAGTGTGTGCGTGCAACTTATCTATGGGTCTGAAATACTTCCTCTAGCAAATTGTTACACCAGTTATCAGTTTTCACACCTCTTGTAGGCAGGTGATCTGAGAGGTGGTGTTTCCATCAGTAATATAAGACTGCTCTTTGAACCATTCTAGCATGTCAGAGTGGCCACCTCTCTCATCTCTTCACCTACCACACTTCATGCAATGCTTAAAATATGCATTCTCCCTAACGTACATCTAGCAGACATGTGTTAGGTTAACACCTTCTGAGAGGAACTAAAACATCAAAGATATTAAGATATACACTGGATATGGTTATTCTTCATTTCAGTAATACAGTTGTTTGATCTTGCCTGATAGGCAGCTTTCCCATAGACTTTGGAACAATTTTAGCAGCTATTGAGCACTTATTATGTTCTAGGAATTGACAATCTAGTTTAACAGATAAATTAGACCTCCCCAAAACGTAACAGAATATAGTAAATTTTATGACGAAGGTAAACACAGGTGTTGCTGAACAGTTAGAAAGGGCACTAACCCAGCCTGGGAAGGATAGACTGTCAAGTAGCGTTTCTTGAAAGAGAATTTTTGTTGTTCAGTCACTAAGTTGTGTCTGACTCTTTGCCACCCTATGGACTACAGCATGCCAGACTCCTCTATCTTCCACTATCTCCCAGAGTTTTCTCAAACTCATGCCCCTTGAGTCAGTAATGCTATTTAATCATCTCACCTTCTGTCACCCTCTTATCTTTTTGCTTTCAATCTTACGCAGCATCAGGGTCTTTTTCAATGAGTTAGTTCTTTGCATCAGGTGGCCAAAGTATTGGAGCTTCAGCTTCAGCATCTGTCCTTCCAGTGAATATTCAGGGTTGATTTTCTTTAGGATTAACTGGTTTGATCTTCTTGAGTTAAGCTAAAAAGGAAAAGAAAGTCATCTCAGGAGAGGGTACAGGATAGAAAAGGAGCATGTCAGGGAAGTCAGTCATGTTCTGGGAAGGATTTATTTGGAGAAGTGGTGAGTGATGGCTCCAAGGAAGTGAGAAGGAGCCAGATCATAAAGGGAGGGCCTTTCACACTTTATAATATGCTAAGGAGCATATATTTCTCTGGAATTCTCTAGGAGAGATATTGAACCATTTTAAGCAGGACAATAATGTAATCATTTTGTTTTAGGGAGGCTACTCTCACTCTAAAGGATGGATTTCAGAAGGACAAGAATATCAGTTAGAAGGCAAATCAGATACTTCCTCTGGGTCATTTAAAACTCTCTCACCCCACCTCTTCTTACAGAAACCACTGCTGGAGTATGTGCTACCTACCTGTCACTTCCTGCACCAGAGATCCCTGAAGCTTTGGGGGTTAGGGGGTGTCAAAATCACTGCTCGGCATTCATACCAACTGCAGCCTGGAATTGCTAGGGACCACCCTATGTCCATGGTGCCACCTTTAAACAGCCAGAATGGGAACTGAGAAATCAACACTTCCTCCTTTCACATAACAGATCTGAGCAAGAGTGGTTGTGGTGGTGGCCAGCTTGGTAGAGCAGACTGTTGGCTTTTCCCCTTCTCAGTTTCTTCATTCCTTCTCCCCAGGATGAACTACCCAAATAAACCTTAACACAAGCCCTTGTTTTAGATTCTGCTTCTGTGGAACCCTGAAGATTAGAGACTATCACATAAATCCCAGAAATACAGCCTGGCAGTGGGAATGGAGACGAGGAAATGAACTCATTCATAGGATCTTAAGGATGTGGGATCAGGAGCCTGGCTCTGAGGAATGATGAGGAGACAAGCCTAGGCCCAGGAGGTTTTCAGATGTCTGATTCAGGTGGTAGGGTGGATGGTGATGCCATTTCCAGAAAGCTGTAAAGAAAAAAGAAACAATACTGGAGAAGTGAAGGAAGAAGAGACTTCGGATGTGACTATATATAAAATGTGAGATGGTTTTAAATGATCCAGGGGATGATGTCCTGTGGGAAATTTTATCAAAAGCTGTACATATGTATATATATGTATATATATGTGTATATATACACACACAGACATACATATATATATGATAGATATAGAGCTATACATACATGCATAAAATAGTATACCAAGAGCACATAAAATACAAAGAACTGAGGAACAAAGATGAACATGTAGGGAACATCTACTGGGGGCGTGGGCAATGATTCTCTATATAATTCAATGAAATATACTGAGATCTAGCTCAAGAAGAAGGGGGAAAAAAGAAGTGACACATTTCAAAGGAGGAAAATGTTTTTAAAAGCAAGAGATAGTTTATGAGAACAGAACCAGAGGTACAATTGATAAGAACCAAAAAGTATACATTCGATTTGACAAGTGGAAAGTCACAGGTGACACTGGCAAACAAGTTTCAGTGGAGGTAAGTGCTAAAGCCAAATAGCAGTGGGTTACAGAGTGAATGGAAGAGCAATAAGAAAGTTAGAAAAAAAAATAACAACATAGAATTTTCTCTGCCCACCCCTTGACCAGAGATATAGATAGATGATAGGTGGTTGGACAGATCTGTTCTATCTTAATGAGAGATAGATCATCTATTCATTATTTTAAAATTCAGACAATTTAAAAATCACTTTTAGTTCCATTCATAGATACTACTATCATTTTGGTATGTCTCTTTCTAGACTTTTTCCTATTCATATGTAACACTTTTAGCAAAATATAATCATATTCTACATACTATTTTATAACCTATTTTTTCATATAATAATAGGTAGTGAACATCTTTCCATGTCCGTACATCTATATTTAAAAAAACATCATTTTTAATGACTGTGTAGTATTCCATTGCATGAATGTATCACAATTTACATATCCAATTTCTTATTAAAGAACATAAAACATTTTTATACTGACAATCCTGTAATACAGCTATACATACCTGTCTATTTGCCTATGATCAATTTTGTGGAAGGAGTTTGACTCTATCAAAAAATACATTTGATATATATATATAGATATATAGATATTCTTTTTGATACAGGCCTACCTTTATTACATTTGGCTTTATTGTACTTTGCAGACACTGCATTTTTTACAAATTGAATGGTTGTGACAACCTTACATTGTGACAACTTTCCTTCAGCAATTCTACTGTCACCATTTCCCCAATAGTGTCTGTTCACTCATTTCTCTGTGTTACATTTTGATGATTCTTACCACATTTCACACATTCTTCTTCATACTATTGTATTTGTTATGGCGATCTGTGATCAGTGATCTTTGATGTTACTATTGTATGGGGGGCACCACAATTCATGCCCATATAAGACAGCGAACTTTCTATAAATGTTGTGTGAGTCCAGACTGCTTCACTGACCAGCTCCCCGACCTCTCTCCCTTTCCTCAGTCATCTGTCCTTTGAGACACAAGAGTATTGACATTGTGCTGTGCTTAGTCACTCAGTCGTGTCCACTCCTTGCAACCCCATGGAGTGTAGCCCGCCAGGCTCCTCTGTCCATGGGATTCTTTAGGCAAGAATACTAGAGCGGGTTTCCATGCCCTCCTCCAGGGGATCTTCCCAACCCAGGGATCAAACCCAGGTCTCCCACATTGCAGGTGGATTCTTTACTGTCTGAGCCAACAGGGAAGCCTCAAAATAGTGACATTAGGCCAATAACCCTGCAATGGCCTCTAAGTACACAGTGAAAGGAAGATTGCATGTCTCTCATTTAAATTAAAAGCTAGACATGGTTAAGCTAACTGAGGGAGGCATGTCAAAAACTGAGATAGGCTAAAAGATAAGCCTCTTGAGCCAAACAGTTAGCAAAGTTGTGAGTGAAAAGGAGAAGTTCTTGACAGAAAATGAAGCGCTACTCCAGTGAAAATGAAAAGAAAGTGAAACAGCCTCACTGATGATATGGAGAAAGTTTTAATGGTCTGGATAAAAAATGAAACCAGCCACATTATCTTAAGCCAAAGCCTAACCCAGAACAATGCCCCAAATCTCTTCAATTCTATGAAGTCTGAGAGCAGTAAAGAAGCTGCAGAAGAAAAGTCTGAAACTGGCAGAGGTTAGTTAATGAGGTTTATGGAAAGAAGTCATCTCCAAAACAAAGAAGTGCAAGGTGAAGCAGCAAGTTCTGATGTAGAAGCCACAGCAAGTTGTCCAGAAGAACCAGACAATTAATGAAGGTGACTTCACCAAACAACAGATTTTCAATGTAGATAAAATAGCCTTATATTGGAAGGAGATCCCATCTAGGGTTTTTGTAGCAAGTCAATGCCTCACTTCCAAGCATCAAAAGACAGGCTGACTCTCTTGCAAAGGGGCTAAGTAAAGGACTATCTTGTAAGGGACAGGCTGACTCTTGTAAAAGCTGTAAGCTGATGACTTTAAGTTGAAGCCATTGCTCATTTACCATTCCAAGAATTCCAGGACTCTTAAGGATTATGCTAAGTAACTCTGCCTGTGTTCTATAAATGGAACAAAGCCTGGATGACAGCATGTCTGTTCACTGAACATTTTAAGCCCATTGTTGAGACCTGCTTCCCAGAAAAAAAGCTTTCTTTCAAAATATCACTGCTCATTGACAATGAATCTGGTCACCCAAGAGCTCTGATGGAGAGGTACTGTGAGATGACTGTTGTTTTCATGCCTCCTAATACAGTATCCATTCTGCAGCCCATGGATCAAGGAGTAATTTTCACTTTGAAGTATTATTATTTAAAAAGTACATTCTGTAAGGCTATACTTGCCAAAGATGGTGATTCCTCTTATGGATCTTGGTAAAGTCAGTTGAAAATCTCCTGGAAAGGATTCACCATTCTAGATGCCATTAAGAACATGCACGACTCATGGGAAAAGGACAAAATATCAGTTTTAACAGGAATTTGGAAACAGTTGACTCCAACCATCATGGATGACTTTAAGGCATTCAAGACTTCAGTGGTGGAATTAATTTCAAATATAGTAGAAATAGCAAGCATCATTAACTATGCTAAAGCATTTGACTGTGTGGATCACAACAACCTGGAAAATTCTTAAAGAGATGGAATACCAGATCACCTTACCTGCTCCTGAGAAACCTGTATGCAGGTCAAGAAGAAACAGTTAGAACTAGACATGGAAAAATGGACTGATTTCAAATTAGGAAAGGAGTACATCAAAGCTGTATAGTTGCCCTGCTTATTTAACTTTATATACAGGCTACATCATGTGAAATGACAGACTGGATGAAGCACAAGCTGGAATCAAGATTTCTGGGAGAAATATCAAAAACCTCAGATATGCAGATGACACCTCCCTATGGCAGAAAGCGAAGAAGTAAAGAGCCTCTTGGAGAAGTGAAAAAGAAAAGTTAAAAAGCTGGCTTAAAACTCAACATTCAGAAAACTAAGATCATGGCATCTGGTCCCATCACTTCAGGGCAAATAGATGGGGAAACAATGGAAACAGTGACAGACTTTATTTTCTTGGGCTCCAAAATCACTGTAGATGGTTACTGCACCTGTGAAATTAAAAGACATTTGCTCCCTGGAAGAAAAGCTATGACCAATCTAGACAGCGTATTAAAAAGCAGAGACATTACTCTGCAGACAAATGTCCATCTAGTCAAAGCTAAGGCTTTTCCAGTAGCTGTGTATGAATGTGAGAGCAGGATCATAAAGAAAGCTGAGCACCGAAGAACTGATGCTTTTGAACTGTGGTGTTGGAGAAGACTCTTGAGAGTCCCTTGGACTGCAAGGAGATCGAACCAGTCCATCCTAAAGGAAATCAGTCCTGAGTATTCATTGGAAGGACTGATGATGAAGCTAAAACTCCTATACTTTGGCTACTTGATGCAAAGAACTGATTCATTTGAAAAGACCCTGATGCTGGGAAAGATTGAAGGCAGGAGGAGAAGGGGACGAAAGAGGATGAGATGGCTGGATGGTATCACCAACTTGATAGACATGAATTTCAATGAACTCCAGGAGTTGGCAATGAACAAGGGAGCCTGGTGTGCTGCAGTCGATAGGGTTGCAAAGAGCTGGACATAACTGAGTAACTGAACTGAACTGAGAAATAGCAAGAGAAACAGAATTAGAAAGGGAGCCTTAAGATGTGACTGAATTGCTATAGTCTCATGATAACGCTTTAACAGTATAAGAGTTGCTCCTTATGGATAAGCAGAGTGTTGTGTGTGTGTGTGTGTGTGTGTGTGTGTGTGTGTGTGTTTGTGGTGGAATCTACTCCTGGTAAAGATGCTGTGAAGACTGTAGAAATGACAAGAGAGGACTTACATAAACTTAGTTGATAAGGCTTCCCTGGTGGCTTAGATGGTCAAGAATTCACCTGCAGTGCAGGAGATCTTGGTTCAAGCCGTGGGTTGGGAAGATCCCCTGGAGAAGGGAATGGCAACCTACCCCAGTATTCTTGCCTGGAGAATTCCATGGATGGAGAAGCCTGGCAGCTTTGTTTGTTTGTGGTCACAAACAATAGGATACAAAACAATAGGATACAACTGAGTAACACAGAGACGTACAGTTGATAAGGCAGAAGAGGGTTTGAGAGGACTGACTTCAATTTTCATTTTACTTATTCCAGGATTCTGGCCTCAAGAATTCCATGGGCTGTACAGTCCATGGAGTCACAAAGAGTCAGTCACACTGAGCAACTCTCACTTTCACCCCAGCCTTCAGTAAAGACAATACTGAACAGTTAGCAGCCATCAACTCCCTGCCAACACAAAATTATAATTTGCTGAAGGCTCAGATAATCGTCACAAAGAGTCGAACACCACTTACAGATTGTACAACAGATGGTGGTGAGCATTTTTTAGCAATTAAGTATTATTTAAGGTATACCCAGCTGTGGATGTGACTGTGATAGAAGCAAGGTCCGATGCAGTAAAGAGCAATATTGCATAGGAACCTGGAATGTCAGGTCCATGAATCTAGGCAAATTGGAAGTGGTCAAACAAGAGATGGCAAGAGTGAACGTCGACATTCTAGGAACCAGTGAACTAATATGGACTGGAATGGGTGAATTTAACTCAGATGACCATTATATCTACTACTGCAGGCAGGAATCCCTCAGAAGAAATGGAGTAGCCATCATGGTCAACAAAAGAGTCTGAAATGCAGTACTTAGACGCAATATCAAAAACGACAGAATGATCTCTGTTCGTTTCCAAGGCAAACCATTCAATATCACGGTAATCCAAGTCTATGCCCCAATCAGTAATCCTGAAGAAGCTGAAGTTGAACGGTTTTATGAAGAACTACAAGACTTTTTAGAACTAACACCCAAAAGAGATGTCCTTTTCATTATAGGGGACTGGAATCCAAAAGTAGGAAGTCAGGAAACACCTGGAGTAACAGGCAAATTTGGCCTTGGAATGCGGAATGAAGCAGGGCAAAGGCTAATAGAGTTTTGTCAAGAAAATGCACTGGTCATAGCAAACACCCTCCTCCAGCAACACAAGAGAAGACTCTACACATGGACATCACCAGATGGTCAACACCGAAATCAGATTCATTATATTCTTTGCAGCCAAAGATGGAGAAGCTCTATACAGTCAACAAAAACAAGACTGGGAGCTGACTGTGGCTCAGATCATGAACTCCTTATTACCAAATTCAAACTCAAATTGAAGAAAGTAGGGAAAACCACTAGACCATTCAGGTATGACCTAAATCAAATCCCTTATGATTATACAGTGGAAGTGAGAAACAGATTTAAGGGCCTAGATCTGATAGATAGAGTGCCTGATGACCTATGGAATGAGGCTTGTGACATTGTACAGGAGACAGGGATCAAGACCATCCCCATGGAAAAGAAATGCAAAAAAGCAAAATGGCTGTCTGAGGAGGCCTTACAAATAGCTGTGAAAATAAGAAAAGCAAAAATCAAAGGAGAAAAGACATAAGCATCTGAATGCAGAGTTCCAGAGAAGAGCAAGAAGAGATACGAAAGCCTTCTTCAGCGATCAATGCAAAGAAATAGAGGAAAACAACAGAATGGGAAAGACTAGAGATCTCTTCAAGAAAATTAGAGATACTGAGGGAACATTTCATGCAAAGATGGGCTTGAGAAAGGACAGAAATGATATGGACCTTACAGAAGCAGAAAATATTAAGAAGAGGTGGCAAGAATACACAGAAGAACTGTACAAAAAAGATCTTCATGACCTGGATAATCACAATTGTGTGATCACTCATCTAGAGCCAGACATCCTGGAATGTGAAGTCAAGTGGGCCTTAGAAAGCATCACTACAAACAAAGCTAGTGGAGGTGATGGAATTCCAGTGGAGAGATTTCAAATCCTGAAAGATGATGCTGTGAAAGTGCTGCACTCAATATGCCAGCAAATTTGGAAAACTCAGCAGTGGCCACAGGACTGGAAAAGGTCTGTTTTCATTCCAATCCAAAGAAAGGCAATGCTAAAGAATGTTCTCTCACATGCTGGTAAAGTAATGCTCAAAATTCTCCAAGCCAGTCTTCAGCATTACGTGAACCGTGATGTTCTCCTAATGAACTTCCTGATGTTCAAGCTGGTTTTAGAAAAGGCAGAGGAACCAAAGGTCAAATTGCCAACATCCTCTGGATCATGGAAAAAGCAAGAGAGTTCCAGAAAAACATCTATTTCTGCTTTATTGACTATGCCAAAGCCTTTGACTGTGTGGATCACAATAAACTGTGGAAAATTCTGAGAGAGATGGTAATACCAGACCACATGATCTGCCTCTTGAGAAACCTGTATCCAGGTCAGGAAGCAACAGTAAGAACTGGACATGGAACAACAGACTGGTTCCAAATAGGAAAAGGCGTACATCAAGGCTGTATATTGTCGCCCTGCTTATTAATTGCTTATTGTATTTTTTTTAATTTTTATTTTTACTTTATTTTACTTTACAATACTGTATTGGTTTTGGCATACATTGATATGAATCCACCACGAGTGTACATGAGTTCCCAAACATGAATCCCCTCCCACCCCGCACCCCACACCATCCCTCCGGATCATCCCCGTGCACCAGCCCCACGCATCCTGCATCCTGTATCAAACCTAGACTGGTGATTCGTTTCTTACATGATAGTATACATGTTTCAATGCCATTCTCCCAAATCATCCCACCCTCTCCCTCTCCCTCAGAGTCCAAAAGTCCACTCTACACATCTGTGTCGCTTTTGCTGTCTTTCATACAGGGTCATCATTACCGTCTTTCTAAATTCCATATATATGTGTCAGTATACTGTATTTGCTTATTTAACTTGTATGCAGAGTACATCACGAGAAACCCTGGACTGGAAGAAACACAAGCTGGAATCAAGATTGCTGGGAGAAATATCAATAACCTCAGATATGAAGATGACACCACCCTTATGGCAGAAAGTGAAGAGGAACTCAAAAGCCTCTTGATGAAAGTGAAAGTGGAGAGTGAAAAAGTTGGCCTAAAGCTCAACATTCAGAAAATGAAGATCATGGCATCCGGTCCCATCACTTCATGGGAAATAGATGGGGAAACAGAGGAAACAGTGTCAGACTTTATTTTGGGGGGCTCCATAGTCACTGCAGATGGTGACCTCAGCCATGAAATTAAATGACGCTTACTCCTTGGAAGGAAAGTTATGACCAACCTAGACAGCATATTGAAAAGCAGAGACATTACTTTGCCGACTAAGGTCCATCTAGTCAAGGCTATGGTTTTTCCTGTGGTCATGTATGGATGTGAGAGTTGGACTATGAAGAAGGCTGAGCACCAAAGAATTGATGCGTTTGAACTGTGGTGTTGGAAAAGACTCTTGAGAGTCCCTTGGACTGCAAGGAGATCCAACCAGTCCATTCTGAAGGAGATCAACCCTGGGATTTCTTCGGAAGGAATGATGCTAAAGCTGAAACTCCAGTACTTTGGCCACCTTATGTGAAGAGCTGACTCATTGGAAAAGACTCTGATACTGGGAGGGATTGGGGGGAGGAGGAGAAGGGGCCGACAGAGGATGAAATGGCTGGGTGGCATCACCAACTCGACAGATGTGAGTCTGAGTGAACTCCAGGAGTTGGTGATGGACAGGGAGGCCTGGCGTGCTGCGATTCATGAGGACACAGAGTCGTACACAACTGAGCTACTGAACTGAACTGATAGTTGCTTTCTTTAGACACAATGATATTGCAAACTTAACAGACTCCTGAGTAAATACAACTTTTATATACACCAGGAAACCAAAAAATTTGTGACTTATTTCAATACTCACTTCACTGCAATGGTCTGGAACTGAACTTGCAAAACCTCCAAGGTATGCCCTGATTAAATTTTTCACATACACAAACAACTTATTAATCTTTATGAAGTAAAACATGTCTATCTTGACATTTCTTCTTTTCCCCAAATACAGAGGTTACGAAGCTCCTTTCCTAAATTTTATTCTATATTTTATTGCTTTTATATTTTAAAACTGAACTTATTTACAAAATGATATAAGCGGTAAACAAAACTTTATTTTCTTCAAGATGGATAGTGCATTATGCCAACATATCCTCATAAATAAACCACCCTTTATGTCCAAATTTAAACGACCCTCTTATCATTAATTAGTTTCTCTGATCCATATACTCTGATCTTTTTTATTGGATCTTCTATATTATTTACTAACCTAGCATCATTCCAGTACAAAGTGAGTTTAATTATTATAGAAATTTGGGGGCTAAGTATCAAGGCAAATCCTCCTTCACTAACTTGCGAAAGAATTTTGGCTACTCTCAGATGTCTATTCTGTCCTACAGACATTATTACTAGAATCATTCGTACTATTCTTTAAAAAGATGCAAAAAAAAAAAAACACAAAACCCTACTTTAAAAACAAAAGTAGGACTATATCAAATTCAAAAGCTCTGCACAGCTGAAGGAACTATTGAAATGTTGTTGCTGAACCAACCAAAGATACCGGGATTCTTGGCCTCCAGAAGAGAATAATTCAATCCGGGGTGAGAAACAAGGCTTGATCGCTCAAGCTTTCTGTAATAAAGTTGCATTAAAGTATAAAGGAGATAAGAGAAAGCTACTGAAATAGGCATCAGAAGGGGGCAGAAAGAGTACTCCCTTGCTAGTGTTAGCAATGGAGTTATATACTCTCCAGTGATTCAAAAGAATGTCTGGAGGTTGTAAAGACCTGACAAGTTCAGTTCAGTTAAATTCAGTCGCTCAGTCATGTCTGACTTTTTGCAGCCCCATGAATTGCAGCACCCCAGGCCTCCCTGTCCATCACCAACACCTGGATTCACTCAGACTCACGTCCATCGAGTCGGTGATGCCATCCAGCCATCTCATCCTCTGTCATCCCCTTCTCCCCCTGCCCCCAATCCCTCCCAGCATCAGAGTCTTTTCCAATGAGTCAACTCTTCGCATGAGGTGGCCAAAGTACTGGAGTTTCAGCTTTAGCATCATTCCTTCCAAAGAAATCCCAGGGTTGATCTCCTTCAGAATGGAATGGTTGGATCTCCTTGCAGTCCAAGGGACTCTCAAGAGTCTTCTCCAACACCACACTTCAAAAGCATCAATTCTTTAGCACTCAGCTTTCTTCACAATCCAACTCTCACACGCGTACATGACCACAGGAAAAACCATAGCCTTGACTAGATGGACCTTTGTTGGCAAAGTAATGTTTCTGCTTTTGAATATGCTGTCTAGGTTGGCCATAACTTTCCTTCCAAGGAGTAAGTGTCTTTTAATTTCATGGCTGCAGTCACCATCTGCAGTCATTTTGGAGCCCTGCCCCACAAATAAAGCCTGACATTGTTTCCACTGTTTTCCCATCCATTTGCCATGAAGTAATGGGACCAGATGCTATGATCTTCGTTTTCTGAATGTTGAACTTTAAGCCAACTTTTTCACTCTCCTCTTTCACTTTCATCAAGAGGCTTTTTAGTTCCTCTTCACTTGCTGCCATGAGGGTGGTGTCATCTGCATACCTGAGGTTATTGATATTTCTCCCAGCAATCTTGATTCCAGCTTGTGCTTCTTCCAGCCCCGTGTTGCTCATGATGTACTCTGCATAGAAGTTAAATAAGTAGGGTGACAATATACAGCCTTGAGGTACTCCTTTTCCTATTTGGAACCAGTCTGTTGATCCATGTCCTATTCTAACTGTTGCTTCCTGACCTGCATATAGGTTTCTCAAGAGGCAGGTCAGGTGGTCTGGTATTCCCATCTCTTTCAGAATTTTCCACAGTTTATTGTGATCCACACAGTCAAAGGCTTTGGCATAGTCAATAAAGCAAAAATAGATGTTTTTCTGGAACTCCCTTGCTTTTTCCATGATCCAGAGGATATTGGCAATTTGACCTTTGGTTCCTCTGCCTTTTCTAAAACCAGCTTGAACATCAGAAAGTTCACGGTTCACCTAATGCTGAAGCCTGGCTTGGAGAATTTTGAGCATTACTTTACTAGTGTTTGAGATGAATGCAATTGTGTGGTAGTTTGAGTATTCTTTAGCATTGCCTTTCTTTGGGATTGGAATGAAAACGGACTTTTCCAGTCCTGTGGTCACTGTTGAGTTTTCCAAATTTGCTGGCATATTGAGTGCAGCACTTTCACAGCATCATCTTTCAGGATTTGAAATCGCTCCACTGGAATTCCATCACCTCCACTAGGTTTGTTCATGGTGATGCTTTCTAAGGCCTATTTGACTTCACATTCCAGGATGTCTGGCTCTAGATGAGTGGTCACACCATCGTGATTCTCTGGGTCGTGAAGGTCTTTTTTGTACAGTTCTTCTGTGTATTCTTGCCACCTCTTCTTAATATCTTCTGCTTCTGTTAGTTCCATACAATTTCTCTCCTTTATCGAGTCCATCTTTGCATGAAATTTTCCCTTGGTATCTCTAATTTTCTTGAAGTGATCTCTAGTCTTTCCCATTCTGTTCTTTTCCTTTATTTCTTTGCATTAATTGCTGAAGAAGGCTTTCTTATCTCTTCTTGCTCTTCTCTGGAACTCTGCATTCAGATGCTTATGTCTTTTCTTTTCTCCTTTGATTTTTGCTTTTCTTATTTTCACAGCTATTTGTAAGGCCTCCCCAGACAGCCATTTTGCTTTTTTGCATTTCTTTTCCATGGGGATGATCTTGATCCCTATCTCCTGTACAATGTCACGAACTTCCGTCCATAGTTCACCAGGCACTCAATCAGATCTAGTCCCTTAAATCTATTTCTCACTTCCACTGTATAATCATAAGGGATTTGATTTAGGTCATAGCTGAATGGTCTACATATAAGTTAAATAAGCAGGGTGACAATATACAGCCTTGACGTACTCCTCCTATTTGGAACACAAGCTGGAATCAAGATTGCTGGGAGAAATATCAATAACCTCAGATATGAAGATGACACCACCCTTATGGCAGAAAGTGAAGAGGAACTCAAAAGCCTCTTGATGAAAGTGAAAGAGGAGAGTGAAAAATTTGGCTTAAAGCTCAACATTCAGAAAACGAAGATCATGGCATCTGGTCCCATCACTTCATGGGAAATAGATGGGGAAACAGAGGAAACAGTGTCAGACTTTATTTTGGGGGGCTTCAAAATCACTGCAGATGGTGACTGCAGCCATGAAATTAAATGACGCTTACTCCTTGGAAGAAAAGTTATGAGCAACCTAGATAGCATATTCAAAAGCAGAGACATTACTTTGCTGACTAAAGTCTGTCTAGTCAAGGCTATGGTTTTTCCTGTGGTCATGTATGGATGTGAGAGTTGGACTGTGAAGAAGGCTGAGCACCAAAGAATTGATGCTTTTGAAGTGTGGTGTTGGAGAAGACTCTTGAGAGTCCTTTGGACTGCAAGGAGATCTAACCAGTCCATTCTGAAGGAGATCAACCCTGGGATTTCTTTGGAAGGAATGATGCTAAAGCTGAAACTCCAGTACTTTGGCCACCTCATGCGAAGAGTTGACTCATTGGAAAAGACTCTGATGCTGGGAGGGATTAGGGGAAGGAGGAGAAGGGGACGACCGAGGATGAGATGGCTGGATGGCATCACAGACTCGGTGGACATGAGTCTGAGTGAACTCTGGGAGATGGTAATGGACAGGGAGGCCTGGCATGCTGCGATTCATGGGGTCACAAAGAGTCAGACACGACTGAGCGACTGAACTGACTGAACTGAACTGAATGGTCTAGTGGTTTTCCCCATTGTCATCAATTTAAGTCTCCATTTGGCAATAAGGAGTTCATGATCTGAGCCACAGTCAGCCTCCAGTCTTGTTTTTGCTGACGTATAGAGTTTCTCCATTTTCGGCTGCAAAGAATATAATCAGTCTGATTTCAGTGTTGACCATCTAAAAGTTTGTCTTTTCTTCCTCCTTGAGAATTCTAGACCCCTCTCTCCTTGGGGATCCCTAGACTTTTTATCAACCTGCCTCGGAAATGACTCTCTCCCTATCAACAAAATGAAAAGGCAACCTATTAAATCGGAGAAAATGTTTGCAAATCATATATATAAGGGGCTAATATCCAAAACATAAAGAACTCATTCAAGAATCCCCTCCCACTGAAAAATCCAACTTAAAAATGGGCTAAAGGTCTGAATAGCCATTTTACTAAAGAAGACACACAGATGGCCAACATGAAAAAGTGCTAGACATCCCTAATCATCAGGGAAATGCAAATCTAAGCCACAATGAAATGTGACCTCACACCTGTTTACAAAGGCCATCACGAGAAAGATAAAAGACCTGGTGAGGTTGTGGCTAAAGGGAACACATCTACACTTGTTGGGAATATAAACTGGGGCAACCATGTGGAAAACATTATGAAGGTTCCTCAAAAAATTAAACATAGAACTACCATACGACCCACTTGGTGTATTTATCAAAGACAGAGAAAACACTAACTTGAAAAGATATACGACCCCCATCTTCATTGTAATATTATTTACCACAGCCAAGACATGGAAACAAACTAAGTGTCCATTGGTTGGATGGATGGATAAGGAAAATGGAATATTATTCACCCATTTTATTTTAAAAAGGAAATCTTACCATTTCAGTTAACATAGAGAGACCTACTTGAGGATTAAGTTAGAGAGAGAAGGACAAATACTTTTTGGTCTTCTTATATGTGGAAGCATAAAAAAATATATATATATACAACACACATACACACACACACAAAAACCCCAAAACACAAGTACATGGACACAGAGAACAGATTGGTGGCTGCCAGAGGTGAGGAATATGAGTAGGGTGGGCAAACTGGGTCAAAAGGTACAGACTTCCAGTATTAAATAAGTCATAGGGATGTAATATAGAGCATGATGACTATAATGAGGAATATTGTATTGTGTATTTGAAAGTTGCTATGAGTTAAAATACTCCAAGCCAGGTTTCAGCAGTATGTGAACCATAAACTTCCAGATGTTCAAGCTGGTTTTAGAAAAAGCAGAGGAACCAGAGATCAAATTGCCAACATCCGCTGGATCATGGAAAAAGCAAGAGTTCCAGAAAAACATCTATTTCTGCTTTATTGACTATGCCAAAGCCTTTGACTGTGTGAATCACAATAAACTGTGGAAAATTCTGAAAGAGATGGGAATATCAGACCACCTGACCTGCCTCTTGAGAAACCTATATGCAGGTCAGGAAGCAACAGTTAGAACTGGACATGGAACAGACTGGTTCCAAATAGGAAAAGGAGTACCTCAAGGTTGTATATTGTCACCCTGCTTATTTATTTATTTATTTATTTTTGATAAATTCTAGTATTTATTAAATTATAAAGTCTGTAATCCAAAAAAAAATGTGGATCAAAAGAAACTTCTAACTACAAGGACTAGACAGCAAAGCCTATGAGAATGCCATGAAGTGTGTTACAGACAAGATTCTGAAACATAAGTTATAAGCTGTTTTCTTTACATTTCCATTTCAGTAACTTTACTATTAAGTAGTTGTTGTTATTCTATTTTAAAACCCCAAATTCACATTTGTTCTCACGTTATTTAAGCTTTCTGTTCGTACTGATACCAGATATCTCATAGGTGCCAAATTTTAGTAATGGTTTTATGTCAATCCATGCAGAAAAACATGAACCAATGCAGTAGTCAGATGAGGACCATTAATGCACAGATAATACACACACGCTGGCCGAAAGAACTGAAGGTACTTTAAAAAACTATAAAATAAACAGACCTCAAGAAAACTGCATTATTACTAAACAGCTCTCAACTATTAACACCCAAGTTCTTTATATTAAATAAATTTCTCAACAGAGATGGGTTAGACATTTTAATTACAGGGCTATCCTTCCCATACCCCTTTCCCACCCTAACTCCCAAAATGCACTACTAGGGATGAGTATAATGTTACGTGGGCAGAAATTTACAGATAACCATTTTCATCTTGAGAATGGATCTGAAAACTTTTATTTAAACTCCCGTTACTGTGCACTGTCCATCAGGCCTTCGAGATCTGACACTCACTGTTCCACCCGCTGATCGATACTGTCTGATTTGGATTAGGAACCAAAAGTCTCTTGGGTCAAGGAGTGTTGTGCAACAAGTGCAGATACATCCTCACTGTCACTACTGGCATCGGATTCGGTTTCTTCAATCGAAGTGTCTGGTGCTGGTACCCCGCCTGAAGATGGTGATTCATGCTCTTCTTCTCCTTCCCCTCTATGACTCCTTTCCGCTATGCTGTCTCCACCAAGTTGTAAATGTGCAAAAGAGTCTTCCAGAGAAGCGCTTGCATCAGGGGATGGCGTGGCGGGGCTTGTGAGCTGACCATCTACTGACGTCAGGGGCCTCACAGACGACGACGGAACAGAAGCTCCACTCTGAGCCGGCACACTGTCCGCTCCGTCAGCAGAGCTCTCTCTCGCTAGGTTTACGGTATTAGCATCACAGTCCAGCCTAAGTCCGGCTACTCCTTTCTTTGATATATCTATTATATCCCGCTTGATCTTCCTGCGACGTCCATGTTCGTTTCTCCTATACTGTACCATATTTTCAAGATCGGCAACATACAGAAATCCGGCAATCAACATTTCAGTGCTCTTTTTACCTTTGGAAAAAGCATCTTCCAGCTCTCTGCTAGTGCGCTCGTCACACTGCCACCACCCATTTCTTCCTTCATAATACCAAGCATATTCACCGTTTCCTCTACTTGCTGCCTTGAGTTCTCCTGGTGACAACAGCGTTGGCTTATCAAGGAAATCTTCGGGAATTTCTTGTCGACAGAGGGCACATCGCTATCCAAGCCATGAAGCTCCCTTCACACATAGATAGCAGAAAACATGCTTACAAGGCAGACTGACTGGGTGAACACATGTTTGCAGACAAATGGCACATTCAGGGACAGTTAGAGAAGGTGCAGTATTAGAACAGGACTCATTTGCTTTCCTGTTCATAGGAAGCATGTTTATAGAGTGATCAATTTCTCCACAGCCAGCCATCATTTCTATTACAGACCCCACAGATGCCTGCCACAAAAATAAAATCTCATCTTCATGAGTCATCAGCCAGTTTGCAGAATTTTCTCCTCCATTGCTGGATCATCCTGTACTCTGTGTCCACAGCCGAAGACGCCTCGCCGTCTTTTCTCTTCGGCCTCCGAGCCTTCAGCGGCCGGGAACGCCGGTCGCGCAGGGGCGGGGCCGCCCACTCTGCTTATTTAACTTATATGCAGAGAACATCATGAGAAACACAGGGCTGGAAGAAGCACAAGCTAGAATCAAGATTGCCGGGAGAAATATCAATAACCTCAGGTATGCAGATGACACCACCCTTATGGCAGACAGTGAAGAGGAACTCAAAAACCTCTTGATGAAAGTGAAAGAGGAGAGTGAAAAAGTTGGCTTAAAGCTCAACATTCAGAAAACGAAGATCATGGCATCTGGTCCATCACTTCATGGGAAATAGATGAGGAAACAGTGGAAACAGTGTCAGACTTTATTTGGGGGGGCTCCAAAATCACTGCAGATGGTGACTGCAACCATGAAATTAAAAGACGCTTACTCCTCTGAAGGAAAGTTATGGCCAACCTAGATAGCATATTGAAAAGCAGAGACATTGCTTTGCAAACAAAGGTCCATCTACTTAAGGCTATGGTTTTTCCAGTGGTTATATATGGATGTGAGAGTTGGACTGTGAAGAAAGCTGAGTTCCAAAGAATTGATGCTTTTGACGTCTGGTGTTGGAGAAGACTCTTGAGAGTCCCTTGGACTGCAAGGAGATCCAACCAGTCCATTGTAAGGGAGATCAGTCCTGGGTGTTCATTGGAAAGACTGATGGTATAACTGAAACTCCAATACTTTCACCACCTCATGCGAAGAGTTGACTCATTGGAAAAGACTCTGATGCTGGGAGGGATTGGGGGCAGGAGGAGAAGGGGACGACAGAGGATGAGATGGCTGGATGGCATCACCAACTCGATGGATGTGAGTCTGAATGAACTCCAGGAGTTGGTGATGGACAGGGAGACCTGGCGTGCTGCAATTCATGGGGCTGTAAAGAGTCAGACACAACTGAGCAACTGAACTGTACTGATGAGACTAAAATTTCTTATCACACACAAAAAAATGTGTAACAGTGTGTGGCAGTGAATGTTAACTAGACATAGTGATTATCTTACAATATATACAAATATGGAGCTATCATAACTGAAGCTAATATGTTATATGCCAAGTATTAGTTCACTTCAATTGCTCATTCATGTCCACCTCATTATGACCCCAAGTACTGGAGCACACCAGGCTCCCCTATCCATCACCAATTCCCAGAGCTTACTCTAACTCATGTCCATCGAGTTGGTGATGCCATCCAGCCATCACATCCTCTGTCATCCCCTTCTCTTTCCATCTTCAATCTTTCCCACCATCAGGGTGTTTTGCAATGAGTCAGTTCTCATCAGTTATCAAAGTATTGGAGTTTCAGCTTCCGCATCAGTCCTTCCAATGAATATTCAGGACTGATTTTCTTTGATGGAGAGGTTGGATATCCCTGCAGTCGAAGGTACTCTCAAGAGTCTTCTCCAACACCACAGTTCAAAAGCATCAGCACTCAGCTTTCTTTATACTCCAACTCCTACATCCACACATGACTACTGGAAAAACTATAGCTTTGACTAGATGAATTTTTGTTGGCAAAGTCATATCTCTGCTTTTTAATATGCTGTCTAGGTTGGTAATAGTTTTTCTTCCAAGGAGCAAGCATCTCATGACTGCAGTCACCATCTGCAGTGATTTTGCAGTCTCCAAAAATAAAGTCTGTCACTGTTTCCATTGTTGCCCCATCTATTTGCCATGAAATGAAAGGAGTGGATGCCATGATGTTAGTTTTCTGAATGTTGAATTTTAAGTCAACTTTTTCACTCTCCTCTTTCACTTTCATCAGAAGGCCTTTAGTTCTTTCCTTTCTGCCATAAGGGTGGTGTCAAGTGCTTATCTGAGGTTACTGGTATCTCTACTGGCAATCTTGATTCCAGCTTGTGCTTCATCCAGCCCCATATTTCGCATGATGTACTCTGCATATAAGTTAAATAAGCAGGGTGACAACATACCGCCTTGACGTACCCCTTTTCCTGTTTGGAATCAGTTGCTGTTCCGTGTCTAGTTCTAACTGTTGCTTCCTGACCTGCATACAGATATCTCAAGAGGCAGGTCAGGTGATCTGGTATTTCCATCTCTTTAAGAATTTTCCACAGTTTGTTATGTTCCCAAAGACTTTGGAGTAGTGAATAAAGCAGATGTTTTTCTGGAACTCTCTTGCTTTTGCGATGATCCAGTGGATGTTGGCAGTTTGATCTCTGATTCCAATGCCTTTTCGAAATCCAGCTTGAACATCTGGAAGTTCACGGTTCATGTACTGTTGAAGCCTGGCTTGCAGAATTTTGAGCATTACTTTATTAGCATGTGAGATGAGTGCAATTGTGCGGCAGTTTGAACATTCTTTGGCATTGCCTTTCTTTGGGATTGGAATGAAAACTGATGTTTTCCAGTCCTGTGGCCACTGCTGAGTTTTCCAAATTTGCTGGCATATTGAGTGCAGCACTTTCAAAGCATCATCTTCCAGGATTTGAAATAGCTCAACTGGCATTCCATCACCTCCACTAGCTTTGTTCATAGTGATGCTTCCTAGGCCCACTTGACTTCACATTTCAGGTTGGCTGACTCTAGGTGAGTGATCACAGCATCATGGCTATCTGGGTCACGAAGTTCTTTATTGTATTGCTCTTCTGTGTATTCACAGAAGAGCTCTTCTTAATGTCTTCCTTTTCTGTTAGGTCCATACCATTTCTATCCTTTATTGTGTTGATCTTTGCATGAAACGTTGCTCCAGTTCAGTTCAGATCAGTCGCTCAGTCGTGTCTGACTCTTTGCGACCCCATGAATTACAGACACCATGCCTCCCTGTCCATCACCAACTCCTGGTGTTCACTCAAACTCATGCCCATCGAGTCGGTGATGCCATCCAGCCATCTCATCTTCTGTTGGCCCCTTCTCCTCCTGCTCCCAATCCCTCCCAGCATCAGAGTCTTTTCCAATGAGTCAACTCTTCACATGAGGTGGCCAGAGTACTGGAGTTTCAGCTTTAGCATCATTCCTTCCAAGGAAATCCCAGGGCTGATCTCCTTCAGAATGGACTGGTTGGATCTCCTTGCAGTCCAAGGGACTCTCAAGAGTCTTCTCCAACACCACAGTTCAAAAGCATCAATTCATCGGCACTCAGCTTTCTTTATAGTCCAACCCTCACATCCATACATGACCACTGGAAAAACCATAGCCTTGACTAGATGGACGTTTGTTGGCAAAGTAATATCTCTGCTTTTGAATATGCTGTCTAGGTTGGCCATAACTTTCCTTCCAAGGAGTAAGTCTTTTAATTTCATGGCTGCAGTCACCATCTGCACTGATTTTGGAGCCCAAAAAACAAAGTCTGACATTGTTTCCACTGTTTCCCCATCAATTTCCCATGAAGTGATAGACCAGATGCCATGATCTTTGTTTTTGAATGTTGAGTTTAAGCCAACTTTCTCACTCTCCTCTTTCACTTTCATCAAGAGGCTTTTTAGTTCCTCTTCAGTGTCTGCCATGAGGGTGGTATCATCTGCATATCTAAGGTTATTGATATTTCTCCTGGCGATCTTGATTCCAGCTTGTGCTTCTACAGCCCAGCATTTCTCATGATGTACTCTGCATATAAGTTAAATAAGCAGGGTGACAATATACAGCCTTGATGTACTCCTTTTCCTATTTAGAACCAGTCTGTTGTTCCATATCCAGTTCTAACTGTTGCTTCCTAACCTGCATATAGGTTTCTCAAGAGGCAGGTCAGGTGGTCTGATATTCCCATCTCTTTCAGAATTTTCCAGTTTATTGTGATCCACACAGTCAAAGGCTTTGGCATAGTCAATAAACCAGAAATAGATGTTTTTCTGGAACTCTCTTGCTTTTTCCCTGATACAGCAGATTTTAGCAATTTGATCTCTGGTTCCTCTGCCTTTTCTAAAACCAGCTTGAACATTTGGAAATTCACAGTTCACGTATTGCTGAAGCCTGGCTTGGAGAATTTTGAGCATTACTTTACTAGTGTGTGAGATGAGTGCAATTGTGCAGTAGTTTGAACATTCTTTGGCATTACCTTTCTTTGGGATTGGAATGAAAACTGACCTTTTCCAGGCCTGTGGCCACTGCTGAGTTTTCCAAATTGCCTGTCACGTTGAGTGCAGCACTTTCACAGCATCATCTTTCAAGATTTGAAATAGCTCCACTGGAATTCCATCACCTCCAACTGCTTTGTTTGTAGTGATGCTCCCTAAGGCCCACTTGACTTCATATTCCAGGATGTCTGGCTCTAGGTGAGTGATCACACCATCGTGATTTTCTTGTTCGTGAAGATTTTTGTACAGTTCTTCTGTGTATTCTTGCCACCTCCTCTTAATATCTTCTGCTTGTTAGATCCATACCATTTCTGCTCTTTATCGAGCCCATCTTTGCATGAAATGTTCCCTTGGTATCTCCTAATTTTCTTGAAGAGATCTCTAGTCTTTCACATTTTGTTGTTTTCCTCTATTTCTTTGCATTGATCACCGAGGAAGGCTTTCTTATCTCTCCTTGCTATTCTTTGAACTCTGCATTCATATGCTTATATCTTTCCTTTTCTCCTTTGCTTTTCGTTTCTTTTCACAGCTATTTGTAAGGGCTCCCCAGACAGCCATTTTCCTTTTTTTTGCATTTCTTTTCCTTGGGGATGGTCTTGATCCCTGTCTCCTGTACAATGTCATGAAGTTCCATCCATAGTTCTTCAGGCACTCTGTCAGATCTAGTCCCTTACATCTATTTTTCACTTCTACTGTATAATCATAAGGGATTTGATTTAGGTCATACCTGAATGGTCTAGTGGTTTTCCCTAGTTTCTTCAATTTAAGTCTGAATGTTCCCTTGGTATCTCTAATTTTCTTAAAGAGATCTCTACTCTTTCTCATTCTATTGTTTTCTTCTATTTCTTTGCATTGGCCACTGAGGAAGGCTTTCTTATCTCTCCTTGCTGTTCTTTAGAACTCTTCATTAAAATGAGTATATCTTTTATTTTCTCCATTGCCTTTAGCTTCTCTTCCTTTCTGAACTATTTGTAAGAACTCCTCAGACCATTTTGCCTTTTTGCATTTCTTTTTCTTGGAATAGTCTTGGTCAGTGCCTCCTGTACAATGTCACGAACTTCCATCCATAGTTCTTCAGGCACTCTAAGAAATCTAACCCCTTGAATCTATTTGTCACTTCCACTGTATAATCGTAAGGGATTTGATTCAGGTCAAACCTGAATGATCTAGTGGTTTTCCCTACTTTCGTTAAGTCTGAATTTTGCAATAAGGATTTCATGATCTGAGCCACATTCAGCTCCTGGTCTTGTTTTTCCTGACTGTATAGATCTTCTCCATCTTTGGCTGTAAATAATATAATCAATCTGATTTTGATATTGATCATCTTTTGATTTTCATGTGTAGAGTTTTGTCTTGTATTGTTGGAAGAGAGTGTTTGCTATGACCAGTGTGTTCTCTTGGCAAAACTGTTAGCCTTTGCCCTGCTTCATTTTGTACTCCAAGGCCAAATTTGCTTGTCACTCCAGGTATCTCTTGACTTCCTACTTTTGTATTCCAGTCCCCTATAATGAAAAGGACATCTTTTTTAGGTGTTAGTTCTAGAAGGTCTTGTAGGTCTTCACAGAACTGTTCAACTTCAGCTTCTTAATCATTGGTTATGCCAAGTATAGCTCACAATATTTATAAATAAATAAGATTCTAAAGGAAATGTAGTGAATTTATGCATTAATTATATTTAATATTATGTATTCCCACTTAGGAAAAAAAATCTTTTTAATCATTCAGGGTTGCATTATGCCCTTTATTTAATAAGGGTTCGTATTTACACAGGGCCTATTCCTTTATTAAATTTATTCCAAGTGTTTTTATAAACTGTCATTATTGTAGGGAAATTATTTTATTTGGTGTATCAAGTTGGCTATTACCAACTTGAAGGAAAGCTTTTGATTTCTGTATTACAAATCATGTAAGCAGCCAAATATTAACTGTAAGATTTTTTAAGGAAGTTTTGGAATATACAGCCACATTATTAATAATTTGCCTATTCTTTTAATGTATAACATTACTTAATTTTTTGTCTTATTCAATTAGCTAAAGGCTTTAAAAACAGAGTAAATAGCTATGGTGATGGAGGGTGAATCCTTCTCTTCCAATTTAATGCAATTCTGTTCATATTGCATGTAACATGATTATTTGCCATCACTCGTTACCAAGTATTATGTTTAGGTGATGTCTATTAATTGAGGATTTTTTTCTCTTTAAAAAACTTTACTGTGAAATATGACTTTAATGTGAAATACAAACTTTAAATGAATACTATGGAAATAATACCCACGCATACACTATCCTGCGTTGTCACCAATACCTTAGATTCTTCCTCTGTGCTCCTCTCCTACCACATCTCTTACCCTAAGCAAACACTTTCAAGAGATAACTGTTACCCATAATTTTGTGCTAGTTATGCCCAGTGCTTTTCCTTAAAATGTTACCAGATGCTGCTGCTAAGTCGCTCTAGTCATGTCTGACTCTGTGTGACCCCATAGATGGCAGCCCACCAGGCTCCATCCCTGGGATTCTCCAGGCAAGAACACTCGAGTGGGTTGCCATTTCATTCTCCATCTACCTGTCCCTAAATAACTGTCCTTTTTGTTTTTAAACTTTATACAGATAGATTATTGCTGTATCTATTTTTTGGACTTGCTTTTTCACTGTTTCTGAAATTAACGCTACTGGATGTAGATAAAACACATTCATTTTACCACTGTATGTCATAAAATTGTATGAAGTGAAGTGAAGTCGCTCAGTCATGTTCGACTCTTTGCGACCCTGTGGACTATAGACTACCAAGGTCCTCTGTCCATGGGATTCTCCAGGCAAGAGTACTGGAGCAGGTTGCCATTTCCTTCTCCAGAGGATGTTCCCGACCCAGGGATCGAACCCGGGTCTCCTGCGTGGCAGGCAGACGCTTTACCCTCTGAGTCACCAGGGAAGCCCCCCAAAATTGTATGGATAGTCTATAATTATCCATTCTACTGCTGGTAAACATTTGGGTTGTTTCTAATTTGTGAATACTGTAAGCAATGCTGCTGTGGACATTCTTATACCTGGACACCAACAGATACATGTGTGCAAGAGCTTCCCTAAGGAAGAATGGATATACTATCTGCTTTAGTCAGGTACAACTTTACCACATGATGACAAACTGATTTCTGTGCAATACACCAATTCATCAGTACATCAATTTACCTATCTTTGCATCAAATATCATATTGTTTGTAAGTCCTGCTATCTTATAAATCAAATGCTATCACCTTGTCCCTCCTCACAAGTATCTTAACTTTATTAGCTACTTGTTCTACCAACTCTATTTTAGAATTAGCCAGTTTAATAAATTAAAAATTCTCATTGAGGATGGGCAATCAACTTAGGGAATTTATATCAAAGAATACACTCTGTATTGTTAAATTAATGACTTCCAATAAAGTTTCAATTTTCTCCATAAAAAACTTTTGCAAATCTTCTGTTGGAATGAATTCCATTTTATTTTTGTTGACACTGTAATTGTTATTTTTTAAAGTTATAGCTTTTGATTTTTGTCTGTGTATAGAAATAAAATTGATTTTTATTTGTTTCCAGAACTTTATTACTCTTACTGACTCTAACAATGTATCTGCACGTTCTTTGTGGAGGAGGGGAGAGACGATAGGGCTATGCAGACAATAACACCCCTGTGAATAATGATTTTCCTCATGAATTTGTATACTTTCTTTTTTTAAAAAATTGTCACTGCACTGGCTAGTACCTCCAATATAATGACTCCTTGTATTCTGATCTTGAAGGTAACGCTTTTAAAGTTTCATCATTAAGTAAGATGTCTGCTGTTGTTTTTCTTGGTGAAAGTCCTTTATTACCTTAAGGAAATACTTTTTTATGCATTATTTTTCAAATGCATCTTATTTATAGGTTTTCCCGTTCATCTGTTGATGTGGTTATTTACACTGATTTTGTATTGTTAAAGCAACCCTGCATTCCAGAGATAAACTCAGTAATGATGCATAATCTTTTTTATTCAATGCTGAACTGACTTTGCTAACAGAATACTAGCAATTTAGAATTTTTCCATTGACAGTTATTCTTTTCTATTTTGATATCAAGGTTATGCTAAACTCATTAAAAATGGAAAATATTCTCTCTTCATTGTTTCTCAAATTTGGGGTATACTTACCCTAAAACTATTGAGACCAAGTACTTTCTTTGTAAGAAAGAATTTTAACTTTGGAGTCTATTCTTTAATAACTAACAGAACCAACCAGATTTTTTTCCCCCTTATTCAGTCAGTTTTATTTGTATTTTCCTCAAAATTGATCAATTTCAACTGTTTTCAATTTGACTAAAGTTGTTCATAATATCATATGCATGTGTCAATATATCACATCGAATGTTTTATATTTGCTCTTTCAACCTTGACAGATGTTTGTCAATGTCATTGGTCTCAAAAAACTAAATAAAGCAATAAGTTACTATGAAGTGAACAACCGTATAACATACAGGTTAAGAAATATCAAGAGAATGCTGCCAGCAGTACATATAAGGTCTCATGTGCCCCTTTCTCATTTTACCCCAGGGAGGTTAGACTATTTTGGCTTTTAGAGTAGTGACTTTCTTGCTTGCCTAAACTTTTATCAGGTAACTCTGCAACCTTACACAATAAAGTAATATTTTGTCAATTTTTAAACTTTATATAAATAGAATAAAAAGTTATTTTTATATCTATTTTCTTTCACTTAATATTTTCAAACTTTATCCAGGCCATTTCATGTTCAGTTCATTCAATGCATGACTATAACACAGTATATTCATTCATTACAATACTGATAAAAATTTCTACCTTTTCATTTTCAACCTATTATGTATAATGCAGCTAAGAACATTCTTTTGTACATGGATTCTGGTATTTGTGTACCTTTTTTTTTTTTTTAATAAATATCTGGGATTGCAGTTGTTTGGTATCAAGGTATGCATATTTTAAACCTTAATAGTTTAATGCCCAAGCATTTCGTAAAGTGATTATACAATTACACTTCCAAAGAGCAGTGAAAGGACTTCTCCGCTTCCTATTTGTGCTAAGCAAATATGCATGTACAATGGTGCCTTATTAGCATTTTCTGCATTATGGATGAGGAACATTTCTTAATAAGGTTATTGGCCATTTGGATTTCTTCACTTGTAAAATGCCATTTTTTTCTATAGAGATCTCTGATTTTTCAGACTTTTAATTAAGTATATATTCTGGATATGAGTCATTTATCAGTTGTATAAATTGCAAACCTCTACTCCGTGAATTTCACTCTTAATGAGGTCTTTTCATGACCAGTTCTTAATTTTAATGTAGATTTATCAACCTCTCCCACTATAATTAGCTTAAACAAGGTAACATGTTTAAGCAATCTTTTCCAACCCTCAGATTAAAGATACTCTCCTATATTGTCTAATAAAATCTTTATAGTTTTACCTTTCATATTTAAGTCTATAATTCCCTTGACATTCATTTTTGTATAGTATGTGAAGAAATTAATTTCCTTCTCTTCTGGTTTTAAAATAAAGATACCCATTTTTCTCTGCACTATTTACTGAACAGACTATCTTTTCTCCAAAGTTTTAAAGTGCCATTTTGTCTGTTTATAGATTTTCAATTACAATCCATTTTTTATATGAATACACCAATACTTCCAACACCTCAATGTCCTGATGACTACAACTTTATAATAACCTTGTTTCTAATAAAGCCAGTCCTCTCACTTCCTCAACTGAGTGATTATTCATAACTCATGTATTTCCATATAAAATTGGAAAACAATCCATCATGGTACACACAATCAAACACATACTTTGTCCTTTGACTGGCTTTGTTTGAATCAATTCAATTTGAGGGAAACATTGTTCAAAAGCAAAGGAACTAATCCATGACTATGATATAATATCTCCATTAAGGTTTTTAATTAAAGTAAATACATTCCCATACCTGCCTCCTGACAAATCTGTACACAGGTCAAGAAGCAACAGTTAGAACTGGACATGGAACAACAGACTGGTTCCTAATAGAGAAAGGAGTATATCAAGGCTGTATATTGTCACCCTGCTTATTTAACTTATATGCAGAGTACATCATGAGAAATGCTGGGCTGGATGAAGCACAAGCTGGAATCAAGATTGCTGGGAGAAATATCAAAAACCTCAGATACGCAGATAACACCACCGTTATGACAGAAAGCAAAAAACTGAAGAGCCTCTTGATGAAAGTGAAAGAGCAGAGTGAAAATGTTGGTTTAAAACTCAACATTCAGAAAACTAAGATCATGGCATCTGGTCCCATCACTTCATGGCAAATAGATGGGGAAACAGTGGAAACAGTGACAGACTTATTGATGCTTTTGAACTGTGGTGTTGGAGAAGACTCTTGAGAGTCCCTTGGACTGCAAGGAGATCCAACCAGTCAATTATAAAGGAAATCAGTCCTGAATGTTCATTGGAAGGACTGATGCTGAAGCTAAAACTCCAATACTTTGGCCACTTGATGTGAAAAACTGACTCATTTGAAAAGACCCTGATGCTGGGAAAGACTGCAGGCAGGAGGAGGAGACGACACAGGATGAGATGATGGCATCACCAACTCAATGGACAGAATTTGATCAAGTTTTGGAGTTTGTGGACAGGGAAGCCTGGCGTGCTGCATGCAGTCCATGGGGTCACAAAGAGTTGGACATGGCTGAGCGACTGAACTGACTGAAGATCTTTTACATTTTTTATTAGATTTATAATTAAGTATTTCAGTAGGCACTCTTCTTTCTGATCACAAAGATGTTGCCAAGGCTTCATCATTAAGTAGGACATTCATTATAGTATTTTAGTAGATAACCTTTATCAGTTTAAGGATGTTCCATTCTACTCCTAATCTGCAAGAAGTTTGATCACAGCAGACAAATTTATCAGATGTTTTTCTGCAACTACAGAGGTAATATAATTTTTCTCCCTTAGCCTGTTAGGAACATATACTGATAAACTATCTAAAATTAAAATAACCTTGTGTGCCTTGCATAAACCCAACTTAGTTATATTATTCTTTTAACATATTACAATATCTCATTTGTTAAAATTTTGCAATATTACAAGTATTTTCACAAATAAGACTCTTTACCACTCCATGGACTGTAGCCACCAGGTTCCTCTATATATGGGATTTCCCAGGCAAGAATACTGGAGTCGGCTACCATTTCCTTCTCCTAGGGATCTTCCTGACCCAGGGATCAAACCTGGGTCTCCCGCGTTGCAACCAGATTCTTCACTGTTTACAGATTTCTACCAGGAAAGCCCCAGATAAGATCAATGTTTCTTAAAATGTCCAAGGTTATCCAGAACTCATAAAATAAGTTGGGACGTTTCCTTCCTCGATTCTCTTTAAGAATTGGTGATTGGTATTAGTTCTTCATTAAATATTAAATAGCATTATCCAGTGAAGCCATCTGGGCCTGGTGATTCCTTTCCAGGAATAATTTTAAACATGAATCCATTTCTTTAGTGTTTATAGGAACATTTATATGTGTTCTATTTCTTCCTATATCAGTATTAATAAGTTATATTTTTCTAGAAATATGTGTATGAGAATTATGGTATTCTGCTGTGGTAATGAGTTCCAGTTTGCTCACAACTCCCTGCATCCACACTCCTGGGTAATAGTACCTTTTCACACTGACTCTAAAGCTCCCTTTAAAGTTAAAACTAACTACCTGCTATATTTTGCCAATGAACATCCAACTTCATGCCTTATCTCACGTCATTTCCTCTCCCTGGAAAACCCACATATTTGGAATGTCCGACTCTATGTGACCCCATGGACTGTAGCCCGCCAGGCTCTTCTGTCCATGGAATTCTCCAGGCAAAAATACTGGAGTGGGTTGCCATTTCTTTCTCCAGGGGATCTTCCTGACCGAGGGACTGAACCCGTGTCTCCTGCATTGGCAGGCATATTCCTTATACTGAGTCACCCCAGGAAAGCCCAGAAAAAAATGCATAGATGCTTATAAACACATTATTTTATATAAACTATCACAGCATTCACTACTTACATTCTGCAAAGTAGATTCCAGATTAAAGACACCTAAAACTTACATACTGCCCAATATTAATAGAGGGAGGAATAAGCAAATAAATATGGAAACAAATACACAACAGAGCAAAGGTTGATAAAAGCATTCATACTGGCCTATGAAAATTTGTATAAAAGAACTGTTTAAAATATGAAACATAAAATATACTTGAGTTTTAGACATTTATTTACAAAGTTCTTCCTAACACAACTGCTTTTAAAATATAGCAATAAAAGATCATTCACTATTTAAAAGTGGTACACAGGTGGCATAGAAAAAAATCTATACAGTCAAAGTATTATAACAGATAATCGAAAATTGTTAAATGACAAACATTTGCAGTACTCCCTAAACAAGTAGGAAATAACAATGCATTTATTCATAGGAACTTGATTATTTTGTACTATTAAAAAAACACCCTATTATGAAAGACAAAGTCAGAGTTTGAAAAATATTTTACAACAGCAAGTAAGTGTATTTCAATTTTATATTTAATTATGAGGCCACAATAAAAATTCAACCATACACATATCTATGCATTTTACAGCAGATTAGCCAACTTAGGAATTATTTCATAAAGAGTATAAACCACTTTACCACAATGTCCCCAAGGTCTTATCTTTCCAAATAAAATTCCACACACTATCAAACTAAATCAAGTGAACTGTGGCTAAAATCACCATAAGTACACTGGCCCTTAAACAAGTATACATCAGTATCATGTTTGTGCAAAATATACATGATCTTTTAATCCTTTTGTCCTTATCTCAATTTGCAAGTATATTCTGAAACCACCTCCTTTAATTGTTATTCTTGTCAATAGTGGCAAATCTTTCAAAATCCACGTGGTATCTTTATTTATAAAATAAACTGCAAATGGAGCAGTTAAATAACTAAACAGAGTATGTGAACCAAGAACCCACTATTCAGAGATCTATGCACGTTTTCATTTGTGATATCACTTAATTTCTGAACAAATTAAGATACACATTTATTTCTAAAAATTCATTCATGGACACTATACAAAGAAATTTACAGCAGTATTTGGCATTAAACAATAAAATTTATTTACTGTACCATGTGGCAAAGTTATTAATATCATGAATAACTTAAATGACTGGTCTTCAACTGGTTCAACAAAGAGAAAAATTACACCAAAATCAATATAACTTTTTACATGAATTAACTCAAAAAATGTCAGAGGTTAACCTCACTCTTTAAAGAGAAAAATAAAATGGTATAGTTTAGTGTTATCTTCTTTCCAGCTTTCACTAAGTGCTAACAGTAAGTACCATTTAAGTCAGTTTCTTATTTGAGAATGAGAACTTCATACAGATTTATAACTTCATACAGATTAAGATTTTTTTTAAAGCTTCATATCAAATGAGTTGTAGATCTACTTAAAGTATGACTTCTCCTTTCAAAGAAGGCAGGAAGACTGACAAGGGAGGGAGACGGGATGCCCTGTAAAGACAAATATTTTATACTTAAGTATTTTTTCTTTTAAGTAAGATATAGCTTAGTATCATACATACTACTTTTGCATTTTACAAATTATCATAACAAGTAAGACACCTGAAAATCTAAACTCTTAAAAGAAACAAAAACTTAAAATTAGGAGGGAAGGGTTGGGAGAACACATAGAACTATTTTAGCATTCTGAAAACAAGAAAAATGGATAGACTAGTTTACTACATATTAACTCAAATGAAAGAGATATATACTTACTGCTAGTAGTGGTACTTGTGTGAGATATACATGATTTAGTGTTTTAGGTGTCTTTAAAATTATAAATTAGAAGACAAATTTTCAAGGTTAAAAAGACAAACCACAGCGGTTTCCTCTTAATCATAAGCAGAATTAAGAGTAAAATTACTTCATGCGAAATAATTTTCTAAATTAAAACCATATACTCTGAAAAAGTTTTTATATTATGTATTCAACCCATGTTTAATGTGTGTATGTATGATTTTGCTTCAAATAAAACTAAGCAAAACAGCAGTGCTTCTGATAATAGAGATTATAATAGAGAATATACTAAGCTGTCTAAACTTTATTATTTCAGAGTGTCAAAGTTAAATATTATCAGAATTTTTAATAACAAAGAAACAATACCAAAAAGTTAAGAGGGGATATAAATCAAAACAGACATGAATGGTTAACTATTCCCTGGAGAAGGGAATGGCAACCCACTCTAGTATTCTTGCCTGGAGAATTCCACGGACAGAGAGGAGTCTGGTCGGCTACAGTCCATGGCATCACAAAGAGCAGGACACGACTAAGCGACTAACATACACAAACTTAGAGCCAACAAGGCAGCTAGCTAGCTGTAAGTTCTCATCAACAAGGTGTGAAGAGTTGAAAGAGCTGAGTTAGTAAAGTATTAACATTCAAGTGACAGCAAAGCAATGATTTAAGTAGATTGTATAAAAGTTTACATTTTCCTCAGGTAAAACCTTTATCACTTGCCATATTAAAAGCACAAATTTTACACAAATGTCATAATTCTAAGATTAAGAATCATATTTGGAATATAAATCCTCTTCATAGGACAATTACTACTATTTTTAAGTAATTACTTCCATAAATAAGAAAATCTCTAATGGGACTGATTTTTTCAGGCTTTATGAGTAAATTATCTTGCAAAATAGTTTTATGTGCCAATAAACAAAGAAACTGCATTAAGCCTAAGTTGTTGTGATTTCAAAGCAGTTATAAAGTTGTGAATTCAAAAGTCCTCACACCTAATAAGTGATTCAGTGCAGAAAAATATTTTCTTTTTTTCATAATAAATACAAATTTCAAATAGCTAATAAGCTCACATTAGACTTCACAAGGCTTGTTTCCATTACTGGTTGACATATCTCCTAATTCTTCACAAATATCAAAGATGACTTGGATAGAACTTTTCTGAAATTTGAAAACTCAGAATTTCCTTCTAGCATCTCTGAAAACCTAGCTCATGAGGCAGAATGAAATACAGATCAAAACCAGGAGTTTCGACAGTGCGCACCAGTAGACTTTGAGAGCTGAATATAACCATGCTTAGTAAATCCAATTACATTGCTTGTGGAAACAGAATGGGTAATCTGTTAGAACAGAATAGGCAATTGAGAAGAGGACAGGAATGTCTTAAAGATACTTTAGGTACTTATTTATATTATTTACATAAAACTGGTAAGTTCAGTTCAGTTCAGTTGCTCAGTCATGTCCGACTCTCTGCGACCCCATGAATCGCAGCACACCAGGCCTCCCTGTCCATGACCATCTCCCGGAGTTCACTCAGACTCACGTCCATCGAGTCAGTGATGCCATCCAGACATCTCATCCTCGGTCGTCCCCTTCTCCTTCTGCCCCCAATACCTCCCAGCATCAGAGTCTTTTCCAGTGAGTCAACTCTTCACACGAGGTGGCCAAAGTACTGGAGTTTCAGCTTTAGCATCATTCCTTCCAAAGAAATCCCAGGGTTGATCTCCTTCAGAATAAACTGGTTGGATCTCCTTGCAGTCCAAGGGACTCTCAAGAGTCTTTTCCAACACCACACTTCAAAAGCATCAATTCTTCGGTGCTCTGCCTTCTTCACAGTCCAACTCTCACATCCATACATGACCACAGGAAAAACCATAGCCTGACCAGACAGACCTTAGTTGGCAAAGTAATGTCTCTGCTTTTGAATATGCTATTTAGGTTGGTCATAACTTTTCTTCCAAGGAGTAAGCATCTTTTAATTTCATGGCTGCAGTCACTATCTGCAGTGACTTTGGAGCCCCCAAAAATAAAGTCTGACACTGTTTCCACTGTTTCCCCATCTATTTCCCATGAAGTGATGGGACCGGATGCCATGATCTTCATTTTCTGAATGTTGAGCTTTAAGCCAACTCTTTCACTCTCCACTTTCACTTTCATCAAGAGGCTTTTGAGTTCCTCTTCACTTTCTGCCATAAGGGTGGTGTCATCTGCATATCTGAGGTTATTGATATTTCTCCCAGCAATCTTGATTCCAGCTTGTGTTTCTTCCAGTCCAGCCATAAGTAACATATATTAATTTCCCAAAAATTTTCTATAAAATCCAATTATCTTCATTTGAAAAGCAGTAATATTTATAATAGCTACAACAGATGCAGGAAATAAAAAAGGGATAGTGCACTGGGCTTCAGAAAGCTTACAATCTAATTTTAGTAAATGAATGCTTACTGTATTTTGTCAATTTCAATACTTTTTTTCATTAACTAACATCGTTGCAAAGAATTTATATTATCAACCAAGTATGATTTCTCTTCCATTGGAAGGTTAATCTTGATTACAAATCTATATAAACATACTCATAATAAGCTATAACCTTTGATGTATATTAACTAAAGACTTAACTAGCTTTATAACAAATAAGCTATTGACCATTATATATCTTTTTTGTATACATTTTATATAATTAAAGTTAACCATTTATAAAACACCAAGGTGTTACCCTTGTGTACTTTCTGTATACTACCTTACTTAATCCTTACAACTACTACTTTATATTCATTTTATAAACAGTGAAATTGAAACAGAAAGATCTTTAATAAGTTGACAAAAGTCATACAGCTAGTGAACAGCAGAACTGGGATCTGAACTTAGGAGTTTCAGAGTTCCTGCTCTTAACTACTACTCAAACTGCCTCTGAGAAAATAATCACATCATATATGTGAGATAGAGTCTGTGTAATTACCCTTTACAATAACAACACAGGGTAAGTACTCCTTTCTTTCATCTGCAAATTGGGGATAAGAGACAATAGGAAACTTGCTGAAGAACATATAGCTAAGAAATGACAGTCACTTGTGTTTTTTAACCATAGTAAGTTATATTAAAAATAATTTTTACAAAGGATAGATACATCACTATTTAGCAACAGTAATGTATGTCAGAAATGCCCTTCAGTTCAGTTCAGTCGCTCAGTTGTGTCCAACTCTTTGAGACCCCATGAATCGCACGCAGCACACCAGGCCTCCCTGTCCATCACCAACTGCCGGAGTTCACTCAGACTCAAATCCATCGAGTCAGTGATGCCATCCAGCCATCTCATCCTCTGTTGGCCCCTTCTCCTCCTGCCCCCAATCCCTCCCAGCATCAGAGTCTTTTCCAATGAGTCAACTCTTCACATGAGGTGGCCAGAGTACTGGAGTTTCAGCTTTAGCATCATTCCTTCCAAGGAAATCCCAGGGCTGATCTCCTTCAGAATGGACTGGTTGGATCTCCTTGCAGTCCAAGGGACTCTCAAGAGCCGTTTCCAACACCACAGTTCAAAAGCATCGATTCTTTGGCACTCAGCTTTGTTCACAGTCCAACTCTCACATCCATACATGACTACTGGAAAAACCATAGCCTTGACTAGACGGACCTTAGTCGGCTAAGTAATGTCTCTGCTTTTGAATATACTATCGTTGGTCATAACTTTTCTTCCAAGGAGTAAGCGTCTTTTAATTTCATGGCTACAGTCACCATCTGCAGTGATTTTGGAGCCCCCCAAAATAAACTCTGACACTGTCTTCACTGTTTCCCCATCTATTTCCCATGAAGTGATGACCAGATGCCATGATCTTAGTTTTCTGAATGTTGAGCTTTAAGCCAACTTTTTCACTCTCCTCTTTCACTTTCATCAAGGGGTTTGTTAGTTCCTCTTCACTTTCTGCCATAAGGGTGGTGTTATCTGCATTATCTGAGGTTATTGATATTTCTCCCGGCAATCTTGATTCCAGCTTGTGCTTCTTCCAGCCCAGCGTTTCTCATGATGTACTCTGCATAGAAGTTAAATAAGCAGGGTGACAATATACAGCCTTGACGTACTCCTTTTCCTATTTGGAACCAGTCTGTTGTTCCATGTCCAGTTCTAACTGTTGCTTCCTGACCTGCATACAGATTTCTCAAGAGGCAGGTCAGGTGGTGTGCTATTTCCATCTCTTTCAGAATTTTCCACAGTTTCTTGTGATCCACACAGTCAAAGGCTTTGGCATAATCAATAAAGCAGAAATAGATGTTTCTCTGGAACTCTCTTGCTTTTTCCATGATCCAGCGGATGTTGGCAATTTGATCTCTGGTTCCCCTGCCTTTTCTAAAACCAGCTTGAACACCAGGAAGTTCGCGGTTCACATATTGCTGAAGCCTGGCTTGGAGAATTTTGAGCATGACTTTACTAGCATGTGAGATGAGTGCAACTGTGCGGTAGTTTGAGCATTCTTTGGCATTGCCTTTCTTTGGAGTTGGAATGAAAACTGACCTTTTCCAGAAATGCCCTTAATATTAATTAAATGTCTAATAATTCTGACACCATTGGGAATTTGGATTGTTCAGGAAGCATTTAAAAATAAACACATGAATTTAGAACCCATAACACCTTTTGATACTCACTTCAGTGATGATCTATTCACAGAAATAATAAAGGAAATAAAACAGTCTCTGCTATATTACTGGAGCCAATCTATAAATAGAACTATCATTCTGTACCTCAGTAAAGTGACAGGCTAGACTGAAACACGTTTCTTTCTCAGAGATTAACATCTCAATCCCAATAAAATTTCGTATCAAATAAAGTACACTTTAAGTAAGTCTCTAATTCACTAAGTGAGGTTTTCTAAATTATCTTAACCCAACAATGAGGTTAGATATATCAAAAAAATTGATGGAAATTTAAGAATTCCACCTTTAAAAAGTCAACAAATTTTATACGAACTTGATAAATTTGAAGTTATTTAGCCTGTTAAATCAAAATCACTTACTGCTAATGATGATGTGCTAGCCAGACGACTCATTACATGCTTCTCATTGCTAGAAGGACTTCTTCCCTCTGCTGAACTTTGGGATGTCATAAGAGCCCTTCGGAGAGCTCTTTTTGGAGTTTTGGAGAAAGAGAATGCTCTTGTAACCTAGAATTAAAACAAGATACAATTAGTTTAAAAACCTAGATAAATCTAATATATACTTGATTAGAACAATTATATGTAAAACAAAGCCAAATTCACATTAAAAGTTTTTCTATAAAAAATATGGAGGAATTCTGCCATATAATTTTTTCTATAAAAAGTGTATGACAGAATGAGAATCTCTGGACAAAGCAGTGAAAATGTAGTATATTGTGGATTATTCCATCTTGCATTCATAGAACACTAGTCCAGCAGGAGAAAGTAGGAGGGAAAATTTGGCATGAGAAGAAACCTTGGTATTGTCTAATTCTGCTATAATTCAGTTGTGAGATCATTGATCCAAAGCCACTTAAACCTCAATTTAATTGAAAAAGGGTAGGACTTTATTTGAATCACCATTGTTAATGTTTATCTACTATATATCATTCATATTAAATGCAGAGATACAATGATGATTAAAGTAGGCAAAGAAAACAACAATCAAAAACTTATAAACTGAACAATAGACTCCGGCTATTAATTTACCTATAAAATTAAAACTCTAATTCTACTTTTAAAAAACCTATTACCAACATTCTTGTATAGTCCTGAACAACCTCGATAAGGTAAGGTAAGGTAAGTAGGAAAGTTATCTTCATCATTAGAAGTCTGAAACTTACTATGGTAAGGAACAGATCCCAGGTTTCCTGACTCTATGGTGTGCCCTTTGCTGAAAAATATCTAAGGCAATTTCTAACATGAATGCACATATACTTAAAACACCATCAGAAATATCACAGTTAACTAGAATGGGAAGGGTTACAAAAGCTGTTAAATTACTGTGCCAAGGAATTTGCTAAGTTTAACTATTATCTCTGCAGGCCATTTCCTAAAACCAAAAAACAACTTTGTTTTATGTATTACCTTCACACTGACATCTATGGCTATATTATTTTAATATACTCTGAAAAATACATTTTGGAGACATGGTGAATAATAACGTCACTGAGATTTACCTTTTTTGAAGTCTTTTTTATTGCTCTAGATGCTCTACTCAGTGTACTGTCCATATCTTTTGTATTTACTTCAAAGGATTCTGGATCAGCAGTGTAAATAAGATTCTCCTGTTGAAAATTAATATTAATTTTTAAAATAATAAAATAAAAATACACAGCTGTTCCTAAAATCAAACCTGTAAGAACTTACATGCACACACAGGTGTTTATATAAATCAAACTACTCAAGATTTTTGCTGTTTTTTACAATGCATATGTGAGTATACAAATATTTTCTCTTCAACACAGCAAAAGTTCTCAAAAGAAAAGACACCAAATCAGGGCATTTTAAAATATACTATTTGAAATGTAAGAGAGAGTTCAACTGTTGAATATCTGAATTTATAAACATCTTTTAGTAACAAAATTTTATAACTGGGAAGAATTTTGTGGCTTAAAATAGTATAAATTAGGATATAGGTTTAATGTTTGCTGCCACCTTGTGGTTAATCTTACTTTATGAAATACTTTCATTAATTGTTTATATTCCCATTCTAGAATTACTAGCCATCCTGTGGCTAGTAATTCAATAGATTTTATTTTCAGCATTTTTCCATTACTGTTTATACTTCAGAATCATAGTTATAAATTTATAAAAGACTGCAAAAGCCATCTAGTTGGACATTGTGATAAATTTAGGAATAATCTCTATAGTAGGAAATCACTATACTGCAGAGATCCATTTTATATATGGCTACCTAGCACTATGAGAAAAAGTCTTCCTTATAATGAACAGTTTTTTGGCTTTACAAAAAGCTGTCTCCATTATTTTCCTAGCCAGCATTCTGTTGTATGCACTAGTACTGTATTTCTTTCAATGAACCTTTGTGTGGAGCAATCCTTTATTTATAACAATATATTGTTGGCCCACAGAAATTAAAAAACAAAACAAAACAAATCAAGGACCAGAGCAAGATGGTACAATAGAAAGACATGGAACTCACCTCCTTCCACAGACATATCTGTATGTAGAATAAAGCTCACAGAATACCTGCTAAATGTTGGCAGAAGAGCTCATAAAACCAAAATGCAAGAAAGATCACCAAATAACATGGTAGGAGAAAAGAAAGAAAAGGGGAATTGGGATAGGATCTGTACCGCTGGGAGGGAGCTATGAAAGAGGAAATGTTCCTTGACACAGGAAAATGCTTCACCAGCAGGGGAGATCAGTGTGGAGATAAAGAGAGCTTCAGAGGCTTGAGAGAGAATACAGCAACTGGTCTACAACAAGTAGAACAGAGGGAGACCTGCAAAGAAGGCCCAGGCCATCTCACTGCAATCCTCAGCCTGAGAGGTATGTGCTGGTAGACACAGGTGCTCAGCTGTGTCCAGCTCTTCACAACCCTTTGGAATATAGCTTGCCAGGCTCCTTTGTCCATGGGATTTTCCAGGCAAGAATACTGGAGTGGGTTGTCATTTCCTTCTTGAGCAGATTTTCCTGAACCAGGGATTTAACCCAGGTCTCTTGTGTCTCCTGCATTGTAGGTGGATCCTTTACCTTCTGAGACATCTGAGAAGGTTGGCTGCTAAAATCTGGGCTTCAAAGGACAGACCTGGGGTGAAGACTGGAGTTGCCTGCACGAAGACTGTCTGAAGGGGCTCGGAGTGTGATCCAAGCTACAATCTGGTGCATGTGCAAAAAGGAGACTGGATCCGCCACTGAACCCCCACTGTTAACTTGCAAGCTCAAAGAAAGGGTAGGGCACAGAATAGCAGCCTCATTCTCAGTGTGCTCACAACAGGCCCAGCTGCTCATTCACAGAGGCAAGGCTGCAATCCTAGCCAATTGCCAGTGGCCTTACAACTTAGAAAGCAGGGCTGAAACCTTAATGTCCCCATGGCTCATGAATTTATGTGCCTGAGATGGCTTGGTAAACTCAGTGCCTGTAGGACACTGGTGTAGATCACTGTGCTCCTGTGGCTGGAGCAGGTCTAGAGACAATAGGCTCTGCTAGCACTCACAGAGAGAGGTAGGCCGAGGGTCTGAGCTGACTCAGTAGCTCCTACAGCTATGGCGGGTCCAGGTGCTCAACCCAGCCGTGTTGGTCCCAGTGCCTGACCTCAGGAGTTCTGTGTCAACAGATCTGTGCTATTAGCTTTGTGAGCAGAGGACCTGACGGTCACCAGAGCTAACTATCTAAATCTCCACAGCTGAGGCGGGACCAAGCGGTGTGCTAAAGACTGTACTCTGTGAACCAGCACAATAGTGACAGGCAAAATCAGAGTGTACTTTCCCGTGGACAAGTCCTTCCCCAATATTCACTGGGTAGCATCTCTCCCAGTGGGAGCATTCCAGTCCTATTTACCTCACACTGGAGTTCAGAAACAGACCTGGGGCATCTATCCAAAAGGTGGGCAGACCCTGCCCCAGACAGAGCTGTAACAACCACAGAGCAAAGAGGAGGCCACACTCAACATCCAGTGCAGGCTCTGGGCATCATGATAACAATCTAATGGGTAACACACAGAGAGGAAAACTATGGCAGGCACCCATACTAAAAACAGTCTTTGCTCAAAAATATTACACTCACAAAGGCTACACAGGGACACTCCCTCATAAAAACTGCCCTTCCAGACCACGGTAGATAACTGTTTCTCCTTAATTCAGAGTCAGAGAAATAAAAGTAAAATGAAGAAGAAGAGGAACCACACAATTAAAAGACCAAGAGAATTCCCCTGAAAGAACAAACAATGAAACAGATATCTCCAGTCTACCACATCCTGAGTCCAAAAAGGAGATAATGAAAATACTGAAGGAGTTAAGAAATGATATGGATAGAAATAGAGATTACTGTAAAATAAAAAAGAAAAAAAATATATATATATATAAAGAGGAGTCAATCAAAAGTAGAAAACTCATTTGCTGAGACAAAAGCTGAACTAAAGGCAATCAACAGCAAGCTGGATAATGAAGAACTAATAAGTGATCGGAAGATAGAATAGTGGAAATTACCAGACCAGAAGAGCAGACAGAAATACAAAATATATATATACATATATATATATAACCTATGGAATAATATAAAGTATCCAGATCTGTGCATAACAGGAATCCCAGAAGGAAAACAAAAGAGAACAGGAATTTTAAAATATATTTGTAGAAATTATGGCTGAAAATGTCCCAAATTTAAGGAAGGAAACGGAAACCCATGTATAGGAAGGACAGAGGGTCCCAAACAAGATGAAGCCAAACAGACCCACACTAAGATATACTATAACTAAAACAATAAAATTTAAAGATATAAAGAGGATTCTAAAGGCAGAAGAGAAAAACAAAGAGTTAATTACAAAGGATACCTCCCTCCACAAGGCTGTCAACTGATATCTCTACCTACAGAAACTGAAGGCCAGAAGGGAGTGGCAGGATATATTTATCCAAAGTCTTACAAAGGAAAAGCCTGCAATCCAGGACACTCTATACAGCAAGATTATCACTTAGAATAGGGAGAGACAAAGAACTTCTCAGATAAGCAAATACTAAAAAGGATACAGCAACATTAAACTTATCCTAAAAGAAATATTCAAAGGTTTCTCTAAGTAGAATAAAGAAAAAAATTATCTGCAAGAAAGAGAAAATCATAATTGAAAAGAAAATCGAGAAAAATCACAATTGGAAAGAAAATCACTTACATAAACTAGTACACAAATTTAAAAAATAAAATAATTTTTTCTGAAAGTAATGGTAACTACCACTAACACCAAAAGAGTAAATACAAAGATGTAAAAGAGGACATCAAAATCATAAAATGTGGGGAAAGAGAGTATAAAAATGTAGTTGTTTATTTTAAAGAATGTGTTTGAGCCTATATGACTATCAGTCTAGAGCAAGTCAACATAGTTGTGGGTTAACACACTTGACAGCCAGGGTAACCACAAATCAAAACCATGTAACAGGTTCACAAAAAGTAAAAGAAAAGAAAAAAGCATAATACAAAAGAAAGCCATCAAACCAAAACAGGGAAAACAGAAAGGAATAAAGAAGAAGTATAAACTCAACTGGAAAATAAGGCTTAAAATGGAATAAATACATATCTATCAATAATTACCTTAAATGTCAATGGACTAAACACTCTAATAAAAAGACAATGGCAGACTGGATTGAAAAAAAAAAGAGCCTACAACCTGCTGCCTATAAGAAACACACCTTAGGGCCAATGACACACGGATTTAAAGTGATGAGACTGAAAAAGATATTTCATGCAAATGGAAATGACAACAAAGCAGATCTAGCAACCCTCATTCCAGACAAAACAGACTGTAAAACAAAAGTCATAAAGATAAAAAAGGACACTCTATAATGATACAAGGGTCAATACAAGACGAAGATATTACATGCATTTAATACTTGTTAACATATGCAATATCAGTTCAGTTCAGCCGCTCAGTCGTGTCCGACTCTTTGCGACCCCATGAATCGCAGCACACCAGGCCTCCCTGTCCATCACCATCTCCTAAATACAAAAAGCCAGTATCAACAGACATAAAGGAAGAAACTGACAGGAATACAACAGCAAAAGACTTTAACATCTCATTCACATCAACAGATATATCTTCCAGACAAAACAAAAAAGGCAACAGAGATCTTATATGATACAATAAAAAGGTAGGCTTAATTGATATTTTCAGGACATTACATCCGAAAAATCAGAATACATTCTTTGTAAGTGCACATAGATCAATCTCTAGGATTGACCACATACAAGGACACAAAACAAGACTGAACAAATTTAAGAGGACAGAAATTATTTCAAGCGTCTTTTCTGAACATAATAGCATGAAACTAGAAGTCAACCTTAGAGAAGAAAAAAAAAATTTATATGGAAACTAAAAAGCATGCTACTAAAAAAAATATATATCAAAGAGTCAATGATGGAATCAAAGAGGAAATCAGAAGATACCTTGAAACTACTATATACTCTTGACAAAGGAGGCATGAGTACAGAATTGAGGGGGGAAAAAAAAGGTCTCTTCAATGTGGTGTTGGAAAAGCTGGACAGATGCATATAAATCAAGGAAGTCAGAACAGTCTCTCACACCATACATAAACTCAATAAACACCATTCTCTTCTCCAGATCATTCAGATCCAGCGATTGAACCTGGGTCTCCTGCACTGCAGACAGATTCTTTACCATCTGAACCACCAGGGAAGCCCCAAATATATGACATGACATGATGAAACTCCTAGAAGAGAACATAGGCAAAACATTCTCTGACATAAAAGTCCAATTGTTTTCTTAGATCAGTCTCCCAAGGCTACAGAAATAAGAGTAAATACAAGCAAATGGGACCTAATAAACTTAAAAGCTTTTCCATAGTAAAGGAAACCATAAAAAGAAAAGACAATCTACAGAATGGGAGAAACATTTGCAAACAATGTGCCCAACAAGGGATTAATTTCCAAAATATAGAAGCAGCTCATACAACTTAATAACAAGAGAATAACTCAATCAATAACTAGACAAAGACCTAAATAAACACTTCTCCAAAGACACACAGATGAACAGCAGAACATGAAAAAATGTTCAACATCACTAATTATTAGAAAAATGAAAATCAAAACTACAAAAAGGTACTGCCTCGCACCAGAACGAAAGGCCATCATTAAAAAGTCTACAAATAACAAAGGCAGAGAGGGTAACAGTACTGAGGTTCCTTAAAACCCTGAAAATAAAAAAACAATAAAAACAAACAAACAAAACCAAAAAAACCTTAAAATAGAGTTGCCATATGACCCAACAATCCCACTCCCAGGCATATATCCAAAGAAAACTATAATTCAAAAACATACAGGTACCCCAATGTTTATAGCAGCACAATTTACAAATTACAATAAATTTTACAGCAGCACAACTTACAATTTCCAAATCATGGAAGCAACATGATAGATGAATGGATAAACAAGATGTGGAATAGATACACAATGGAATACTACTCGGCCATAAAAAATAGTTTAAGAATGCCATGCAGTAACATGGATGGGACCTGAGATTATCGTGGGCTTCCTAGGTGGAACTAATGGTAAAGAATCCACCTACCAATGCTGGAGATGCAAGTTTGATCCCTGGGTTGGGAAGAGTCCCTGGGGTACGAAATGGCACCCCACTCCAGTATTCTGGCTTGGGAAACCCCCTGATGGGCTACAGTCCATGAGGCCACTAAGAGTTGGACATGACTGAGCACACACGTGCACACACACACAAATATTATATCATTTTAAGTGAAGTAAATCACAAAGACAAATAGTATATAATATCACTTATATGTGGAATCTAAAATATGACACAAATTAAATTATTTATAAAACAGAAACAGACTCAAAGACATAGAAAACATAAGAACTTATCATTACCGAAGCGGAAAAGGCATGGGGGAGGAATACATTAGGATTAGCAGATACAAACTACTATATATAAAATGGATAAACAACAAGATCCTACTGTACAGCACAGGGAACTATATTCAGTATCCTATAATAAACCATAATGGAAAAGAATATAAATATTTATGTATAACTGAATCACTTTGCTATATACCAGAAACTAACACAACACTGTAAATAAACTAGACTTCAATTTAAAAAATTTCTTTAAAGTCTCTTAATTTTTCTAAACAGTTATGTAACTATTCTTAATCAAGTATTTATAAATAATAATAATCATACTTCAATGTCTTTGAAGATCATATTTAACTATAATAAACATTTTATTCCCACAGGAAATGTCCAAGGCAATCTACTATACTGAAAAGGGTCATCTATTTATACATTCTCCTCCATCTAATATATCATTTGTGCAAATATGAAGGGATCAATATCTATCACATATCCTTCCCATATATGATGAAGAAATCAAATTATCTTTTAATGGACCTAGACTTCATCCAAGATCTATCACAAGCTACCTGATTTTGATTTTCTCATATATCTTCACTTTAATCTGTACAGGATAAAAGGGATTATACATTTATAATGGCTTTTGATTTTAAGAGACTGCACTGATAAAACTGGATTGGCAACTTGCCTGACAGGAAAAGCAATTCACCATATTGCTCTCAATAAGATAAAAGAAGAACAGAACAAAATATTCTCCCACAAATAGTAAAGTCAAAGAGCATAAATGAAAATGCAAGTTCCAAAAGCTTCACTAAAGCAGAGCCACAGAAGTTCTAAGGCTATGAGGGCCTATCTGTAAGCTAGGGATTCAAAAAAATGTTGCATGTGTCTATACTTTTAAACATCTTTTCCAAAACAACTTTTTCCTCAATAAACACAAAACTAAAACTCTCCTGTATTCATAATTAACAAGTCATTAGAAACATACAGGTTTAGTATGTACATTACCATGGAGTTTAAACTTTCATTACAATAGTAGTTTAAGAACTTACAGCATCTGCTTTACAAATGGTGTTGGCTACATGTCGACATAGCATCTTTAGCCAGTTTTCTTTTGGAAGTTCCTCTGATGTCATCTGGAAACTGAGCAGCACATTTGCTTGCTCTGTTGGTGGCCTCACAAGCAATGCAAAAGCATTATGGCAATCTAGGGTTCCAGAATAATCACAAACACTACAAGTTACTCCTTGGAAAATGACAGATTTAACACAAGTTTAGTTCCCTCAGAGCAAGAAAACTCCACTGAATTCTCTCTTCTCTACCCAGTAAATTATCTCTATCTCTATCTTTCCTGTTCCCTTAGTTTTTAATTGGACAAAGAGCAGCATCATATTATGTTGAAACATTGGAAATAATAGGACATTCCATGTGAGGAATCAACAATAATAACTTAATGTTGTTAGGTAAGCAGTACTTTCCATAACATTTAATATTTTCTTTAATGAAGCTTTAAAAAATTAGATCATTTCTTAGAATTCTAGAATTTACATTTTTAAAGTGACACTGTAAGAATAATTCAATAATTCAACCTACTTAAACTGAAAGAAATACTCAAATATTAAAACTGTTACAAAAGGTTTTATGATCAAGATGCTAAAACAGAACCTATTTTAAACAATGAAGTCTTCCAAAATTATAATCTAAAAAATATAGACGATTTAAGTAAATGCTCTATGTAGCCCTTAATAAATCCAGAATTTGACAACTGAGTAAAGAGAGCAATATAAGTTGCTATTCAAGTTTTCTTTGTTTCTCATAAATTGAAAGCTTTCCTTCATTAGAGGATAGGATCAGTGATAAAACCAGCTTACATGGTAAAAATATAAGCCTAAACAAGCAAAATATTGCCAAGCATACATATCATTAGTTACTATTTTAAAAAATGATATTGCTTATGGTAGGTATAAACTTTTGCCAATTTCTAGCCTTCAAAGAACCCTTTCTTAACATTCCCAAAGTTTAGAGTAAAAGCCTTCCTTAATACACATATGAGCCCACGTTGAGTCTACCATAGTTACTCATGCATATCTATTTCTGGTAATATCCTAAATGTATCCCTCACAATGCAGGCTCTGGCAACAGGGAATGTTCTAAGATGTGGAAGCACAGGTAATAGACTACAACTGCTTTTGGATTCGGAAGGAATAAGTTTTGGTGCGGTAATGGGGAGGATGGGCACTATTTTAACCCATGTAACCATTTAAAAGCTCTTTGTATCTTAAGAGATGAAGATATTCTACAGAATGAAATAGTACTTTCATTTGAAAAAAATTAAAAATCAAATCAGTTCCTAGAAATGTAGTGGGATAAAAGTAAAGAACAACTACTTTGCCAGAACTACTCAACAATATTGAAAAATAATTTACCAGTTTAAAAATATACATATAAGGGAATTAAACCTTCAATGAATATAAACTATTTTTATTTGGCCAACAGTTTATCCAATGACCATACCTTCTGTCTCTCGTATGTCTAGCACCTTCTTAATCTGAGAAAGAGGCATTAGATGAATATGCTTAAGAGAAGCTGGGGGTCGGGTATGGCCTGGAGGACTCCTAAAAGTACCAATAACCTTGTGTCGTTTTCTTGCTATCTGATTATTGGGGGGAAAAAAATAGTTGATGTCAGTAACAAAAACAAAGACCAAATGCTTAAAAATAAAATGGCACTACCAATATGCAGCTCATTAAGTATCAGTCATTCCAAAATTATCTGTAAGTAGCATAGTTACTCAGAGAAGGCAATGGCACCCCACTCCAGTACTCTTGCCTGGAAAATCCAATGGACGGAGGAGCCTGGTGGGCTGCAGTCCATGGGGTTGCTAACAGTTGGACACAACTGGGCGACTTCACTTTCACTTTTCACTTTCATGCATTGGAGAAGGACATGGCAACCCACTCCAGTATTCTTAACTGGAGAATCCCCGGGATGGGGGAGCCTGGTGGGCTGCCATCTATGGGGTCGCACAGAGTTGAACATGACTCAAGTGACTTAGGAGCAGCAGCAGCAGCATAGTTACTATGTGAAAAATTCATACATGTAACTATGTAACAGAAATGTTCACATTAATATGAAAAGAGCTCAAAAGTCAGGAAAACAGGATCTATGGAAAAGATTCCAGAGGTGTGAAAGAACTTAGAAGAATCATTGTGAGAAATAATGGGATCAAAGGATGAAGGAATCTTCAATAAATGGCCTTGAATTCAGAAAGGGGAACAGTTGCTCTGGGATCACTTCCTTGGGTTCAAAAAAATAACTGACTTCAGTTTAAAAACAGAATTCACAATTGTCTTAGATCCCATGCAAGGAACTGAGGATAAAGGAGCAAATAATATAGAAATGGTTCTGGGTCTCATGACACTTACATACTATTGAGAAATATGAAAATCAAAGTAACAATACATTACAAATTGATGCAAATTATAAAGTCAATGTGCTGATATAACTTTAATTAAACTGGGAACTCACCAAAAGGAGAGACAGATAAAGTATTGCTGGAGAAGACAGGAGCAAAATCAGAAAGGATCCTGTGACTCATGATGTATATAAATTCTGAGAATTTTATAAGGTCTTTAAATTTTTCATTTCTATGAAATCATAGTATATTATTTTGTCTTTTTAAAAGAACATCTCTTTCAGGCTTATGAAAGTGAAAGTCACTCAGTCATGTCTGACTCTGTGACCCCTTGGACTATAAAAAGTCCATGGAATTCTCCAGGCCAGAATACTGGAGTGGGTAGCCTTTCCCTTCTCCAGGAAATCTTCCCAACCCAGGGATCAAACCTAGGTCTCTTGCATTGCATGCGGATTCTTGACCATTTGAGCTTATTTACTAAAAGACACTAACACAAAATAATTTAGATTAAGTTGCTTAATGAATTGAGATTGATTGGTCATATTCATCATGATGAATATGACAAAGTAAGGCTGAAATCTGTGTTGGTTAATGAGAAAAGATCAAAAGGCAGTCAGTATCACATTCACATTGATGCAGAAATATGACACAGATCTATGATACATACCAAATATTAAAAGCCCATTTATATTAATATGGTGAAAAAAAGTAATTCTTTAACTTCCACTGTAATATTTGAATGTACTTTTAATTTAGCTAAGTAAAATAAATAATTTTAAGGCTCATTTTTAAAAAGGAAAAACAATGACAAGTATTAATACTGATGAAACAAATGCTAGTCCATCAAGGTAAGAATTCAAAATACAGATACATCACCTGTCATATCTAAGTGATGTCAGTTCAGATGTTATTCATTTTAAATGTTTCTAACATTTACCATTCTCTTCATTCCAAATTTGCTCTAAGTTTTGGTGTTAAAAAAAAAAACAAGCTAAAGAATAAGAGCTTATAAATCTAAAGGTCCAAAATTTGGGCTCCAAATTGAATGTTAGAAATAGAACTGTTACAGTTAATGTGATTTTGACATGGAGACTAAGAGAGAGTAGAAAAAAAGTCAGTGAATTCAGGAAAGATGAAGGAAGTAAGAGGCCAAGCTATGAGATAACAGACTTGGAGGCTACAAGGAATGACCAATGGCACAAATTAGAGTGCAAGGTAAGTCAATGAGCCAGTTGTAGAAGACATCACAAAAACTGAAGGGGAAGTAAAATAAAAAAATTTAAAGCAAGCCACAACTCTCCAAAGATTCAAGAGGATAAAGACCTGGGTTCGATCCCTGGGTTGGGAAGATTCCCTGGAGAACAGAATGGCTACCCACTCCAGTATTCTTGCCTGGAGAATTCTATAGACAGGGAGCCCGGTGGGCTATAGTTTCATCAGCAGGGGATTGTAATTCATTATATTAAATAATCAAGTTATGTCCATCTTCAACAAAATAGATTTCTCTGCTGGGAAAATGTACTTAATTTTAAAAAGAAGTCATAATTATTTTGTAAATCTTGAAGGAATATACATATATACAAGAAGTTCCTAAAATTCTTGATCTAGGCATTTATTTGCATGAAAATAAACTAAATTTTCATTTTGACATGGATTTGAAGTTATGAAAAAATATCATATTTCTTAATGTTAGGTCCTCTCCTAAAAGCATTCAATTAATAGCATTAAATCAACAATTGGTCTCATCAAAAGTGATTAAGCTTTACTTTAAACTTCTTTAATCAATTAATTTAATTAAAACTTATTGTTTCAATCAAGCTTAGTTTTAAAGATTCAATGAAGTCATACAAAACAGCAGTGTTATTACACTGTATTAAGGACAACTTTACCTCCAGGCAGTCATTGAAGAGGAAGAGAGTTACTTGTTCTCCTCTGTCACAGGGGAGCTCACCTAGAGAAATTGTTTCAACTCGCTGAACTAAGCTTCGGTGAGAAGATAAAAGATTAGCCTGAATAGATTGAAAATATTAATAAAAGAGATTACTTCATGGTAAATACTTTTTTTAAGTTATAATTAAAAAGAAAGTTGTGCCAAGATTCTGTTTATATTATAACTGGCAGAATCTAAATACAGCTGACCTTGAACAACACAGGTTTGAGCTGCACTAGTCTACTTACACAGGTTTTCTTTTTTAGTAAATAAGTACTACAGTATTATATGACCCATGATTGGTTGAATCCATGAATACACAAGCACAGAAACACAGTGCCAACTATCAAGTTATATGCAGATTTTCTTTTACTCTGGGCAGGGGGTTGGTGCCCTTAACTCCCAGTAGTTCAAGGGTCAACTATAACAAAAACAAAAAGAACAAAAAGAGTAAGTCGACAATCATCAAAAATGAATACTTACTGGACATCCATCTACCTCATAAACAACATCGAAAATTTGCTTTTGAGCTTCTGTTTTTCTCTTATCCTCATTAATATGGCTGAAAATTAATAAAGTTATTTTTAAAACAACAGACCATAAAAACTGTATATATAGACATCTTGTGTCACACACACACACAAAAATCCCTCCATGTGAATATGTCTTAATTTTGATAACTGTATCAGTTAATATATTCCCTAAAAGTATCCCACTACATTAAAAAATTCTTCATAGAATCCTTCAGAAAAGTAAGTTTTGCTTTATACTCCTTACTATATTCTCTCTCTCTCTCGCTTTAAACTATATTCATCATACACTTCCTAAAATACATCACACTGGTATAAACTGCAAGTTCAGAAGTTTTAAGTTCAGGTAAGGTTTTACGCAAATCATTCCCAAATTATATGCTAATCATTTCACTGAAATAAAAATTAAGACTATTGCTTCCAGACAAGATGGAATAAGAGGAAAAATACATACTTTGCCTGAAATAACTAAAAAAAAACCCAGCAAAGTATAAAGAAAGAGGTTTTTCAAGTCAATGTCTCAAACAATGCAAGCCTAATTATATCTCATCTACAAAAGATACATTTTACTCCAAAGACATGAATAGTCTAAAAGTAAAATAATGAAAATATCCAGTAACAGCACAATATATTCCTCTCAAGTGTACATGGTACCTTCACCAGGTTAAGCCATAAAATAAGCCTCAGGAAGTTTAAAAGGATTGAAATACTACAAAGCATATTTTCTATAAATGGTGAAGTAAAATTAGAAAATTAGTATCAAAAGGAAACTTCAAAAATTCACAAATATGTGGTAATTAAACAGCAAACTCCTGAACCAATACATCAAGACATAATCACAAGGGAAATCAGAAAATAGTTTCAGCTAAAAACAAAAACCAAGAACATGACTAAAGTAGTGTTTAAAGGGAAATTTATAGCTAGTAAACAATTAAAAAAATAAGCTCAAATCAATATCCTAATCTTCTACTTTAAGACACATGGAGCGGGGAGGCGGGAAGAGCAAGCTAAATCTAAAGCATGCAGAAAAAAGGAAATCAAAAGATATGAGCTAGTGACTATAAAAATAATAGAAAAAAATCAACAAAATTAAAAGCGTCTTTTATGAAAATATGTTAACACTGACTGCATAATTCACAGTTTGTAGAAAGGATCAAGGTAAAGAATGTGTATGTTAAACTACAAAGTATTGAAAAACACTACTATCCTGATCCCAAAATAACAAACCAAAAGCGTGACAGTTGGCTGATCAACATATAAAATACAAGTATAAGCAAAAAACAAAATATGCATAATGCTTTCAGTAGCAACAGAAGCTCATATCCATTAATTTGAGCATTATTCTACTGCTAGATCCTTTCACTACAGCTGGTAGTTTCTATACAGGAGCTCCTTACAAGTATTTTAAGAAACTCTATTTCAGGACTTCCATGGAAGCAGTGGTTGAGGATCTGCCTGTCAATGCAGGGACCATAGGTTTGATCCCTGTTCTGGGAAGATTCCACATGCCGAGGAGCAACTAAGCCTGAGTGCCACAACTGTTGAGCCCACACACTGAAACTACTGAAGCCTGCATGCCTAGAGCCAACAAGAGAAGCCACCGCAATAAGGAGCCTGCACACTGCAACAAAGAGTAGCCCCTGCTCTCTGCAACTAGATAAAGTTGCATGCAGCAACTAAGACCTAGTGCAGCCAAATAAAGAATCCAGGTGCTAGGTTTTATAAGATAAAAAAACAAACAAAAAAAAGAAACTCTATATCATACAGAAGCACCTCATAGAATCTCAGAAGCTATTTAATTAAGTCAACTGAATATGCTTATATGTAAGTTCAAAAAGGTGCTATATCCTCATCCTTCAGGAAGCAAAACAATTAACAGCAATAGAGCTTTTAATTCTGATCATATTAGTAAAAAAAAAAAAATCACTTCTGATCAATGCTGTCTCCAAGTTAGCCCTGCAGTAAGCAGCTTAAGTTTAATAATCAATTCCCCTAGTAAATTTCACTGAGTTCGTACTTTGAATACATCTCCAACAAACCCTATCAATTTAAGTCCACAGAATTTAAAGTAAGAAAAAAAAGTCAAAGCTAATGTGAAAAACGTATTAACCTTTTCATTTCATCATGGTCAAATTCCCAAATTCCATTTGGGTAGTTAATAAGAATATGAAGACAAAAACAAGCTAAGACTGGAATATATGAAGAAAATGTCTATTGATGCATTTATAACATTTTCAAATTTCTAAACCACTGTTACCCTCTCTACATGCATACGTTCACAGGTATGTTTTTGATTAATCATATTTTAACAATATTTCTAACATTTTAATATGTGACTACACTACTAAAAATAATTTAGATACTATTTTACAGAATTTTGTTATTGATCTTTTTCTATTTACGATTCTAATTGTTCCACCAATTCCACTGTAAACCTAAGGAATAACAAAAAAATTGAAATAATGTACTTACGTCATTACTTCCTTTAGTGATCCAATAGCTTTTTCTAGAGTGCTTTTGTCAGGATTTTCTTCAGATGTGTGCTTCTTAAGATCTGTAATATTTTATCAAATATTTTTTCTATGATTAAAAGAAATTCAATGGTTTTCCCACTATGACTTAAAAATGCTGTCCACTGTGACAGACACAGGTTAATTTAAAAAAATAGTATCTAACTTTTCCTTAAAAAAAAAAAGGTTTTATACAATGTTCCCTTAAGAACAAGATTCCAAGGTGGTGCTAGTGGTAAACAACCCACTTGCCAATATAAGAGACATTAAGAGATATGGGTTCAACCCCTGGGTTGGGAAGATTCCCTGGAGGAGGAAATGGCACCCCACTCCAGTATTACTGCTAGGAGAATCCCATGGACAAAGGAGCCTGGTGGGCTACAGGTCACAGGGCTGCAAAGAGTCAGACACGACTGAGTATCTGAGCACCCTTAAGAGCTCTCTTCTTTAAAGTATTAAATACGTTTCCACATTTTTTCACTGAATAAATTTTCAGAATATGTACCAGATTTTCTTTCACTATTTCAATTCCCTTCTAGTAAAGTTTGATGACTCCTAAATTTTTCAAACTCTCTCTGAATTCATGATCCTCAATTAACTGAGAAGTCATTATACATGCTATATTTCATAGTGGGCCCCATGGCTCCATCACAGAGAGCAGATGGTGTGAAGAGAAGATTTTGTTTAGTTTATAGTTTTAATGAGGTGCTTAGACTTTGACTCTTCTTACCCAAGTTGCTTATAATGTTCTACCCAATGGTTCCCTATATCTCCCCCCACCCCCGACCTAATCTTTCAAGTGGAATAATAGAAGAAAGGCTTTAGATATCAAGTTCATTTTAGTCATGACAACATTTGATGGATTCCTATAAGTACTTAATAAAACAATAATGAAGATAAATAAGAAATAGCCTATTTTGTAAAGTTCAAACGGTTGCATATTCATATATTTTCCTTATAGTCTGTAAAACAGAATAGTTTTTAAAGACTGTGGAAATCATTTTATATGCTAATAATTCTAAACTATATTAGATAACCTAAAAGAGAATAAAAATTACCAATTTTTGTAGTTACTACCACAATTCATAGTTTAACCAATATATTTCAAGGACAATAACAGATAAAAAGAGTCACAAACTTAGCCTCCTTAACTGCTACACACACTATTGTAGTTAAGGTCTGGAGGTCAAATTGCTTTGTTACACTTATTCCTGTTTTATGCAATTTAGTTCTCATACTTAAATTTAAAAGTATAAAATATAAATTTAAAAATATAAAAACTGACACTGTTCTAGACCTATTCACTACTTTAGTCAGGTAAATATAAAAGCATATAAATACACCTTTCTTTTCATGCAGGTATAATTTATTCATAAAAATTAACTCTGCTATAGATGTCCTTTTCACTGAAATCTATAATTTAAGTTTTAGAATATATGGATGGATGTCTCAAGAGCGTTCTGCAAACTATAAGTAAAAAAACATTAAGATCAAGCAGAAAGAATTTTACTAAGAGCCAGAAAAAGACTAAATAACTTCAGACATAGTAATCATCTCTCATCTTGTGATTTTGTGGGTGAATTTTATGTGGATGTAAACTGTTTGGGAATTAGTGACATATCATGAAATATAAGAAGACTTTTAGGAGAGAGGCAGAAAGTTCAATACTAGTCAGTAAAACTGATTTCACAACAAATAAAGCATTTCTAGGTCAGAGTGAATTTTTGTAGCACCAGTGATTATTCAGATTATCCATAAAGATATTTTCTACATAAAAGAGACAAACTTTAAAACTGAAACCTAAAAGCACTTTGAAAATGAGAAATTTTGCCAATTTTTTAGAATAAAACAATTACATAAAAACATCCAAAATTGTCTGGAAAGATATCAGACAAGTACCATTTAAAAGTAATGCAACGCTGGGTAACCTCTGTACTGGTCGGATGAGAAGTTCAACAAGGCTTTGCCGTCCACATTCTGGCTTAGCTTGGTTTATCTGGAAAGAATTAATTTATTCAAAATTTATTTTGAATGTTTTCTGCAAAGATTATTATATATTACATTTATTAGATTACACCTTATCATTTGTACCCTGATAAGAATGGGAGAAGTAGGGTGGTAGTTGTTCTCTCGTAGATTATTGTGGTTTAGTAACCCCCCAAGGCCTGAAATAGCCTCCTGGCAAGCCAAGGATTAACACCTTAAACAGAGAGTGAGTTCCTCTAAGCACTCTTACACATTTCATTTCAGTTTTTCTTAAATCTATATCATTAAAAAGGAAAAAAAAATAAAAATATTAATTATGCTGATACCATTTGGATAAACAAAGTAAGCCACCAATAAGAAAATCATTAAAAGCAAAGCAAATTCTCATTGGCAAATTTTTAGAAGTGTTTGAGAATATGCCTAACTTAAAAAACATATACACACAACATTCATATTCACTCAGCTGCCTCTTGGATCCTGCTTGTGGCATATCAAACCTTGTGATGCTAAACATCACTGCACTTTCAAGTAAAACTAAACACATAACATTAAGGTATTCTGACGTGGATGTATCTTTACTAAAACATACATCTTTACTATTAAAATTTAATTTTAATAAATTCCTTCAGAAAATAATTCTCTGATTTTTATTTGAAAGAAATATACATTACCTTCAGAAAAGCATGAAATCTTGGTTTCTGTTTTTCACATTTAATAATAGTTTCCTTGCTCATTTCAAAGAAGTTCACAAAGGGAGGATAGATTTTTACCAAATCTTTGGACTAGTAACAAACAAACAAAAAAAGCCAAAACCCATTAATTCATGATGGCTGTTACCCTTAGTCAATGAAACTTAAAGTTCAATAACCAGTAGTCAAAATCTGACATATCAGATGCAAAAGAAAAGTTCAAAATACATTTCTTCTCAAGGTAAATACAGGAAGTTTATTTCATAAACTTCGCACTAACTAGTGAGTTAATTGCTAAAGAAAATGCATCAGTTGTTAAACAGAGCCTAAAACCTGAAAAGCAAATAAATACTCAGAAACAAACAAAAGTTGACATACTTTTAACTTCAATATAAGCTTATTATATTGATAAACATGACAAAGTTTTAAAACTTCTATTAATTTAGAATATAGTAGCAATTATAACTGATCTATGAAGAACCCAAGAACACGCTGTTATCTTTTGAAGGATCCAAACAACCATTAAAAGATCAACTGTACTGGGCAATTTTGAAGTACAAGGAAAATGTCTTGACAAATTGAGACCAAAAGATACCAAAAAGATCTGGGACAATAATTTGCATATCTGAAAGTCTCAGTCAACCAGAAAGAACACCTAATGGCTATACAGTAAGGATTAAAGTTAGGAGACCTTAGAAATCAAAACTAAATAAGAATCCAAGGGACTGAAACTTATCTGGTTGGAATGAATCATATCCAAAGAGACTGAAGGAAATTTATAAATTCTGTTTGTGGCACCTCATTCAAAATTAATATACTTTATTTAATAAACTTAACCTATGTTTCTTAGAGAAGAAACAGTTCATTGGAAGGTTTTACGCAGACACAAAGACAGTACAAAGTGCTATCAACTAAAGAAAGAAAAAAATAAAACTCAACTGTAGAAAACTAAAAAATCATTAACCTATGGCTGTTTATGATAGGCAAATAACATGATATATGGTAAAATGACTGTAACATAACAGTTAATAATAAAGATGAGCTATCAGGAAAGTGTTGGATTGTCTATGGAAGGCATGTTTCAGAAGACAAGAACACTTTCAAAATATTTTACAAACACAACAATGCCTAAGTTTTTTAAAAAGTTCTCACATTTAAACAGGTAACTTTCATTCCCTGCCATTTCTTGATGAGATGATACTTTAATCTGAATACTTAAAAAAATAAATAAAACACTTACATATTTAAGAAAGATATCACCAATGCTTTTGCTCTCATCCCAATTAACAATAAGGTCTTCAAGATCATCCTGAAAAAACACAAAATGAGACAATAAGTGATTCTGGCAATCACTTTAGCATCTCTTAAAATCTGAATATTCATTTAAAAGACAATTTACAGAGTACCTTAATTTGGCATATATAACAATAACATTCTTTCTCAATAGGAAATTAACTTTTTGACTACAAGAAAAATATCCTTTGAAAAATAATTAAGAAAACAAAGAATGTCAAACCAATAAGACTAAGTCTAATTTCCCAGTATGATGTGGAAGTATAATTAAACTATACAGCTGATTGGTTCACTAAAGAATTAATTAATTATAGAAAAGCACCCTTGATCTTGGCTGCTGAAGCATCAGACATTAGAAACTGTAATCTATAGAGGTCAGCAAACGTTACTTAAAGGGCCAAATGGTAAATATTTTAAGGCTTACAGGCCATATGGTTTCTGTCACAAGTCCTCAATTCTGTCTTTGTAGAATGGAACCATAAACAATATATAAATAATTGTGAGTGGCTGTGTACCAATAAAACTCTCTTTATGAAAGTAAGCAAAACTTTACCAAAATGCTAAACTGGCTGGATTTGGTCCATTGATCTTTCCTAGGCAGTAAAATTTCTCAATCAGCATCCTAAAATATTACTTATTTGTAAAAATTTAGAAGATATTTAAAAGCTTTCTGAGATAATAAAACCAGATGATAAAATGAGATGGCAAGAAATGACTAACTGAAATTCTAAAAGTAACTTTAAAGTAGAAATTAATCAATAAACTTATACAAGAGATTCTCAAACTGTTACATGCAGACACTCTCCCAACCGGTATTTTTAGTGGGATCCATAAGATTAAACTATTTTCATTACAATATCAAAGCAATATTTGACTCCTTGATTCTCTCATAAGGATACAACATGGAGGCGACATGATGTATGATACCGCAACAGAATGAATTAAGTAGACAGGAGAAACAAGTTTTCTATTAAGCCAGACAAAAAAAAAGGCAAAACAAATCAACATCACTCTTCACTGTTTCTGTTTTGGAAATTACTTATTTTCAAAAAGAACATGTTATTTATGCTACCACATAAGGAGTCATTATTATTAACGTATATTTTTTAAATTGCATGAGTTCAGTTCAGTTCAGTTGAGTCGCTTAGTCATGTCCAACTCTTTGCAACCCCATGGACTGTAGCACATCAGGCCTCCCTGTCCACCACCAGTTCCTGGAGCTTGCTCAAACTCATGTCAATCGAGTTGGTGATGCCATCAAAATCATCTCATCCTCTGTCATCCCCTACCTCTCCCACCTTAATCTTTCCCAGCATCAGGGTCTTTTCAAATGAGTCCGTTCTTTACCTCAGGTGGCCAAAGTATTGGAGTTTCAGCTTCAGCATCAGTCCTTCCAATGAACACCCAGGACTGATCTCCTTTAGGATGGACTGGTTGGATCTCCTTGCAGTCCAAGGGACTCTCAAGAGTCTTCTCCAACACCACACTTCAAAAGCATCAATTCTTTGGCACTCAGCTTTCTTTATATTCCAACTCTCACATCCATACATGACTACTGGAAAAAACATAGCTTTGACTATATGTACCTTTGTTGGCTAACTAATGTCTCTGCTTTTTAACATGTTGTCTAGACTGGTCATAGCTTTTCTTCTAAAGAGCAACCATCTTTTAATTTCATGGCTGCAATCACTATCTGCAGTGATTCTGGAGCTCCCCAAAGTAAAGTCTGTCACTGCTTCCATTGTTTCCCATCTAGTTGCCATAAGTGGTGGGACAGGATACCATGATTTTAGTTTTCTGAATGCTGAGTTTTAAGCCAGCTTTTTCATTCTCCTCTTTCACTTTCATCAAGAAGCTCTTCCATTCCTCTTCACTTTCTGCCATTAGGATAGTGTCATCTGCATACCTAAGGTTATTGATATTTCTCTCCTGGCAATCTTGATTCCAGATTGTGCTTCATCTAGCCCAGAATTTCTCATGATGTACTCTGCCTATAAGTTAAATAAGCAGGGTGACAACATAGCCTTGACATACTTCTTCCCAATTTGGAACCAGTCCACTGTTCCATGTCTGGTTCTAACTGTTGCTTCTTGACCTGTATACAGATATCTCAAGAGGCAGGTCAGGTGGTCTGGTATTCCCATCTCTTTCAGAATTTTCCACAGGTTATTGTGATCCTCATAATCAAAGGCTTTAGTGTAGTCAATGAAGCAGAAGTAGATGTTTTTCTGGAACTCTCTTGCTTTTTCGATGATCCAGCGGATGTTGGCAATTTGATCTCTGGTTCCTCTGCCTTTTCTAAAACCAGCTTGAACATCAGGAATTTCACGGTTCACGTATTGCTGAAGCCTGGCTTGGAGAATTTTGAGCATTACTTTGCTAGCATGTGAGATGAGTACAATTGTGTGTAGTTTCAACAGTCTTTTGCATTGCCTTTCTTTGGGATTGGAATGAAAACAGACCTTTTCCAGTCCCGTGGCCACTGCTGAGTTTTCCCAATTTGCTGGCATATTGAGTGCAGCACTTTCACAGCATCATCTTTTAGGATTTGAAACAGCTCTACTGGAATTCCATCACCTCCACTAGCTTTGTTCGTAGTGATGCTTCCTAAGGTCTACCTGACTTTGCATTCCAGGCTGTCTGGCTCTAGGTGAGTGATCACAGCATCATGGTCATCTGGGTCATGAAGATCTCTTTTGTATTCTTGCCACCTCTTCTCAATATTGTATATCCACATACAAAAAGATGATCTTTAAACCTTCACCTTAGCCAAAAATGAACTCAAGATAAGTTATAGATCTAACTGTAAGAGCTAAAACAATACAACTTCTAGAAGAAAACATAGGAGAAAATCTTCAAAATCTTGGGTTAGGCAAAAATTTCTTAGATATAACAGCAAAAGCACATTACATTTAAAAAAATGGATAAACAGGACTTCATCAAAATTAAAAATTTTGGTACTTCAAAAGACACCATTAAAAAAATGAAATATGCAACAATAGGCTGGGAGGAAGTATCTGGAAAACACATAGCTGATAAAGGACTTGTACCAAGAATTTACAGAGAACCTTTACAACTTGGTAAGCCAACACACAACCCAACCAAAAAATGGGCACCAGATCTAAGCACCCATTTCACAAGGATAATATACAAATGAAAAAGAAGCAGATGAAAGATGCTCAACATCATTAATCATTAGGGAAATGCAAATAAAATCATTTTATATCCTAGAATGGTTATAAAAGAAAATGTATAAGTACCGGCAAGAATGGATAGAAATTTGAACGCTGATACATTACTATTAAGAATATAAAATGATGGAAAAACCTGATAGTTTCTCAAAATTTTTAAATGAAGACTGCCAATATAAGCCAGCAATTCTACTCGTAAGTATCTATGGAAGAGAATGAAAACACACCCAAACAAAGATCTGCAAACAATGTTCATATCAGCACGATTCATAACTGCCAAAAACTGCAAACAACATAAGTTTCTATCAACTGGTGAATGGATAAAGAAATGCAGCATATCCTTATAATGGAGTACTACCTGGCCACACAAAGGAACAAACTACTAACGTGCTAAATCATAGATGAAATTCAAAAATACACTAAGTTAAAGAAGCCAGACATAAGACACTATCTATTATATATTTATGTTTATATGGGATGTCTAGAAAAGGCAAATTTCTAAGACAGAAAGTAGATTAGTGGTTTCCTGGACCAGTGCTAGGAATGGGCATGAAGGATCTTAGTGGGTAAGATGAAGATGTCCTAATATGTACATGGTGACGGCTGCATGATTTGGTGACTTATTAAAATCACTGAATCATATATTTTTAAAAAGCATTTTTAAACTCTCTGTTTCAATTTCAAAAACAATTAATACGAAAAAATAAAACCCACATAAACCACAGCAATCCACTCCAGTACTCTTGCCTTGAAAATCTCATGGATGCAGGAGCCTAGGGTCGCAGGAGTCAGACACGACTGAGCGACTTCACTTTCACTTTTCACTTTCATGCGTTAGAGAAGGAAATGGCAACCCACTCCAGTGTTCTTGCCTTAAGAATCCCAGGGAAAGGGGAGCCTGGTGGGCTACCGTCTACGGGGTCGCACAGAGTCAGACACGACTGAACCGACTTAGCAACAGCAGCAAATACAAGTTCCTCAATCATTTTTTAAGAATGAAAAGGGATCCTGAAACCAAATAATTTAAGAACCATCATCCTATACTCCGGGCTTCCCTTGTGGCTCAGCTGGTAAAGAATTTGCCTGCAGTGCGGGAAACCTGGGTTAGATACCTAGGTTGGGAAGATCCCCTGGAGAAGGGAAAGGCTACCCACTCCAGTATTCTGGCCTGGAGAATTCCATGGACTGTAGAGCCCATGGGGTCGCAAAGAGTCGGACATGACTGAGCAACTTTCACTTCACTTCACTTCACATCCTATACTCTGCAAATTCAGAAAAGTCAAAAGGGAAAAAATTTACTTTCAGTAGCATTAAGGTGAACTCAAGCAAAAATAATTAAACAGCCTACAGAGTCAAGAATTAAGATTTAACTATTTAAAATTGCACTTGAAAGAAACAAGAGAATAAAAGGATTATACATAAGAATAATCTTGGAACAATATAATGCAGTGAATTCTAGCACTGACTAGTCTGTTTTAAATACTGGCTCTAGAGCCTGTTAAGTGTTGTGCTCTTGGGCAAATTACTTAACCTGTAAGTGCCTCAATTTTTTATTCTGAGAAATAAGTATATAAATGACTCCTATCTTATAAAGGATTAAATTAGCTAATATTTGTATAGCACTTAGAAGAAACCCTAACAGAGAGTAGTGCTCAGTAAGTTACTATTAACTATCTTTTCCTATGTATTTAATATAAATATGGGAGATATTTAGAAAAATGTGATGTAAAAGAGAAAAACCTATAGCTCTGCAAATATAATCTAGTGGTACATTTTTAAAGTGTAAACAATTACAGGATGGCGGTATATAGTTATATGAGACCACTGCAGTCAGAAAGCAAAATAATCTCTAGGCCACCTGAAAAAGTCTACTGTTTCTGGTTAACCTTTAAATCCTTAAGCCTGTTGATTAAATAAAGATCTCTGCCCTAATCACTTGGTCAGCTCAGAGACTAAGTAATAAAGAAACTAAGGCTTAGAGAAATTAACTTGCCCCAAATCACACAGTTGTGAACCAGTATTCACACTCATGCTTGTCTGACTCCAGATTCCACGTCATTCTACTAGACCTATAGCACAGCTATCACCATTAGAAATGGGGAGTCAGGTGGGCAGGTAAGCCCCCAAGAGTATTAGTCATACTGCCGTCATTTCTTACGATGTTTCTGTGGGAATATGCTTGACTCAGTTTAGTACAGACCCTGGGACATGTCCCCTCCTTGTCCATATACAATTCTCCATAGGATGCTCCCAACATTACCTCCTGGCAGTAAGAAAGGAAAACTCTATAGTTCTAAGACATTGAGCATAGAGCTCCCAAAGCCTATTTAAAAAGTAGAGGAAGCTGTAAACAGATTGGCCTAAAAAAGTTAAGCTCTTTCTTTTCTTCCTTGCTAAGATTTCTTCTATACCATTACCATCTACTTTTACACAAAATGGGTTTCTCTTTTACTTAGCTCACTGCATAAGACACCCAATCAGCAGATTACCCAATACAAACCTGTTCCTGAAACAAGTTCAAAGTACCCTGAGACTTAACACTAAATTAACAAATAACAAAGCATAAACATAGAAAGAAAAGGTCCTCCCTCAACTCCTCTCTCTTTTGTTTCTTCATGCTGCTGCTGCTAAGTCACTTCAGTAGTTCCATATAAAAGCAGGCATTTGCACGTCAAGAACCAATGCTGATTAGCGCTGTAAAGGAAAAATTCACACACAGAAAAAGATGCTGATAACAATCTCAGACATCCTCATCTTAAGCTAACTATTAGCATGCTACAAGTTGCAGACAAATGAGAATGAGGCTAAAGGTGTACACATGATATCTAAGATGACAAAATAAATTTAACTTCCAGTCCTGATTTGGACATTTCAAAAGTAGCATGACCAATATTCAGTCAATATCTACTGACACAAATCTAACTGCCAGAGAGTGGTTGTAAACACAGTGGGTAAAAAATGATTTTAATCCTTCACAAAAGAACCACTCATGATTCAGACACTACTATCCCCATTTTACAGAGAAGAAAACTGAAGCAATTAAATAAAGTTAACTTACTTTGAACCCAAATCTACTTTATTCCACAGTCCAAATTTGTAACAACTATGCAATGTTATAAAATACAAATACCAGTGCTTCTTAGGAATACCATACCAATGTGATATGAAAAACTGTACAAGTTTAAGCCATATTTACATGATTTACTCATTTACATACTAAAAGAATGTATCTACAGCATGATAATCAAGAAGCAATACAGCATTAGTAAATTAGGACATGGAAAGAACCAAAATGTCCATGAATCAATGAATGGATAAAGAAACTCTGGTATATACAATGAAATATTAATTAGCCATGAAAAAGCCATTATGCCTTCTGTAATAACATGTATAGTCCTTGAGAGCATTATGATACATGAGATAAGTCAGAGAAAAATAAGTACTATATAATCTCACTTACATGTGGAATCTAAAAAAATCCCACAAAAAACAAACACAAAATCTCATAGGTACAGACTGGCAGTTGCCAGAGACGGGGGAAGGAGGGTGGGTAAAATGGGTAAAGGTGGTCAAAAGGCAAATTTCCAGTTATTTTACTTACTCCAGCCTGAAGATGTAATGTAGAGTATGGTGACTATAGTTAACAATGCTAATTTGCGTATCTGAAAGTTGCCAAGAAAGTAGAACTAAAAAGTTCTCATCATCAAAAAAAAAATTGTGTGGTGGTAGATCTTAACTAAACACTGTGGTGTTCATTTTGCAATACATACCCATATGAATCCATTATTGTTATATACCTAAAACTAACACAATGTTACTGTTAATTTTATCTCAAAAAAAAGGGGGTTGGGAGCAAGAAAACATAAGGGTTTAGGAGAACAGACTTTGAAGTCAGACAAAAAAAGGTTCAGACAAAAAAGGGTTCAAAGTCAATGCCCAGCATTCATTAGACGATTGACTTTAGAAAAATTATTTAATCTCTGTACATAGCAGTTTCACATCTGTAAAATGTAGACAATTATAGTATCAACTTCTTGGTAATGTTCAGTGGATGTGGCAGTACCTGACAAAGGGCAGGCTACATTTAAAAGGAGGAAAAGAAAAAAAAAATGCTATGCAAAAAAAGACAAAGAAAATACAGCATAATTTTGGGACTATTTGGGTTATGAAATTATAGGTATTTTCTACTTGTTCCTTTTCTCCTTTATTTTACAAATAAATGTTTGACAGCACATATTGGTTTCGTGGTAGGAAAAAAACCACAGGCTTTAATATTTTAAATGCATGACAAACCTGAAATTAGCTAAAAAACAACTACTACTTGAAATATTGGTACTCCAAGTTTGTAGAAGAAGCTTAAAAATTTGGGTTACACATTAGAAAACTAAAGGGTAACAATCGTTTTCAAAGCTCCAGTGACTCACTAGTGAAGGAAACATAAAAGCAGACACAGAAATAGAGTACAACTAATGGCTACCCTTGGGGAGACAGAAGTGAGAAGGGCATCCAGCAACAGTGAGGGCACACAGGGTTATTATGAGATTATATGAAATCATGTATGCAAACTTTTCAAAATTGTAAAGCAACATAGAATTTAAATAACCGTTTATTCAGTAAAAAAAAAAAATTATTATCAACAAAAAAAGGTCCAGTGAATCAGAGAACAAAATTTGCCAAACTGAGATTATGATTCTGTACACATAGAAAGTTTATAACATTTTACATTAGATGGGAATTTGCATTCCCAGAATGACTATATGACTGACACCAAGTGATCTACAAATTAGCAAGCAAAACACCAAGATGAAAATCTGCTTGTCATTCTACTCTATCTTTATACCTCTCAATGTTTCTCATGAGGGAAAAAAAAAAAGATCATTCCAAGAAGACTTTACTCTTTAAATATTCAGAATCCTAATTGGAAATAGGGATAAACTAGCTTGAGATTCCATAGCTTTTTAATCTTTTAAGAAAAGACTCCTTCAAACTTACTTGTAAATCTAGAAACAGGTGAAATATGGTCAAGGATTTTGAAAAAATACAAAATATAAGCATTAGATAAACTGCATTTTTATTAACTTACAGATCTTTCATATTTTTGTCTACAACATGCACTAAAATAAAAAGTAAGTTAATGTATTTGTTTGAAAACATTCTATAACTCAGACTGATCATTTTATTGTAACACGGAGTAAACATCAGAGAAAAGATAAGTTAGCAATAATACTGTGCCTCAAATAAACCTCACTGGCTATGATACTGCCGCAAAGCTGTTATAAACATCAAAACAGGTTGTTCTGAGAAGAAAACTGCTCAGTTGTGCTCAGGCATCATATATGAAGAGGAAATAAAGCTAAATTACTTTTAAGAGTTCATCTAAATCTTTCCCCAAATTACTTTACTATGAGAGATTGATACCTGGAATCCAGGGATCCTTCAACAAAGGAAAATTATTATAAAAAAAATAGACAGCATTGTCTTTTACAGTTTTGGCATTTATCTGACTATATACGTAGAGAGAGAGAGAGGAATGAATGAAATGATCTCTAACCCTTTCCAACTTCCATTTTTTAAACAAACCAAACAAAAACATACAACCCAAGATGCATAGCGTAGAAAAACAAGAAAAATAGTACTAGCAAACACATTATCTTAATAGAAAAGACTTTATAAGGTCTAAAGTCTTTGTTTTCAAATTAATCAAAGTAAAAACACAGGTAGCAGGAAAGAACCATTAATAAGGTGCTAGAGCAAAGAGGCAAATGATTCAAAGGAATAAATGAGGGTTAAAAAGTTTTAAATACAAAATTTATTTAGCTAACTAGAAGTACATGAAAAATCACAGGAAATATACATAATCTAAAAAGAATTACTACCACACTAACATATACAAATTTACCTTTATCTTAGTATGCACATCAAAGATATCTGGGATACTACCAAAAATAGTCTTAATTTCTTCTGGTGCAAGGATAGGCCCACCTCGTTGTCCTTCCTCTTCCAATGGCACTTGAAATAACTAAAGGGAAAAACAAGACTAGATTAGGTAAACTGGAAGAAGAAAAGAATTTTTAAAAATATAATATACATACAGTGATAAAAGAGAGATAAGATATTAATGGAAAAGAAAAATATTTCTTCCTAACCTAAATTTGATACCTTTTCTAATAACATTTTCTAGTCTATTTTATCCTATTGATTTACACATCTGTGTGTGTATATATATACATAATCTGGTAACAAAATATTATTTAGAATCTAGTAAAAGTTTATCACAGTCCTACAAATCATTAAAATTGTTAGTGTGATACAGAGTAATTTCTACTTTTTTAATTCAAGTTACTAAGGAAGAAAGCAATAAGGAATCATACTCTTAATATAGGTACTAAATATTTTGAACTGATAGCAAAAAAAACTTGGTTTAGGGGAAAAAGACTGGTTTTGAAGCTAGAAGACCTGTCTGTATCCATGCTGCTGCTTCTATCAATCTTAAAAAAATGCTCCTACAACTAGTTAAGTGAATTTAGCAAGGTCTTAGGATACAAGGTCAGCACGCACATGCATGCACGCACACACACATGCATGCAGGCACGCTGAAAAAAAAATATTTCTATAAACCAGTATTGTACAAACTGAAACCGAAAGTTAAAAAGCAGTATCATTTACAATAAAAAACTAAAATGCTTAAGTATAAATAGAATAAATCACGTACATGATGCCGAAAACTATAGAATGTTGATGAAAGAAATCAAAGAAGACCTAAATAAATGAAGACATATGGTCATGGATTGAAAGATTCAACACAGTAAAAATGTCAACTGTCTCCCACCCCCGAATTGACATAAGGATTTACCCTAATGCCTATCAAAAATGCCAGGACTTTTCATAGATAAAGAAAATCTGATTCTAAAGATTCATATGGAAGGGCAAACAGCTTCTTACTATCAAGCTCCAGTATTCAAGATTGCACAACACTGGTGAAGAGAGAAACATTCAAGATCAACAGAACAGAATATAGACTCTAGAAACAAATCCATGCAAATTTTTTGACAAAGGTGAAAAAGCAATTTAGTGCAGGAAGGCTAGTTGTCCAACACATGGTACTAAAACACCATTTGCCATAGGCAAAACAAATGAACCTCAGCCTAAATATAATCTTTATACAAAAATTAACTCAAAATTAATCATAGACCTAAAGAAAAAACCCACAACTATGAAATATTTAGAAGAAAACTTAGGAGAAAACCTTGTGACTTAGGCTTATGTAAAGAGTATTTAAATATGAAATCAAAAGCATGATGTATAAAAGAAAAAAACTGATAAACTAGACTTTATCAAAACTAAAAACAACTCAGCAAAAAACTTACAACAAGAAAACATGTTATAGAATAGGAAAAAAATGTCTGCAAACCACATTATCTAACAAAGAACTATATTCAAAATATATAAAGAGTTCTCAAAACTCTGGAAAGAAAACAGTCCAATTAAAAACAAGTAAAATTTTCAGTTATTTCAATTAAAACAAAATATAGATATCAAATAAGGACAAAGATGTTCAGTATCACTAGTCTTTTTGAAATGTAAATTAAAACCAGGATGAGATAATACTACACACGTTTTAATGGCTAAAATAAAAATCACTGATAACATAAACCAATGGTGAGGATGTGAGCAACTGGAACTTTTACATGTTGCTGGTTGAAGAGCAAAATTGTACAGCCCCTCTGCAAAAACGCTTGATGGTAAATGGCAATCCACTCCAGTATTCTTGCCTGGAAAATCCCATGGACGGCGGAGCCTGGTAGGCTACCGTCCCTGGAGTCGCAAAGAGTCAGACACGACTGAGCGACTTCACTTTCACTTTCACTTTGAAATCAAGCATTACTTATGATCCAGTAGTATCACTCCTAGGTGTTTACCCAAGAGAAATGAAAATTTATGTCCATATAAAACTTGTACACAAATGTCTGTAACAGCTCTGTTGATAACCACTCAAAACTGGAAACAACCCAAATGTCCTCCTTTTAATAAGCCAATAGATAAACTGTGGTACATCCATACAGTGGTATACTAGTCAGCAAAAGGATCAAACTATTTATACACACAAGGTAGATAAAACCCAAAGGAACAGGTTGTATACTATGATTCTATTTTATGACATTAAAAAAAAATTATAGTAACTAAGACGAGATTAGTGATTACCAGGAGTTGGAATGAGAAAAAGGTATGACATAAAGGAACAGTAACAGAAGTTTGGGGGAGAGATAGAAATGTTAAATGTATCAAAGAGTCGATTTTACTTCATAATTAAAATTCTAGTAAAAATAATAATGTATTATGGGTTAACATATGTAGAAGTAAAATGAAAATGGCACAAAGGCCAGGATGGGATTAATGAAAGGAAGGAGGGAGGGAGAGAGAGAGGAAGAAAATAAAGAGCACTGTAAATAGTAAGAAACTTCATAAAGATGACGAATTGTTCTTACAACAAAAAACACATATGTATATTCAGGCCTTCCATTTTTGCAAGTATGGTGAGCACCTACTTGCTGAAAACAAAATAGTGAAGTAAGAAAAACTTCTGCCTAAATACATCAACAAGCTGACAAGAAAGTGATGTATCTTCAGAGGCCAAAATCTAAGTGAAAGTAGAAAGCTGAGTACTAAACCAACCTTTTTCCCAAAGACATTTGCCTAAATCAATGAAAGTTAAGCTTCACCTATAAAAGCCTCAGTGAGAACAGAAGACCCATACAAAACCTAGATTCCAACATATTAACAACTTCCAGTAAAGTCAGAAGTATGTTTAACCAATGACCCAGAAATTCCAGATTTCTGCCCACAATATGTTCTCAAGCAGCCATGAGTAAGAATACTCACAGAAGCACTACTAGTAACAGTAAAAACAAACAGCAATGAAAACACCAAAACAAATTCCAATGTCTACTAAAAGTAAAAGTTAATTAGGTGGATATAATCATACAGGAAAATGAATTACTGCCACATGCAATGACACAGATGTATCTTAAGAACATTTCTATCAAGTGAAAAAAGCAATTCGCTAAAAAATATACACTGTTAACATTTAGACAGTTTGATTTTATACATATATATGATAGATCAGGAAAATGGTAAGCACAAAACTCCAGGTAATGGTTATCTATGAGAGAGGGAAAAGAAACTAGATTGGGGAAAAATGTAATAGAAGATGCAAAGATATCTATAACCATTTATAAGCATTCCTTTATATAGTCAACATTTCATTAAATAGCCTAAACAAAAATATTCAGACCATCAAAACACATTAAGATTAAAACTTCTCATACTCTTAAGACACAATATCTTAAAATATTTTTACAGTTTTAATCCCGCATATAAAATTAGTTAGCTAAAAACTCTGATTCTACCTTTCCAATATATCTCAAATCTATCCTCTTTTCATTCTCACTGATACTATCCTAAGAAGTTTAGTTTATTAAAATCTCTAACCAAGAGTGCTGAAATAATCTTCAAATTGATCTCGCCTCCACGATTTCTTTCTCCTTCTTCAATACCTCCTTCAAAGTGAACCAAATGACTTTCTAAAATACAAGTCAAATGTTACCATCTTTCCCTTCCTATCAAAAATTCTTTAACAACAAATGACCTAGCACACTGTACAAAGGCCTTCCCCAGTCTGGAGTAAGATATCTTATCTCAATTCTTACTATATTCACACCCTAAACTCTACCCTTAGTTCAGTTCAGTTGAGTAGGTCACCCGTGTCCAGCTCTTTGCAACCCCATGGACTGCAGCATGCCAGGCTTTCCTGTCCATGACCAACACCCAGAGCTTGCTCATATTCACGTCCATTGAGTCGGTGATGCCATCCAACCATCTCATCCTGTGTCACCCCTCTCCTCCTGCCTTCAATCTTTCCCAGCATCAGGGTCTTTCCTAATGAGTCAGCTCTTCACCTTGGGTGGCCAAAGTATTGGTGTTTCAGCTCCTCCCTACCCTTAACCCACCCTCAACTCCAAATCCCCTGGACTATTCTGTAATACCGGGAAGGATTAGTCTTTCGTACTGTTGGAATACTCTCAAATACACTTCCCACCCATATTCTTTGCATGCACTAATCATAATCATGCTTTAAAACTCATTTCAATTTGCATCTTCTGTATACTTTTTCAGTGTTCAACCATTGAAAATTCCAGCCCAACACCCTCCCTAAACTGGAAGAGGAGCAAAATTCTCACCCCACATATCGCCAAATACCGTAACTAAACCTCTCTCATGAGGTTCAAAGGTTTCCATTTAGTTATAATTAGGTGTGTATGTTTTAACTCTTATTCCAGTCTAAGTTCCTTTAAAACAGGAATCCTCTTTAACACCTTATATTAATAGGCACCTAAGTATTAAATAGGAAAAAATCAAGAAGCTACACTTAATTTTGGAGGTTAAGTAAAAATTAAGCTATTCCAAATTCAAATTTAAAAAAAAATTTGTAGGACACATTAGTAGGACACATTGTAGGACACATTAGTCCTACAACAAGCTTAAAGAGAACACTATAATGAACGTGGTCCATGGAGGTTTAAATAAACTTAGGTGAATTTATACTAAGCAGAGTAGTGTGGAAGTTTGTCTACAGTGTAATAATTACAAGTGCTTTTTAAAAAGAAGTTTTAGTGCATGTAATTGATATGCAGGTTAAAATTTGAAACTCCAGGGCCTGAAAGGATTTACATTTCTAGGTTATAAATGCTACCAAAGTACATGAACAGTATATGCCAAAGGGATTTTCTGCTCCTCAACCACATTTTGGCTGACTATAAACACTTCAACAGGAAACTCATCTAGGATGGCTTCCCTTGAGGAAGAGCAGAACTGACTTAAAACAAGTTTAGTTTAGTATAGCAGAGGGCCTCATAAAACCCTGACTACTGCTAAACAAATCAACTATGAAGAATAACCTTTCCATGAATACCAAGAAAAAAGTTTTTCATTTCTTATTCATGCATCTTATCAATGGTACAAGCAACTAAAGGCCATTATATTGGACCTTAATGAACAATATTAACAATTAAAATAGAATTAAAAATTAAACCCAAATAAGAAACTCCCTATCATTTTCTATTCAAAGTTAAGCTAGGTGGTATCAACTTTATTTTCCTGACAAATTATCTTCTTCATTACCACAAACAAATTTATTCCTTCTTTCTACAGATTCCAAAATAATGTCCTATTATTATGCTTTTCAGAACCTTGAATTTTTATTTATTCCTTAATATGTTCCTTGCTCTCATCCTACAAGGATTTCTTAGAATTGTTTTTCTTCAGAAATAACTTCATAGTACATTTTAATAGTAGTAAGCAATGAGTCAACATTTGACTACTGCAAAATTTTAGAAAATGACACATTAAAGGATAACTTTTAAAAAATTACTATGGCAGAAACCAACACAATATAGCAAAGCAATTAACCTCCAATTAAAAATAAACTTAAAAAATAAAAATTTACTGACAAATATGTTGTTATGCTCCATCGCAAACTGTTTTTCCATATATCAGTTCAGTTCAATTCAGTTGCTCAGTTGTGTCCAACTCTTTGCGACCTCATGAATCGCAGCACGCCAGGCCTCCCTGTCCATCACCAACTCCCGGAGTTCACTCAAACTCATATCCATCGAGTCGGTGATGCCTTCCAGCCATCTCATCCTCTGTCGTCCCCTTCTCCTCCTGCCCCCAATCCCTCCCAGCATCAGGGTCTTTTCCAATGAGTCATATATAAACAGTACTAAATAAAGCAATGACTCTTGAATACACACTATCATAAAAAGCTACCACTTCCAAATGTAAATGCAGTATCCTGACATGGAAGCTGCAAAATTGTAAATTAAATTCAGTCTCCTCTAAGACTGTCTATTGAGGATCCTTCTCTTTTTAAAGTCACTATTAAAAAAAAAAAAAAGCTATTTCTGCATGAAAAAAAAAGCTACTTTTAAATGGCATTTCCCTAACAGCAGTTTCTGTCATAGATTTTCAATATCTATGTTTAAATTCTATGCTTATACAATTCTCTTACAAAAAATAACACATTTCTTTGTTTTTACTTATGAATGGTGAAACAGAGATCATTTTTCCAAATTCTTACCTGAATAATTGTGGCCAATATGTTTACATAATTACTTTCAGTCTGATAGAGCTCTTTTGCAACTTGCCACCTGGCTGACTGCTTTGAAGGAACTGGAGTAGAATTCTTAGTAGACTTAGTACAAGACTTTGGTGTTTCTAAAGGAAAAAGGAGGAAAGATTTAAAACGGAAGCAAGATATAAGCACCAAACACTGTACAGATTTAACAAAAAAAAAAAAAGAGAGAGAGCGAAGGGTATCTATTCTTATAAATATACCACCATATATATTTTCATTAAAGTAGAGTTTCATCCTAGAATAAGGCCAGAAAAGAATAATTGTCATGCACTCGTCAAAAACGTCAAGATCATTAAAAAACAAAGAAATACCGAAAAGAAGAACTGTTCCAGATAAGAAGAGACTAAAGAAAGATAACACAATTTATAATCCTGGATTGAATTTTAACTCAGAAAAACCTTTTTGCTTTTGCCAAATAGCATGGTAGGATATTAGTGGAACAACTAGTAAAATCTGAAGGTCTATAGAGTAGATCAATGTTAAATGTTAATTTCCTAATTACAATTAACCTAATTAGACTCACTCCTCCATATTCAAAGCAAACTGACTATTTCCTAAAAACTCATTCTGTATGCTGTTACAAGTATTCTTGCTCCTCTTGTAATAAATCTCAAATCCAGCTCAGCTTTCTACACCTATCTGAAACTGACTTTTAATTCCTTCCATGAATATTTAGTGACTACCTGTTCTATATTAAGGGCTTGCCTGGTGGCTCAGTGATAAAGAACCCAGCTGCCAGAGCAGGAGATTCGGGTTCAATCCCTGGGTTGAGAAGATCCCCTGGAGAGGGAAATGGCAACCCACTCCAGTATTCTTGCCTAGGAGGTCCCATGGACAGAGGAGCCTGGTGGGCTATAGTACATGGGGTCCCAAAAGAGTCACACATGACTTTGGGACTAAACAACAACTCCATTCCAGGCACTGGGAATAAAGCAGAGAAGACAGACAAGGTACTTACTCTCTTCAAGTTTACATGCTGGTGCAGAGAATAAAACAATAAAGGAGTAAACAAACAATTTCTAACAGTGGTAACTACTACTGAAGATGACAACCCACAGTCAGGTTGGTAGGAAGGAGTAGTGGGACAGGGCCTTACCTTTACAGAGAACCCGGTAAGATTTCTTTAAAATAGGGAGAGCAAGTATAAAGTTCCCGAGGTATGGTTTTAACAGTAGAAAAATCTGAAGAATAACAGACACTGTGACTAATACCCAGAGAGCATTAGTGGAGGACAGTAGCACATGACAGGAGAAGCAACTGAGGAAGGGTTACCCAGGAACCTGAAGCTGTGGCAATACTGAGCTTACTGTCTGTGCAGAGAACAGCATGCGCTAATTTACTTGTTTTTAGAGACCTCTCTAAGTGCTGAATGTAGAAAGGCAAAGATGAATATAGGGAGACCATCTAAAGGACCATTGCAATTATCTAAGAGAGACCATTTATAAAGAAAAGGTTGATAAAGGAAGGGTAACAAAGGAATAGAGATTGAATCAAGATTTCTAATGTGATTATGTGAAGAACAGCTCGTGTATTAGACATGAACAAGGAGGTGTGAAGAATACAGTTGAACAGGAAAAACCTCAAATTTGGGCATCATCAGCTATAGAAAGAAAAGCCACAGAATTAAATGAGATCACTTAGGAAGAATTCAATGGAAAAGAAATGACTCAGGAATAACATTCCACATTTAGAGTTGGAAAGGTAAGTTAGGCCAAGGAGAAAGACAAATGAGTGATATACAAAAGCCAAAATTTAAAAATGTGTCCAGGAAGGAGTAGCTGCTCATGTGCTGAATGCTGTTGACTATACAAAAACTGTCAGGCTCCCCAGCAAGAGCACTGAAATTCAATTGGAATGAACTGAAGACAGTAAAAAGAAAGGATGAGACAATGGATCAAGATAAATCCTTCAAGAGTAGTTATATGAAAGGGAAGAGAGAAATAGGATAGTCAGTGGAGAGTATTATGAAGTCAAGGGAAGGTTTTGATTATTTCATAAATTAGAAAGCAACATATTTGTGTGCAGACTGAAAAAAAAAAAAGGGGAAAAAACTGAAGATCAAGGTACAAGAACTAATTATATGCAGCTTCCTGTATCAGCTGATAAACAAAGTAAGTTCACCTTTTTCTGACTTCATTGTACCTATTTTCTCCATTATTCATGTAACGTCTCCTGTGATTCTTTGTGTTAACAATCTGCTCTCTGAACAGCTCTATCACTTTCTAGCTGTGTGACTCTAGACAAGTTTTACTTCTCTAATCTCAGTACAGTCATCTGTAAAACAGGAGCAATAAAACTTATCTTATAAACACACAAAACATACAAACACTTAGCACATAGCATGCAATTGTTAAATCTAAGCATTTCCATGTGCCTCTTCTCCTCAGCTAGAACAAAGGCCAGTCACTGTCGTACGGATTTATCTACATTCTAATAATTATTCTATTCCACTAAATTTAAAGATTTAAAAATGTGAATTACCTCCATAGTTAATGCTAGATTCTGGTGTGTTGGAGATATCTAGGAGTGACCCTATAGAAAGGGAATGTTCAGCTGATGGGCGCTTACGGGGAGGGAAAGGTGACAAGTCTGCCTCTCTTGAAAGCTGAGCAAGTGTCTCTTTTAAACGACGTCTTTTGCGATTGCTGTTTGGGGTATTTAGAGAAAGCAGTGACACTGATTTCTTGAGCTCAGGTGTATTAGCCTGCAATCAAAAGCACAAAAGCTCAATTTTACTTCTGTGGTTCTTTACTGAGACAAGAACAAAAGAAAAACACACTTAAGAATCTGATAAAATCTGGGTTTTGCACAATAATTTTACAACTACACATTTTTCCACATAATTTGACTGCTTCATAAAACATAATAATCAAAGGACTATTGTAATTGTCTAACCACTAACACCTAATTCTATTTCTCCACAGTGATATTACCATTACATATTTGCCTATAAGCTTGTTTATAATCTACTCTCCATTAGACCATAAATTCCGGGGAGGCAGGGACCATTCATTCATATTTTGTTCACTGTATCTCTGGCAGTTAGCACAGTGCCTGGATACAGTGCTCTTCAATATTTCTCAAATACCACTTGATTTTTTTTTAAACTGTACTGTCTTTAAAAATGCACTGACAAAAAAAAAAAAGAAAAAAAAATGCATTGACGATGTTGCACAAGGGCTTTCAAGAATTGAGGTGAGCAGGGGCTCGCTGCAGTGGCTTCTCTTGTTGCAGAGCACGGGCTCTAGGCTTGTGGGATTCAGTAGTTGTAGCACATGAGCTTAGCTCCCCCACAGCATGTGGAATCCTTCCGGACCAGAGATCAAATCCATGTTCCCTGAATTGGCAGGCGGGTTCTTAAGCACTGGACTGCCAGGGAAGTCCTACCACTAGATTTTTTTCAGAGTTCTCTCTTGCAATCTGAGGCATATTTTTTAAACTTTAGGCTCAGAAACTTATATTGAGAATAAGGGCCCAAAGAGAACACAACAGAGTATATATTTAGATTTTATACTTCACCTTCAACATTCCATTCAAAATTATTAAATCCCAAACGGAAGTAAATTTTCCCTTGAAGCCTGCTTCTGTATCTTTCTGTCACATTCTGGTGAACACCATTTTCACCAAGATCCAGCAATAAATTTTCCTTGCCTATAATTCCTTCTACTATAGTCATTTTTTTAAATGACATCTCTCCCTATTCTTCAGTTGCTCCAATACTTACAGGACAAATCAAAATGCTTTAACATACTAAAAACTTGATTCTGCCTATTTAGTCAGCTTTATCTGTTGGCCTTCTTTCCCACACTCTTTTCTGAAGCCATACTTTTAATGTACTTTTAAGCTTTCATACCCTCTCCCACCTGCTGTCTAACATGAATTTCCTTACTAAGTTAGCCAAGGAAGATGGCTCAGCATTTATTTGCTCTTTTCAATCCTTCCTGAGTCTCTGAGTTAGTTAGTGGTTAGAATACATACATTGCTCAATTATAGCACATTTCATTGTGTACTGTAATTTGTATGCACATCTCTCGTTCCTTTAAGGTTCTAAGTTTTTGAAGATAGGGATGTTATGGTTTATAATGGTATCACCAAGAATTAGCACAGAATGACATAGATTAAAATAAGATTCAAGACATTAAATCTCCATAGACTATCCCTCAATATCCAACTGTTTAATTATTCTGACATTCCTAAACATGACAAAAAAACATGATCTATGTGCTAATTATCCTAGGTTCTTTTGGAATAAAAAAGTGTCGTCTTCATACAATCAAGCTCACAGAACAAATGAAAAAAGGGACAAACAGCATACCTTTTCATATAAATACATAGTTTCTCCAGCTCGGGCATCCATTTGAATGCTTCCCCAGAACCACTAGTGGAAAGAAGACTTTAATTAAGAATTTATCTCATCAGAAAAGCTATTACTAATGTTTTTTAAAAACCACTCTTATTTTACAATTACTTGCCTCTTGTTTCACAACATAAAGTTTCTTTGAAGGTTCAAATGGAAGTTCTTTTACTATATTCTCTTCAACTATAAGGTGAGTGCATCTTTCATCTCCAACTGGTAAATAGTTTCCTCCTAAAGAGGAAAGCATACAAGCATACATAAGACCAGCTGTTTATCCCCAGGCCCAAATTTTTTAAAGAGACATATTCTCGAGGAAGTGATTAGGAGTAGGGAATAAAATATGTTAGCTTTTAAATTATGCTGAATTCTACCTTGCATTTTAGTCATTTCTTCCATATTGGTTTTCTCTTCATCCGAAAAACCCACGAAACTTAAAATGCAATCTTGAAATGGAGGAACTTTAAATTCATTTCTAAAGTCATCAACTGATGCACAGAAGTCCCTAAAAACAAAGTACACTCTTCTAAAACCAGCTTAACTGAAATTCAATATAGGTGAAGCAGATCAATTTATAAATCTACAGTAACTCTCAAGGTTTTAGCATAATCCATTTATTGAAAATATTTTACATTAGGTCCTGAAATGTTCATAAAAACTATAGCTAAAAAAAAACTGATGTGTCCTCAGTCATCCCAGAAGTAACTTCCCACACAGTTTAATCACAGGTAATTGTTAAAGATGCAAATATCTGCTCTGTACATGAAATTTTATATGTATTACAGGGGTTCTACAGTTTCATAAAATCTTAAGTAATAATCAAGTACATGAGCAAGGAATTGTGAGACTGGAAAGCTTAACAAGGTTATGAAATGCAATTACCACTTAAAATGTAACCAGACAAACATAAGAAAAAATATAGCACAACCCAAACATCCAGATGCAGTAAGCTATTACCTGATAATTTCAGAATGCTTTTATTGGTTATTAAATTATTTTATAAAATAAAGTTCAAAGATATCATAGATGTCTTTCCATTTTCAATAACTATAATAATAATAATAAAAATTTTGTTCCTCCTATACTTTATTCCCTAAGCTTCACGAAGACAAAATTAACTTTTCATATATTAATTTATGAATTTTGGGCACATGGGTTTCCTTATGACATGTGACTGATTCACATAATTAACAACTGAATTTCTAAATACTTACTGTTCATCCCGCCTTTCCCAAGCTTTATAAATCCATTCTGGTTTCATAATTGGAGTACCCAGGCTCACAGCTACCTAAAAACATAAACATTAATTATGATGCATTTTTACCTTAAATAACTACATTCTTATAAGATATGAACAATTATAATTACATTCTTAGATCACTGCCCATCTGCTTTGTAACAAAATATAAAGAAAAATTAAAGAAAAAACTATCTTTCCATCATACAATCCAGGTTAAAATAACTTCCAAAACAAGTTCCACAAGGTCCAAGCTGTTTCATTTTATTTTAAATAAATACATCTCCCAAGTTGATTCAGTTCATCTTTATTACATTTCTATTTCTGTGTCTACTTAGAAGTATTAACCCCCATGATAGCACTAAGAGTTTAAGAGAATATATCTGATTAGGTCACCAAATCTTAGATATGAATTCTAAGTATACCTCCCAGGAATTCAAGATTACCCTAAACTTACCATTTGCTACATATATACACTGATGGAGGGTGAGAACAAAGTGATAAACTCTTCAAGTGCAATCTTGAACTAAGACTTTAATCCCAATAAAAGTATTTTCTCCTGTTCTATAATTTTCACAAGTTAAATCTTGGAACTATTTTATAAGAACAAAGTTCTGCTCTAGATAAGAGAAAAATACCTACCCTCATCACCTTCTGACCCCCTTACTCACCAATGCTCATAGTAATTCTTTCCTAATATTACTCATCTAAAATGTTATTCACTTACCAACCTCCACTATCCTAATCATCTTTCAAGACCTAACTCAAGCTCCACTGCCTCCTTCAAACCTCAGGGGCCACACTCCTATGATTTAAAATTTTTTTACTAAACACACATATAGCAAAAACTGAATTTCTGATCCTCAATAAATTGTGAGAGAAATAGACAAAATGAGAACACTTTCATTAAACCCATTACCAAACAGTGCTATATTGAAATACACAAAAATACTAAAATTTACATACCCTGAATTTTTCTCCTTGTGTACAATTTGCCACCAAATGTGTAACTTTTGAATTAAAGTCTTTTCTAATAACTCCACCCATGTGATGAACCAATGTCACCAATCTGACCTCAAAAGAAAAAGTAAACATTGGTTTTTTTTGATTAATATAAACAAAATTTTAAACGATGTTTATAGTTCATTTAGCATATACTGATTTCTATTTATCAGGTACATGAAAGAATTTTTATAAAGTTTATGTTAAAAAAATTAAAGATTCATTTGCCTTACTGGCATAGGCAAAATCATACAGAGAGATAAGCTAGTTAAGATTAACAGACAAAACTAAGTTAATTAAAGACTGGCTTTCACACAAGTGAAAAAGTAAATATATTACTTCTCAGAGGTGGGTGGTGAAGTAAAAAAGCTTGTTGCTTTGCCAGGCAAAGGGGGACACAACAGGCTTGTGTCCCAAAAAAATGTATGTCCTCAAATTACTACTTTTTAAAAGCCAGGTTGTCATCACATCAAGATTCTTCCCAGTGAATTATATTAATACCCCATTCAGTCAGTTCAGTTCAGTCACTCAGTTGTGTCTGACTCTTTGCGACCCCATAAATTGCAGCATGCCAGGCATTAGCTCCAACATAAATAATTTTACAGATCAAAGAAAGAAATTTCTATGAATTCTCTAGAGCAATGAGAATACTTTAAGACTAGATATATATAATAAAAAATGGCAATGCATAAACAAAAACTTCAAATAATATGCTAATAAAATACTTAAAAAGACAATTTAAACAGACAGCTACGAAGTTTTTCTAATTCACAGACCAGCCACCCTAGACAAAACATTTGTTTGTTCACAAGGCTCTTCAGAGTGCTTCTTCACAAAGTTTAAGACCCCTTTCATACTCATAGTGGGCTTCCTGGTGGCTCAGACGGTAATACGTCTGTCTGTAATGCGGGAGACCCAGGTTTGATCCCTGAGTCAAGAAGATCCCCTGGAGAAGGAAATGGCAACCCACTCCAGTACTGTTGTCTGGAAAATTCCATGGATGGAGGAACCGGGTGGGCTACAGTCCATGGGGTCGCAGAGTCGGACACGACTGAGCGACTTCACTTCACTTCACGTTCACAGTAATTTCTCCTTCAATATTTTAAAAATAAAATCATGATACAACTACCAAAAAAAGGCAAATTTAAATTTATTTTTGTAGAGAAAATATTCTTTGACTAGAATGTTTTAAAATACTTACTAGTTCTTCTTTCTTCCTGAATCCAGTAAAACATAGTACTAGATTCATCATGCTGGTACAATAGAGTGGGCGACATGCAAATGGCAGAGGCTGAAGGATACAATTTTAAATCTGTGAGACTCTCTACAGCAAAAATAGAACACATCTTTCTAAACTAAACATATTTCCCTCTCTTGCCATTTAACACTCCAAACCCCAAAATATACTTGCATCTTTCAACATGCAAGAAATCGCAAGGATCAATTTCACAATAAAAGTTCCCATGATTTCCCATATCATATTTGATACACATAATCTAAACACACTTTACTACTGCCAAATAAAACATAAATATCCATACCCAAACCTTTGTTTCCAAAATGTACTTTGATACATGAGGTATTGTCTATAATAAGATTTCCATATACTACTGTAAATGCTTCAAATTAAAGTTAAAAGAGGCCAAAAATATTTTTCTAATAAATACTGATCATACATATACTTGAACCAAATATGATTCTAACTTTTCAGCTAAAAAATGGAGATAGTAAATAATTTAACAAATGATTTTATCTATCTATATATGAAAGAGAATGCTTAAAAACAGATATAAATTTAATTCCCACTATTGGGCAGAAATATACTTTTCCATAATCTTGGCCTTTAAAATGTTTATGTGTTTTTTAAAAACAAGACTTCTGAATCAAAACAGAGAACTAAAAGATTATCATGTGCTCATCATTAGTATCTATAATAAAAGAAGCACAAAGATCCAAGCAGTTTAAAGTTACTAAGGCAAGCTTAAGAATGCCGAAACAGAGCAATAAAATATGTATCACCTCTGCTACAATTTGAATGAAATGCTATTCAAAAACAAAAAGCTAAAGTAATTTCCCTAATTTATCAGTAGAAACTGATAAAAATGCAATTGTGGTAGCTGTTCTATGTGGAAGAAAATTAAAGTTTATGTACTTATATATACACATCTTTGGTACTCAGGTTTAAAGCAAATTATTTCTTCCCAAGATACTGCAGGTATTAAGATTTTGTATATACATATGATATTCTTCGGGCTTCCCAGGTGGCGCTAGTGGTGAAAAACCTGCCTGCCAATGCAGGAGATTTAAGAGACGGGAGTTTGATCCCTGGGTCAGGTTCGTTCCCTGGGTTGGGAAGATCCCCTGAAGGAGGGAGGGCAGAGAATCCCATGGTCTGGCGGGCCAAAGTCCATAGGGTTGCAAACAGTCGGACACAACTGAAGCGACTTAACACGCACACACACACATATTATTTATGATTAAAGGACTTCTGAGTTCTACAGAAGGTAGTACTATAGAATAGCCACTACTATTTCTATTTTAAATATTTCATATTCTCAACAATTAATGAGATTTTTCTGCAAAAAATTCATTAATAAAATTTTATTAACCTTGAAAAGTTATATTAAGCATATATTCCTTCTTACCTCTCCTTTTTCTGCACAGTTTAATACAACTGGTGGTCCAATAACTCTACAATCAGCCTTGTATAACTCATTAAAGACAGAATCCTGGAAGTCCATGACTATGAATACATTTTCAAATTCTGGAGAATCCAAACTTTTAACTTCTTCAACTGATTCCATCTTTACAAATGGCAGTTTAATTTCCTTGATTTTTTTCCATGGCATTATTAAGAAATAAAATTTATATATTATAAAATCAATTATAAATCTCTCTAAATAAGACCTCCAAATCAACTCAGTATCAACATTTTTATTTGTATATTTGTAGAAATGTAGAAACTTAAGTTTTAAATCATACAATGAGCATTATACTTAATAGTGAAGTCATATTTCTTTACTTATTTACATAAACATATCTCTACGTTAAGATTTTAAATTTTGAAAATTATTATAAAGGCGTAAGTTTCTGACATGACTTGGTAACCATTATAAAGCATCTAGTATGGATATAAAAATAGGGATGATGAATTTTTTAAGTACACATATTTTGATAGTAGGATGCCTTAGAAAGATATCCAGAGTTGCTTTTTATTCTGACCGAGAAAATGATGCCATACACATAGTTCTTCCTGCACAAATTATAGTCAGAAAAAAAGAAAAAAATACTTTGACATGTAACATCTACAGAAAGTTCAGTATATATGAGGGAAATAAGAGAAAGATAAGAAAATATGGAGGCAACTACAACTTTGTATACACAGGATTTAAAAAGACAACTTTGTAACATACATCCATGAAAAAGAATGAAGATAGTTAAGGATCTACATGACTTGTATAAAAAGAACAGAACCATTTAAAAGAAAATTCAAATGGGGGAGTCAATATTTGGGCTTTACTTCCCAGGCTGATGTGAAGGGATGAACTGTGTATCCCAAAATTCATGTTGAAGTTCTAATCCCCTGTACCTCAGAACATAACTATCTCAAGATATGGCCTTTCAAGATGTAATAAAGGTTAAATGAAGTCACATGGGTGGATTCTAGTCCGACTGTATTAGAGGTGGATAGGTGTCCTTGTAAGAGAGGACATCTGGACATACAAGAGAGATATGCATGCACAGAAGATGAGCCACCTGAGGATAAAGCAAGAAGGTGGCAGTCATCGACAAGCCAAGGAAAAAGGCCTCAACAGAAACTAAGCCTGCTGACACCTTGATCATGGACTTTAGCCTCCCAGAAAGTGAGAAAACATATTTCTATTGTTTGAGCCGCCCAGCATATGTTATTATGGAAACCCTCACAATCTAGTATTAGCTGGTATAGGGAATTAGAGATATTTCATACAGTGAGGTAAATTCCCTGATGACTGTCAAATATTGACTTGCAATTGTGGAAGTAATGCAAGAATTTGGAATAAAATAAAATTATTGAGGAAAAAGTAGAGTTTAAAGTATTAGATCTTCACAAATACATAAGTGAAATGTCATTTAAATTTAACAATGCCAAATTACTCCATAAGAATTTCATTATTTATAAAACATTATAGTTTGAGGTTTCAGAAACATCCAAATTTTAAAATAAATGTCATAGTTTTCATTAATCTAGTTTCAGAGTGTTCAAAGTATACCTCATGTCTACTTTAGGCCCAATCACCATTAAGTGGACTATAGAATACAATCAAAGGAAGTGCAGCATGCCACATGCAACGAAAAGCTTGACCTACCATATTAACAATACTTTTTATTAATTTTTCATCCGATTTTCCAGGACAACTTTCTTTTATCTTTATAACAGGGACTTCCATTATGTTAATAGTCTGTGGAAAAGAGACTTAATTATGAGATTAAGAAAACTATAATTTATGCACCGATGGAAGGAAAATAGTCTCTTTAAAAAAAATAATAAAAAGCTAAATCTCCATACCTTTAAGGCTTTTATAAGTTCTTCTTGTTTTCCAGATTCTTGAACCAGTATGACTCTTGTTTCAATCTGAGGCATTTCTTCTATTAAAATTAAAAAGGTTTAAGTAAAACACTTATTATTCACTAACATTGAAATCAGTAGTCTCCAACCCCTTTTTGGCTAGATCTGTAATGTTTTCCATCTTTGAGATAATAACATTCCCTGAAATTAAAATGACTTAATTCCTGGCTTTTTAAAAAAATCTCATCAGGTATCATTTCAGAAGAGAAACATACTGTATTATAAACAAAGTATTCAAACATTAGCACTCTTCATAACCAAAGAAAGCATTCACCAACTTGCAGTCATCCTCTTAAATAGTGCATACAACTCTATGAAAGATACGTTAACACAGTGGAAAGGGAAGAAGTGGCTCTTCACCTGACCAGTCCTAAATGAATATATTCTAGCTAACAATATTGCAGCTAGATTGCCCTCACTTACAGCAAAAGCAATATCCAACAAGACACCCTCTCCTTCGAAGTCGGAAAATGCCAAACAATAATAAAAAAAAATCTAGTGCAATGGGTTTTTGTTAACAAATTTTTACTGAATGCCTGTACCCTAACTTAACAATATTACAGTCAAATCATAAGAAAATCGCTAGTCAGTAAGCTTAGGATTAAAAGAGTGATTTGGCATTTTAAAGCAAATAACATGTTTACCTTCAACACATGAGGCAGATCTAATACATAAGTTTTCCTTAGAAGTTTCGGCAACTTTCGAATCAAAAATGGAAGAGTCTGCCAAGCCTGTACTGCCAGTAGTGGATGCTAATGCACTATTATCAGCCATTGTTTGTTCTCTTCTATGATGGCTGAAAAAAAAATGTAAAGAAAATTACAAAAAACGAACATAATTGTTAGGCAAAAACAAGCATTAACACCTACAACTTACAAGAAATATCATTACCCATTTTTTAAAAATACTGAACTGAAGGAAGTCAATCAACTTCTGAGGCTCAGTTTGCTCTTTATCTATAAAATAAAGATACTCTTACCTGACTCATAGAGATACAGTAAAATAACAATGTAACAAAAGTACATTATATGTATAAAAGTACAAAAGTACAGGATATTACCAGACAGTCAAAAAGTACTCAAAATGTACTCATAAATACTATGCTACCTCCCCCTCCATACCTTAGCCCTCATCCAAACTATTTCTCTTCCTATTTTCATTTATCATGTCACCATCATCCCCTAAATAATCCCAGTCAAAAACCTGATCCATCCTTACTTTCATCTACCTCATTTGCCCTCCCCCAAATTGCTATCAATCCCTCAAGCATCTCTGTATCTCTGGGATCCAGCCAGTCTTTTTGTGGCCAATGCCACAATGCCCACTTGGTGAAAAACAACAGTTCCAGACAACTGTCTCTATCACCAGTTTCTTCAGAGGTCACGATCCACATGGTTTTCAGGGTATGGTTCTAAAAATAAATGTGACCATGTTACTTCCCTCCTTCAAACTTGCATGAGAAGGGCTTCTTAAGACAATCAAGTTCAAATTCACCATCCAGTTTACGCTTTCATCCTAGCCCACCTATTTAACCTCACCTCCTCTATTTCCCCAAGTCCATATGGACTGTACTGCTCCGGCCACAAAGAATTCCCCAGATTTTTGCAAACAACTTACTCCACACCTACTTGCATTTAATAGGGCTCAATTCTCCACCTAGCACGTCTTTCAACGCATCACACCACTTGACTTGTCTTCTATGGATTTCTCCAAACTTCTCATATATAACTGGACTGCTCCCTTATCTGTATTTTCATATCACCTTACAAAAGTTTCTCCTCTAAAAGATTTCATGAGACAGTTAACAAGTGTCATTATGATCCTGGACTATGAAAGAAAATCTTTCTTTTTTAAATGTCTAGGACTTAGGAGTTGAAACGTTAAGCAAACAGGGAATAAAGAAAAAGCTGAATAGACCTTTATCAATTCAAACCGGAGTTTTTAATGTAAGTTTATTATCTTGAGGTAAATTTCCAGAATACTGGGCAAATACAAAGAAGAGGCCATATCTTATTTAAAGGTGCATACCTGATCTAATTTACCTTTTCCTACATTTTCAGAATAACAAAATACACAACTAACTTTCACTAGATTTTTAACAAAGTAATGTTTAAAGTATTATTAGCCTCATTTCTGCAAAGTGATATCAAACAGTGTGACAAGGTACACACTAATAATAGTAGACTTAAGCCTGATTATTAAGTGCACTAACTTATACTAGTTGCTTCAAAGTCAAGCAACTCAGCTTCCAGTCTCAACTCTGCACTTAGTAGGTTATATCTCAGTTTCCACACCAGGACTCAAATCCAATTGTGATAAACTTATTAGATGATGTCTTTACATGAGTGACAATTATTCATTCTCATGATGCAGGGAAACATTGAAGGCAGGAGAAGGGGACAACAGAGGATGAGATGGTTGGATGGCATCACTGACTCAATGGACATGAGTTTGAGCAAGCTCTGGGAGGTGGTGATGTACAGGGAAGCCTGGTGTGCTGCAGTCTGTGAAGTTGCAAAGAGTTGGACATGACTGCGTGACTGAACTGAACTGATAATATTCACAATGTGAACATTTCTCATTGTTTTGCCATACATCCACATCAATCATTATTTAAAGGCTCCCCAAAGGAGAGCTCCAATAGTTGTAAGAGTCTTAGAATAAATAATAAACTCTATCCAGCCCTTATTTTTCTGTTACCTCTCTCACACTTACATGTTTCCAGTGAAAAAGAAAGGCTCTAAACAGGCTTTCATTTCAAGTCCCCTTAAAAGGATGTTAAAAAGAAAAATCCACCACAACTACTAACCTATATGCTGCAACTACTGAAGCCAGGGCCCAACTACTGAATTTTTGTGCTTGGCAACAGAAGCCACCACAATGAGAAGCCAGTGCACCACAAGAAATGAAGAGCGTAGCCCCAGATCGCTCACCGCAACTCGAGAAAGACCACATGCAGCAACAAAGACCCAGCGCAACCAAAAATAAAATTTTCAAAAAAGAAAGAAAAATCAAGACATGATTGCTGCTTTAAGGAACGTAAGAGCGAGTCTTTAATAAATCAAAAATACCATGAGTTCACATTTTTTCACTTATGCCTCCCTGTTTAAAGACCATCAAAATAGGGAAGTAACTAAAAAGTAAAATTGTCACTGATGATACTATATATGATCAGTTTATTGCCAAAAGAGCTTTCAGTCAGTTCAGTCGCGTCTGACTCTTTGTGACCCCATGAACCGCAGCATGCCAGGCCTCCCTGTCCATCACCGGAGTCTACCCAAACCCATGTCCATTGAGTCGGTCATCCCATCCAACCATCTCATCCTCTGTCGTCCCCTTCTTCTCCTGCCCTCAATCTTTCCCAGCATCAGGGTCTTTTCAAATGAGTCAGCTCTTTGCATCAGGTGGCCAAAGTATTGGAGTTTCAGCTTCAGCATCAGTCCTTCCAATGAACACCCAGGACTGATCTGCTTTAGGATGGACTAGTTGGATCTTTGCAGTTCAAGGGACTCTCAAGAGTCTTCTCCAACACCACAGTTCAAAAACATCAATTCTTCGGCGCTTAGCTTCCTTCACAGTCCAACTCTCACATCCATACGTGACCACTGGAAAAACCATAGCCTTGACTAGATGGACCTTTGTTGACAAAGCGATGCCTCTGCTTTTTAATACGCTATCTAGGTTGGTCATAACTTTCCTTGAAAAGAGTAAACGTCTCTTAATTTTATGGCTGCAGTCACCATCTGCAGTGATTTTTGAGCCCAGAAAAATAAAGTCAGCCACTGTTTCCCCATCTATTTGCCATGAAGTGACTATGCCAAAGTCTTTGACTGTGTGGATCACAATATACTCTGGAAAATTCTGAAAGAGATGGGAATACAGACCACCTGACCTGCCTCTTCAGAAACCTGTATGCAGATCAGGAAGCAACAGTTAGAACTGGACATGGAACAACAGACTGGTTCCAAATTGGGAAAGGAGTATGTCAAGGCTGTATATTGTCACCCTGCTTACGTAACTTATATGCAGAGTACATCATGAGAAACGCTGGGCTGGATGAAGCACAAGCTGGAATCAAGATTGCTGGGAGAAATATCAATAACCTCAGATATGCAGATAACACCACCCTTATGGCAGAAAGTGAAGAAGAACTAAAAGGCCTCTTGATGAAAGTGAAAGAGAATGAAAAAGTTGGCTTAAAGCTCAACATTCAGAAAACTAAGATCATGGCATTCAGTCCCATTACTTCATGGCAAATAGATGGGGAAACAGTGGAAAACAGCTTTAACATTTATAAAAAAGATGCATGCTAAAGTTACCGTGTATCAACAGTCTGATTACAAACTGAAAAGCACTAATAATTTTTTCACATTCATGTATTCTGTAAGCTTTTAAGATAAACACACACAAAAAAATCAGTGTTCATAAACCCATACAGATTACTTTTCATCTGAGAACATACTCAAGGAGTTTTTAACTAAATACAACATATGCCTCTTTGCGTAACAAAGATAAAAATCTGTCATTTAAACAAGTTTCCTTTTATTTTTTTAGGCAATCATCTTTCAGGGTGGAGGAGCTAAACGCCATACTGGACATGTTGGTGGTGTGATTGACAATAACATTGTTCACGTTACCTAATACTGTCATTAACAAAGAATTTTTATTTAACCAATTTGTGGCACTGTTCTAAACCTTTTACTTGCATTCATTTAATCTTTGCAACAATCCTAAAGGGCAGGTACTGTTATTATACTCATTTTACAGATAAGAAACCTAGAGCAGAGAGATAAACTTCCCCCAGGTCATACTGTTGGTGGCAAAACATTCCATTCCGAGCCGCTTTCAGAGGCTGCGCTTTTAACCCTTAAACCCATACCCATCTGTACGCGGGGTGGAGAGCCGCAAAGGGCTGGCATTTTACATTAAATACTAAAAACTAAAGATGCCAGGAAGAATCCAAGACTGAAACCACTAAGTAATCTGAGATAAGCCCCTAAAGGCCACAGCTGCCGGCCCCCAGATCCGCAGAGCCCATTGTGGCTTGCCAAGACCCCCTTTCCGACAACTCCCCCCTTTGCCCAGAAACTCTTTCGGAAAAAATATCCAACCCGGCAAGAGATGACGAAGCATAGCAGCCAGGATGACCTCCAGCCCCCGGCCGCAACCCGGCCCCGCTGTTGGGAAGACGGCGGGGTGGTTTCCAGAGCCGGGAAGCCAGGGCTGGGTGCTCCGGAATTCGCGGTCACCGGGGCGGGGCCGTGGGGCACAAGCACAGCGGCCCACTGCTCTGGGGACGCCGGCCCACTCCCACCTCCGCCACGCGCACCCACAGAGCCCTCACCACTCTCAAAGGACGCCCTGGAAGTTCCACCTTTTCAAGCACAGGTCCTTCTCCCTGTTACCGCCATTCCTCGCCGGCCGCAGCCACAGCCAATTCAAAAAGTGAGTCGCTCTCTCTAAAAGGCATGCCGATTGGCGCGTGATGTCAACCTCTTTCCCATTTGCTGGAGTCTCCAGAGGGGCGGTGATTGGCCGCTGCGCACCTCCCCGCAGACGCTGGCGGATTGGTCGAGCGTGTGTTTCAAATAAACCCAACGGCTCCGACGTCAGAACGTCACGAATTTGTAGAGAAGCGCCGGGATGCGACCGGTAGGTGGCGATAGAGGCTCCTGGGTTTCTGTGGGAGTGATTAGCAGGTGTGTCTGAGGCTACCGCTTGTTTACTCAGTAAACATCCCATTTCTAGGGAGAGGTTGAGTGGATTTTCGGTCCCCTCAGCTTTTCTTTTCTTTTTTTTTTTTAAAATGGATTAGACTCTGCCTTAAATGACAGATGAATTTTTCCTCAGTGGTTCCTGTGAGTTGTAAGATTTTTCTGCCTGTATGCTTCCGGCTTCAGGAATTTAAACGTGTGTTAAGGGGCTTAGAGTTTGGCAGTTGTCTTGGTGTCCAACACATGGGAACTTGGGGTCTCGACAGCTGGACTTTCAGAAGCCGCCTATTTATATCCTGACGTATGTAAAGCACTGTGCTCTAGTCTAGGGAATTACACGCATGATTAGAATAAATTCTTAGTGTTTCTAGCACTTTTTAAAATATATAAACTTGCATTTGAACAAATGTAAAACTATGGCATGAGACGCTAGAATTTTCTGAAGCCAAAGTAAATTGTTTCCCGCTGCACCCTCTCTTCCTCGAGGTCTTTTGCTGCTTTCCTCTGACGTCTAGCCAAGTTTATCATCTTTCCTATAATTCCTATTGCTATAATGAAAATCTTTTCTTTGTTTCCTATTAATAAATATAATGCTCTGTGCCACCGTCTCTTAAAAAAACACACCTCCCAAAGGTGAGTTCTGCATAGTTTCAAACTATTTGCTGGTTAAATAAAGGCAGAAAAGAGAATCCGTTGCTAGAACATTAAATTTGGACAAGAGAAGGAAAACATACTTTGTAATGGAACACTTCCTAACATCTCAAACAGATTCTCAGTATTTAGAATTTTTCCTAATTTTGTCAGGCTTAGAATGCCTGAAAAGCATGATGCATTCCACAGAATGAGTGAAGCAGTGTGGTACTTACTGGTTTCCTTCTTCATAACTAAAGAATATTTACCTTCAGCCCTCCACTTAATGCCATAATAACTGTTACAGCAAGGACTTCCCTGGCAGCTCAGTGGTAAAGCCTCTACCTGCAGTGTAGGAGACACAGGAGACCCAAGTCCAATCCCTGGCCCAGAAGATTCTCTGGAGAAGGAAATGGCAACCCCTGGAGAATCCCATAAACAGAGGAACTTGGGGGGCTATAGTCCTTGGGGTTGCAGAGCTGGGCTCCATTTGAGCATGCACGTGAAGGTTACAGCAAAAGCAAAGAAAAACAGTCACTGAAATTTCACACACACACAGTTATTTCACTGTGGAATGTGCTTTTGTATTTAAACGGGTGTGGAAAAACAGTTACTGAAATTTCAGGCACACAGCTATTTCACTGTGGAATGTCCTTTTGTATTTAAACTAGGGTGTGCCCAGCATTCCAGAAAGCCTCCAGACTGAAAAGATATTAACCTAGCGAGGAAAGAGTCAAACACAACTGAGCATACACACAGTGAAGAAAGCAACTTATTTCCTCTGTGTATTGCTTCCTGTTAAGCTTTGTACACAAATTTATTGATTTCCTACAATGAATCACCACACAAATTGTATGATAGCCTACGAAAAGTTATAGTTTATTTTCTTGGCCCCACAACATGTGGGATCTTTGTTCCCCAGCCAGGGACTGAACCCATGCCTCTTGTATTGGAAGTACAGAGTCTTAACCACTAGACTGCCAGAGAAATCCCTATATTTGATTCCTTTTAAGGGATATATGGCAGTTTAACTAGCAAATAAACGCACTATGATGACTCGATGGACGTGAATCTCAGTGAACTCCAGGAGTTGGTAATGGACAGGGAGGCCTGGCGTGCCGCGATTCATGGGGTCCCAAAGAGTCAGACACAACTGAGCGACTGAACTGAACTGATGATGTTCTAATATTTCCTAATCTTGTGACATCCTTTTCATCTCCTAGGCACATAACTGCAGGCAAATAACTAAACTTTCTATGCCTCAGTTTGAGTTTTTATAAGGGCACTTACCTCATTACTGTTGTTGTGAGGATTAAAATTTGATATGTATAATTAAAACTTAGCAACTAAACAACAACAACAAAGCATATAATAAACATTGAATAGATGTTAACTGTTACTGTTATGTTTACCATTACTCTGGCTGCTGCTGCTGCTGCTGCTATTACCAACTCAGCTGCAGCCCTATAATTACCTGATGGGACTGATGTTTTCTACACTACCTTCTCAACTCTGACCATAGGAGCAAGGCTCCTATGTTTCTGTTCCCTTTGCCCCATCATTTCCCCAGCCACAAATGCTGCCAGACCAAGCTTGCTGTAGCAAAGACCTTCATCATGTTATTCTCCTACCAGAGAGAGGACAGTCCTTCTTCCACACCAAACCTGATCTCTCTTCTCTTTTAAGGGAAAGCTTGCAATGCTCACGATGTCTCCTCTTGTCTGGAAGATAAGGCCATCTTGTTGGTGGCCTTGGCCAGGTTTCTGTCCCCTTCCAAGGCAGGTCCCAGCCAAGATTTTTTATGTGAAATGTGAATCTCTTCCTTCAGGTACCTTCACTGGAAATGTAGTTATTGAATGCATATATCAAGGGGACAAAACTGTTCACAGTACAGGATAGATAGATCAAAAATGAGAACTTCCTTGAAAGAATAGACCATTTAAAAAATTCTTATGTCATTCACAACTCCTAAGATGCTGAATGAACAGGTTTCAAACAAAAAATACTGCAGAAATTGAATTAAATTTAAGTACTTAGTATATTAAAGTGAATGACATTTTCATCAAGCAATAACATAACTTCTGAGGTGGGGAAATGAAATGTAGAAGATAGAACTACTGAAATTCTTCCTTTGAGGATCAACTTCCCTACCTTCATCTCTGAATTGAGTGACACACTGGACCATCTTTCCTGACTCTAAACTTATAGGTTTCTACTTCAGTTTATCCCCTCCTCTTTGTGTATAGTTTCTTTTTTTCCTTACTTTCTCCCCTGTCCATCTCCATCTTCTTTTTTCATCAGTACTCCTTCAGGGCAGCAGAGAATGGGGAGTTAGAAAAGTTAGTTTAGAATTATGGAATATCTTTCTCCACTCTGTACCCCCACCACACACATTCACAAATATGCACATTGCCCATGCCATCACTCTTCAAATCAGAATGAACAAGATTTCTCATAGCTTTGCGGTTTGTTCTGATCTGCTAATAAGAACTAGTATATCTAAAAGAATTATTAAATTTGTTGCAATAAATGGGCAATATTCATTGTGATGAACTTTGTTTCTATTACCTAAAGGTGTGATGAAATATGTTACAATTTCTAGGTTTTATTTTTAAGTATGAAAAGTCATCAACCAATAATACTATTTTATAGTAAATTTTAATATTTCATTATAGGATTAAATGTTTTACCATAACTAGATATTGTAATGGCACACAGAACTCATGTAATTGTTTTTCTCCCATATTGTCATACTTTTCCCCTCAAAGCATTTATGACATACATAGCTATATATAAAGCCACACAGATACAGATACAAAGATTCAGTTTATCCAAGAATTTATCATTTAAGAGTTTTGTTTCAAAATCTTTAATGAGTAGCCATGGAATTCTGTACTTTCTTGAAGTACAGTCATTAACATTTTCCAATTAAAATGTCATATTTCCAAGTTGGTTTTAATATAACATCTTCTAACCTGTCATCTCTGCCTGTGAAACAAGCTTTAGAGATTATAATCACTGTGATACAGAAGAAGTTATTTTATATACCTCAATAGTCAGTAATTAGAATATGAATCATTGCTTTATTTTTATGAATCATTAGGCTATAAATCACTTGAATAGATTTGCAAGACTATACAAATTTACCACTTAAAGTTTCACTTGAACAAATAGAATTAGCTTTCCTTGATGAAGCAAGAGGTTTCTAAATATGATGAGGCCATTTTTTCAATTATGTAATTTGATTAGTAAAATTTTAGTGGAAAAAGAAATCTCAGTTCATTAGTCTCATTCTTTCTTTTACAAATGAATATTACAAAGGCCTACAACATAAAGCTTATATTCCTTTACCAAGGTCAGGTAACTAGTTAATGCCAAAACCAATATCAAAAATTATTTCTATTAAGCTATTTTGTCCTTTATTAAAGATAATAATAATACTAATTTATATTTCACATTAAACTTGAAAGTTGTTCTTGTTTAGTCGCTAAGTTGTGTCTAACTGTTTCGTTACCCTGTGGGTTATAGCTCACCACGCTCCTCTGTCCATGGGATTTCCCAAGCAGGAGTACTGGAGTGGGTTGCCATTTCCTACTCCAGGGGATCTTCCCGACCCAGGGATCAAACCTGCGTCTCCCGCACTGGCAGGTGGATTCTTTACCACTGAGCCACCTGGGTAGCCCAAACTTAAAAGTACCAATATCTTTATTCATACTGCTTATATTTTATTTTTGTATACATTAAGATACTCTCAGTCCCATGAGAGCCTTGTTAGTCATGTTCACTAATGTATTGATCTGTAGCATCTAGCAACGGTTCCTTGCACACAGGATGTTCTCAAAAGTTATTGCATGAATAGCATTGTAATTGATCTCCAAGAATCCATATTGCCTTCCTCTAATTAATTATCCAGTCTGTATTCAGAATGACATTATGCAAATCCAAACTCATCAGATCCCTATCTCCTTAAAACCCTTCAATCCTACTAGGCCTACATGACCTGACCTCTACTCATTTCCATGCTCACTTTCTTCCTCTTGAGTTCTATTCTCTCCTTTCTTCTAAAGGATTTTTGCATATACTCCTCTCTCTACCAATTCCTTTAATCCTCTTTCTTTTAACTTAGAGTTCAGTTCAGTTCAGTTCAGTCACTCAGTCGTGTCCGACTCTTTGCGACCCCATGAACTGCAGCACGCCAGGCCTCCCTGTCCATCACCAACTCCTGGAGTTCACTCAAACTCATGTCCATTGAGTTGGTGATGCCATCCAGCCATCTCAACCTCTGACATCCCTTTCTCCTCCTGCCCCCAATCCCTCCCAGCATCAGAGTCTTTTCCAATGAGTAAACTCTTCGCATGAGGTGGCCAAAGTATTGGAGTTTGAGCTTTAGCATCAGTCCTTCCAATGAATACCCAGGACTGATCTCCTTTAGAATGGACTGGTTGGATCTTTGCAGTCCAAGGGACTCTCAAGAGTCTTCTCCAACACCACAATTCAAAAGCATCAATTCTTCAGTGCTCAGCTTTCTTCAGTCCAACTCTCACATCCACACATGACCACTGGAAAAATTATAGCCTTGACTAGATGGACCTTTGTTGGCAAAGTAATGTCTCTGCTTTTGAATATGCTATCTAAGTTGGTCATAACTTTCATTCCAAGGAGTAAGCGTCTTTTAATATCATGGCTGCAGTCACCATCTGCAGTGATTTTGGAGCCCCCAAAAATAGTCTGACACTGTTTCCACTGTTTCCCCATCTATTTCCCATGAAGTGATGGGACCAGATGCCATAATCTTTGTTTTCTGAATGTTGAGCTTTAAGTCAACTTTTTCACTCTCCACTTTCACAGTCAAGGGTTTGGCATAATCAATAAAGCAGAAGTAGATGTTTTTCTGGAACTCTCTTGCTTTTTCAGTGATCCAACAGATATTGGCAATTTGATCTCTGGTTACTCTGCCTTTTCTAAATCCAGTTTTAACATCTGGAAGTTCATGGTTCATGTACTGTTGAAGCCTGGCTTGGAGAATTTTGAACATTACTTTACTAGCACGTGAGATGAGTACAATTGCAGTAGTTTGAGCATTCTTTGGCATTGCCTTTCTTTGGGATTGGAATGAAAACTGACCTTTTCCAGTCCTGTGGCCACTGCTGAGTTTTCCAAATTTGTTGGCATATTGAGTGCAGCACTTTCACAACATCATCTTGAAATAACTCAACTGGAATTCCATCCCCTCCACTAGCTTTGTTCCTAAGGCCCACTTGACTTCACATTCCAGGATGTCTGGCTCTAGGTGAGTGATCATAGGTGAGTGACCACTCCCCTAAAAAAGGTTTCTATTATTTTTACTTTAATTCATATTTATGACAATTTTTCAGGGAATATTAAGCAGTATATTTCCATAATTAATAAATTTACAAAAGGATAAAATAATTTACATCTTTAATTGACAGTTGAGTAAATTACCAAAGAACAGAATGGTATTTATACCATATTTAGTCCAGCTATGAATGGATAAGAGTTAATATTAATGGTACGAAACTGATGAGATAAAATGTGCCATTGTTTATGAACATAGGCAATTATCCATTTCAAAAATTCAATTTTCCTGCAACCTACACTTTCATTCATTATACACTAATACTTATAAACTGCCTCTTCCATGCTATCAACTGACTTGTAAACATCCAAGTTATCCTAAAGTGATTCTATCTTCATTTTAGTTTGACAGTAACTCCATCTCTGTTGGGTAGTATTTACTATGACAACAATTTGAATACTTTGATTATACTTAGATCTTTTGTTGCTGCTATTTAAATGAATGGAAAAAATGTAATTGCGATTCAGTTGAAATAAAAATGGAACCTAGGCCATCAAAAAATTGTGGATATTTGGCCTCAATTGGCATAAACATTTAGCATAAGCAGATTTACTGTGGGCTTAATAATAGAGGAAAAATTACATGTAAGAAATAACAGAAATGCATTGGAAAATATTTTAAAGGTGAGATAGTTTTGTGATATTCAAGTGCATAGTTCAACTATATATAAATCCCATGCCTAGAAAAAAATTAACATAAATGAAATATACAAAATGTTGTTAGTGTTTGTATCTTGACTGCTGTATTTAGAGAGATTATTCCTTTCTCTCCTTTCCTTTTTTTTTGTGTGTGTACTTTTCAAATTTTCTATCATGAGTGTTTTAGTAGACAGTTGTTTTCCTGGCTGTTAAACCGTTCCTTCTAAAAACAGTGATTTCCCTTTTGAGGAATTCCTCATTGAATATGGTTTTAATGGGAGGTAATATTTGTCTATTACCATAGATTTGAGTGGAGCCATCCTCTTCCCATGATTAGAGCTCAGTCAATCTTATGCTTTCTCAGAGGACTTTGAATTTTTAGCATGTGCTAAAGATATGGAAGGGCTTCCCTTGTGGCTCAGATGGTAAAGAATCTGCCTGCAATGCAGAAGACCTGGGTTAGATCCCTGGATCAGGAAGATCTGCTGGAGAAGGGAATGGCTACCCAGGCCAGTATTCTTGCCTGGAGAATTCCATGAACAGAGAAACCTGGTGAGCTATAGTCTATGGGGTCGCAGAGTTGGACACGACTGAGAGACTAACACACACGTACAAACATGTGGAAAGAGTTAAGGATCATATACATTCTAATAGCTTCAACAGCATGCAGAGCAGATTCTTTGGGTACAGTAATCTTGGCTTATGTTTCCACTGCCTATATCTCTGGAGCTCTCTCGCTTCTGCCCATTTCTCAAGGTTGACTATTATACTGATTCTGTGAATTTGCAAAGTAAATTAAATCCTTTTTTCACTTCAAGATAGATTTGGTACCAAGTTCCAGTGAGGATGTGTAGTAACATGACCTCTTATACATTGCTAGTGTGGATGTTTCTTACAAAATTGAACACAATTTCCAAAAGACCCAGCAATACCATTCTTATGTACGAGTCTTTTTCTTTTTCCCCACTCTCAAGATCATAGCTCATTTATTAGTTCAGATAAAAAAATAGTATGCATATTAGTGAATCTTAAAATTCACCTCTGGAGTTATACACCATCTAGTTCTTTTGCATTGAATATTAACCCCCCCAAAAAAATCTCTAAACACTTGAAGGTCCCACTAGTAACATGAACTATGGTAATTAAAAAATTGACACTTAATTTATTCTATATTTAGTATTTACATAATGAAGCCAATGGTGATAAAGAAATAGTAAACAATAAACTTTAAAAAGCAAAGATTTATATTCTTACAATGTGCTAATTATCATAATTGTATGTAAAAATTAAGATTTAGTAGAACTTTCTGTTACAAAATTCTTAATCATATGAGTTGTAGTCATTACTTGCTAACAATTTACATGCAACGTCTATTAGTACTGATACTGGATTTTTTCCCCAAAAAAAGTGTGAGTAGATATTTAAGAGTAGACATTAATTTACTTGTGGACAGAAAAAAATAAAACTGTATTTAAGATTAGTATTGGGGACTTTTCTGTTGGTCCAGCATATAAGACTCTGCACTCACAATGCAGGGGACCTAGGTTCAATTCCTGGTCAGGGAACTAGATCCTGCATGCTGGCACAACTAAGAGCCCAAATGCTGAAATTAAAGGTCCCACATCCCACAACTAAGACCCAGCCCAGTCAAATAATAATGGATTTTTAAAATAATCTTAAAAAAAGACTAGTACTCATCACTAGCCTCTTCTCTATAGAGTGATTAAAATTGTAAGACCAAAAAAAAATCCCAAGATGGAGTTGCCTAGGCAGAGAGAATCATGCATGGCACAGCTCAAAAAATTCCTGGGATTAATCAGACACACATCTTTTCTCTCTCCTTCAATGATGAGGAGTGGGTTTGCCATCAAATTATAACAAGTGTAGCAAGTAAGTGGCAACAGATGTACAACTAATTAAATCTTGCAAAATACTGAGATGGGAAGGGGTGGTCAAGAGGAGGAACAATTTATATATTATTCAAAGTATATATACCATAGGGCTTCCTGGTGGCTCAGACGGTGAAGTATTCACCTGCAATGTGGGAGACCTGGGTTCAATCCCTGGGTTGGGAAGATCCCCTGGAGAAGGGAACAGCTACCAACTCTAGCATTCTTGCCTGGAGAATTCCATGGGAAAAGGAGCCTGGCAGACTACAGTCCATGGGGTCACAAAGAATCAGACACAACTGAGTGACTTTCACTTTCATATACAGCATAACTGGAATGAATGAAGCTCATCCCAGACTGGCTGTGAAACAATTAGACCTTTATGATTTAATAGTTAAAATTATAACAAGTGTAATAACACAATAGATTTATATAGGAGGCAACATCCAAGCAACCTTATATTATTTACTGTGTTGTTTCAACTTAAAAATAATTTTGCTAAATATATATCTCAACTGAGCACTATATATAAAATATCCTAACAAATACAGATATTTACCTTTGGTGAGTTAAAGACCTTTTGGTGACTTCTGTCTGAATTGCAGGCAGAATGCTACTTGTACACACACATGTGGAAAAACTCAACCTGAGGTAATCCAAAAGATGTGCATGGGAGGAGACTTTGAGGAAATTTTATTCAAAATTGTTAAAAACTAGGAAAAACCCAAGTGTATATCCTTAGTGAATGCATAAAAAGGAAATACAAAACCTGGGAAAATAATCAGCAGTTTACATGCAACAAAATGGATGACTCTTATTAAGTGAAAAAAGCATCATATTAAGTGAAAAAAAAAAAACAGAAACAAAAAAACTACATGTTGTATGACTCCATTGATGTAGCATTCTGGAAAAGACAACAATAAAGGGACAAAAAATATAACAATGGTTGACAGGGCAAAGGGGTAGGAGTCAGTCTATGCAAAATGGCACAAGAGAACTCTTTGGGGTGATAAATGGAAGTACTCATGTCTTGATTTGGTAGTAGTTACACAAATGTACACCTTTGCCAAAAGTCATGAATTTTACTGTACTGAGTAATATTTTAATAAACATGACTTTTAAAAAGAACCAAGTGGAAATTTTTGACGTGGAAAATATAATACCTAAACTAAAAAATTAACTGGGTGGGCTAAATAGTAGATTATGATTAATAATAATAATAATGGGCTAAATAGTAGATTACCCCTACTGCACTAAGGAGAAGGATGAGCTTAATAATATAATGGAGTCAGTCAATTTGAAAATAAATCAATAAATAGTATCCAATTATAAGAACAAAGAGAAAATTTGGGGGTAAACAATGAGAGCTTTTGGAACCTGTGGGAAAGTATAATGTATAATTGGAATCCCAGAAGGAGAGAGAGAAAGGGGGAAAATAATTTTAAGAAACAATGACCAAAATGTTCTCAAATTTGGCAAAAGACATAGCTTTGCCAGAAGAAAAAGCTTCTATTTCAAGACGAATTAAGATAAATACAAAGAATGGCTTGCATATCATGGTCAAACTGTTGAAATCCAAAGAAAAGGCAACATCTTAAAAGCAGCCATGGGGAAAAAAAGACACATTACAAATAAGAGGACAACAATTTGCAAATAATACTGACTTCTCTTTAGAAACTGTGGAGACCAGGAGACCAGTGGTACAACATTAAACAAATACTGAAAGAAAAAACTTAGTAGTGATGAGTCAGACACGACTGAGCGACTTCACTTTCACTTTTCACTTTCATGCATTGGAGAAGGAAATGGCAACCCACTCCAGTGTTCTTGCCTGGAGAATCCTAGGGACGGGGGCGCCTGGTGGGCTGCTGTCTATGGGGTCGCACAGAGTCGGACATGACTGAAGCGACGCAGCAGCAGCAGCAGTTTTTAGTTTTAGTTTTTTCAGTTAGTACCCAAATTTTATATCCAGTGATGATATCCTCCCAGAATGAAGGCAAAATAAAGACATTTTCAAATAAAGGAAAACTAAGAATTAATTGCTAGCACACTGACATTACAAGAAATGCTAAAGAAAGTTTTTCAGGCTGATGAATCTACCTGGAAACTTTAATCCTCAGGAGGAAATGAAGAACTTTAAGAAATGGTAGATAACTGCATAAATGTAATTGAACTCTATTGATTTGTTTAAAACACATATAACTGCTTAAAACAAAAATTATAGCCTTTTATATGGGGTGAAATAGAAATGAAATATACATATAACAACTACAGCATAAGGTAAGGCAGGAGATAGTGGACTTTCTTGGTGGTAGGGTGGATAATGATCTTCCTGCCAAAGCAGAGGACTCAGATTTGATTCCTGGTCTGGGAAAATTCCACATGGCACAGAGCAACTAAGCCTGCGGACCACAACTACTGAAGCTGGTGCACCTGGAGCTTATACTCCTCAACAAGAGAAGACAAAACAATGAGGAGCCTGCACACCACAATAAAGGGTATTTCTCTGTCCACAACTAGAGAAAGCTCACTTACGGCATATTAAAAAGCAGAGACAATTACTCTGCCGACAAGGTCTGTTTAGTCAAAGCTATGGTTTTAGCAGTAATCATGTATGTATGTATGTGAGAGTTGGACCATAAAGAAGGCTGAATGCCAAAGAATTGATGCTTTTGGACTATGGTGTTGGAGAAGACTCTTGAGAGTTCCTTGGACAGTCCATCCTAAAGGAATCAGTCCTGAATATTCATTGGAAGGACTGATGCTGAAGCTGAAACTCCAATACTTTGGCTAACTGATGCTAAGAGCTGACTCATTTGAAAAGACCGTGATACCGGGAAAGATAGAAGTCAGGAGGAGAAGGGGATTACAGAGGGTGAGATGGTTGGATGGTATCACCAACTCAATGGACATGAGTTTGAGCAAGCTCTGGGAGATGGTGATGGGCAGGGAGGCCTTGTGTGCTGCAGTCCATGAGATCACAAAGTGTTGGACGACTGAGAGACCAAACAACAAAAATATGCACACCAATGAAGACCCAGCACAACCAAAAATAAATTATTTTTTTTTTAAAGAAAGACAGGAGATGGTAAATGAACTCATATGGTTGCAAAGTTTGCACATGTTGTTTTAATCTGTTTAGGCTGTTAGAACAAAAGTAACAGAGACTGGGTGGTATATAAATGGCAGTAATTTATTGCTCACAGCTCTGTAGGCTGAAAGTCCAAAATCTGACTTACAGCATGGTGAGGTTCTGGTGAAGACCTTCTTCCAGGTTGCAGACCTCTGATTTCTGACTGTATCCTCACATGGTAGAAGGGGTAAGAGATCTTTGTGCATTCTCTTTTATAAGAAAAACAATCCCATTCATGAGGGCTTCACCCTCGTGACATAAGCACCTTCCAGAGGCCCTACATTCTAACACTATTACACTGGGCACTGAGATTTTTACATATGAATTTTGCAAGGATGCAAACATTGAGACTATAGCAAATGTTATGTGAAGTGGAGTATGAAAATTGACTATATACTGTAATCCCTAGAGAAAACACTAAATTAAGAATTCAAATAAAAATGCAAAGAGGCAAAGAAAAATTGGGAAATCCCATGGACAGAGTGGCCTCGTGGTCTAGAGTCCATGGGGTCGCATGGTGAGTCGGACATGACTGAGCAACTAAAACAACAAAATTCAAAAACATTTAAACCAGAAGAAAGCAGGAAAAGGGAAAAGAAAGAACAAAAAACTGACAATCAAAAAAAAAGTAATAAATGATATATCTAAATCTGGAAGATTTAAACAGACACTTCACAAAATTATACAAACTAATGGTAATGACCAAGATGCACATTAAAAAAAAAAATGCTCCATGTCATTAGTCATCACAGATATGCAAATAAACAGCAAAATGAAATAACACTATACACTCATTAGAATGTAAAAAGACTGATAAATAAAAAAGACCCATATTCCCCCACAGTCTGTCTCTCCCATCAGGAAGTTTCCACAAGCCTCTTATCCTTATCTATCAGAGGGCAGACAGAATGAAAACCATAGTCACAGAAAACTAACCATACAGATCACATGGATCACATCCTTGGCTCATCACATTATGAGTCATACTGTGTAGAGCCACCCAAGACAGACAGGTCATGGTGGAGAGTTCTGACAAAACGTGGTCCACTGGAGAAGGGAATGGCAAACCACTTAGTATTCTTGCCTTGAGAACCCCATGGAAAGTATTAAAATAGGCAAAAAGATATGACACTGAATGATGAACTCTCCAGGTCAGTAGGTGCCCAATATGCTACTGGAAAAGAGTGGAGAAATAACTCCAGAAAGAATGAAGAGATGGAGCCAAAGCAAAAACAACACCCAGTTGTAGATGTGACTAGTTATGGAAGTAAAGTCCAATGCTGTAAAGAACAATATTTGCATAGGAACCTGGAATGTTATGTCCATGAATCAAGGTAAATTAGAAGTGGTCAAACAGGAGATGGTGAAAGTGAACATCAACATTTTAGGAATCAGTGAACTAAAATGGACCAGAATGGGTGAATTTAATTCAGATGACCATTATTATATCTACTACTATTATTATATCTATCTATTATTATTACTACTGTTGGTAAGAATCCCTTAGAAGAAATGGAATAGGCTTCATAGTCAACAAAAGAGTCCAGAATACAGTACTTGGGTACAATCTCAAAAACAACAGAATGATCTCTGTTCATTTCCAAAGCAGACCATTCAATATAACAGTAATCCAAGACTATGCCCCAACCACTAATGCCAAAGAAGCTAAAGTTGAATGGTTCTGTGATGACCTACAAGACCTTCTAGAACTAACACCAAAAAAAGATATCTTTTTCATCAGAGGGGACTGGGATGCAAAAGTAGGAAGTCAAGAGATACCTGGAGTAACAGGCAAGTTTGGCCTTGGAGTGCAAAATGAAGCAGGGCAAAGGCTAACAGAATTTTGCCAAGGAAACACATTAGTCATAGCAAACACCCTCTTCCAACAACACAAGCTTATATACATGGACATCACCAGATGGTCAGTACTGAAATCAGGTTGATTATATTCTTTGCAGCCAAAGATGGAGAAGCTCTATACAGTCAGCAAAAACAAGACCAGGAGCTGACTGTGGCTCAGATGATGAACTCCTTATTGCTAAATTCAGACTTAAATTGAAGAAAGTAGGGAAAACCACTAGACCATTCAGGTTTAACCTAAATCAAATCCCTTACGATTATACAGTGGAAGAAAGAAATAGATTCAAGGGATTAGATCTGATAGATAGATTGTTGGATGGCATCACCAACTCAATGGACATGAGTTTGAGCAAGCTCCAGGAGTTGGTGGTGGACAGGGAAGCCTGGTGTGCTTCAGTCCATGTGACTGCAAAGAGTTGGACATGACTGAGTGACTGAACTGAACTGAAATAAAAAAAGACTGATAGTACCAAATTTTGGTGATGATGTGAGAAAATCACACCAACCATTATTGGTGGGTGTAAAAAGCTCCAAGCTCTTTGGAAAAAGATCTGACAGTTTTCTACCAAATTAAGTATGTGCCTACCCTATGACATTAATACTTAGGAAAAATCAGTACATCTGACCACAATAAAAGATTTGTATAAGATTTTTCATAGCTTTATTCATAATATCCCCAAACTGGAAACAGCCCAGGTGTCCATTAGAGACTGTATAAACAAACTGTGGTATATTTGTACAAGGTAATATTATTCAGTAGGTAAAAAGGAATGAATTGCTGAATCCCACAACAATATGGATGTCTGACACTCAAAAACATTATGATGAGTGTAAAAAAGCCTCACACAAAAGAGGAAGGCTGTTTATATAAGGTTTAAGAACAGTCAAATCTAATCTATTCTGGGGAAAAAAATCAGAACAGTGGTTATCTCTTAGGGAATGGCTGCTGCTGCTAAGTCACTTCAGTTGTGTCCGACTCTGTGTGACCCCATAGATGGCAGCCCACCAGGCTCCCCCATCCCTGGGATTCTCCAGGCAAGAACACTGGAGTGGGTTGCCATTTCCTTCTCCAATGCATGAAAGTGAAAAGTGAAAGTGAAGTCGCTCAGTCATGTCCAACTCTTCACGACCCCATGGACTGCAGCCCACCAGGCTCCTCCATCCATGGGATTTTCCAGTCAAGAGTACTGGAGTGGGATCCCATTGCCTTCTCCATTAGGGAATGAAAATAGGGAATAATTGGGGAGGGGCATGATGGCAGTGACAATATTCTATATCTTGATAGCAGTTTGAGTTTCAGATATGTTTGTTAAACTCAATATATACTTGAGATTTGTTCATTTGTACTGATGTCTGTAATTCACTTTTTTTTTAATTGACTTATTTATAGTGAAAAAGTTGGCTTAAACCTCAACATTCAGAAAACTAAGATCATGGCATCTGGTCCCATCACTTCATGGGAAATAGATGGGGAAACAGTGGAAACAGTGTCAGACTTTATTTTGGGGGCTCCAAAGTCACTGTAGATGGTGACTGCAGCCACGAAATTAAAAGACGCTTACTCCTTGGAAGAAAAGTTATGACCAACCTAGACAGCATATTCAAAAGCAGAGACATCACTTTGCCAGCAAAGGTCCGTCTAGTCAAGGCTATGGTTTTTCCAGTAGTCATGTGTGGATGTGAGAGTTGGACTGTGAAGAAGGCTGAGCGCCGAAGAACTGATGCTTTTGAACTGTGGTGTTAGAGAAGACTCTTGAGAGTCCCTTGGACTGCCAGGAGGTCCAACTAGTCCATCCTAAAGGAGATCAGTCCTGGGTGTTCATTGGAAGGACTGATGTTGAAGCTGAAACTCTAATACTTTGGCCACCTGATGCAAAGAGCTAACTCATTGGAAAAGACCCTGATGCTGGGAAAGATTGAGGGCAGGAGGAGAAAGGGACGACAGAGGGTGAGATGGCTGGATGGCATCACTGACTCAATGGACATGGGTTTGGGTGAACTCTGGGAGTTGGTGATGGACAGGGAAACCTGGCGTGCTGTGGTTCATGGGGTCACAAAGAGTCGGACACAACTGAGCGACTGAACTGAACTGAACTTATTTATTTGACTGCAGCTTGTTTTACTTGTGGCACATGGGATCTTTATTGTAGCTTGGGCTCTCAAGTGACTGTGAGGGCCCAGTTGCCCAGAGGCATGTTGGATCCTAGTTCCCTGACCAGGGATCAGACTCATGTCCCTTGCATTGGAAGGTAGATTCTTAACCTCTGCACCACCAGAGTAGTCCTGTAATTTACGTTAAAATGTGTAAACAAAAAAAACAGATGAACTAATGTATATACACAGATATATATAGATATATGATAAAACCAGAAATAGTAAAACGTTAATGGTATCATCTAGATGGTCTGAAAATAGATGTTCACTGTAAAGTTATTTCGACTTTGCGGTATAAAAATTTTCACAATAAAATTTTGAGGAAAAGATTTAATAAAAATGTATTAAAAATAAGGGGATAGCAATGAAATATGAATGCGGATTAGATATTTGATAATATTAAGGAATTATTTTCCTGTGTGTGATAATGGTATTATGGTGATAGTCTTTTAAAATATCTTATCTTTTAAAGACACATTCCAAAATAAGAAAATCAGATTTTTGAGATCCTTGCAAGTTTTTCTTTGTTTGTTCCCCAAATTTATATTTTTTTATCCATATAAATTGCCCTTATGAATTTACCATGGGGTTGCAAAGAGTTGGACACAACTGAGCAACTTCCCTCCCTTTCCCTTTTTTCCTATGGTTGTGATATATAAGTTCCGGAGCAGAAACAGAACAAAAGAATGACCCAGTGAAAAATTCACAATTTATGGGATATGAACTCAAAGGCGCTGGGACTCAAGAAGTTTTAAACAATGACTGAGCTCCTGAAATTCTAGCAAGCATTAGGGATTAAGTAGTGTGTAAGATGCTAAAGACCACAGAGCCACTCACAGGAAAAGAAATTCCATATTTTGGACAACAAAGGTGAATCACAGGAAACCTAAAATTCAGGTATTTGGGTAATTCTGGAAATGCTTAACTTTTGCCCTATAGTGAATAAACTAATTCATGAAGTAGTCTGTGAGTTTTTTTTTCAAGATTTGTATAAAATGATGTCAGTGCTTAAAGTAATAACACATAGAAAGCAATCAATGTTAGACACTACCATTACTAAGTATTTGACAATTTTTTTAGATACTTATTATACACTGGACACTGTGCTAGGCACTGAGGATAAAACTGTCAACTTGATGGTGTGGCCTTTGCTACCACTGACCTCAGAGTTTAGTGAGCTCTGTTTTGACAACCTCCATTTCATCACAGTGCTTTCCTTTTCTTACAGCTGGAGTTCACCAGGCAAAATTGCGTGCTCACCATCCATAATAGGTAATTTTACATTAATATATATAAAATAAAAAATGTTTTCCTAATGCATACTAGCATGAAAGTTGTGATGCTTGATATAGTCACAGACGTGAAAAAAAATCAAACACTAATGCTTTGTCTCTCATTATTTTTACCTACTCTTTCACACACAGTTGAACTTATTTTATAGAGCCTATTAAAATATTAGGCTATTTTCTCCTTCATTAAGCATAATTCCTTTAATTTTTCATTAACATTTTGCATGCTTTTCTTTTTGAAGATTAAATGGAGCTATTATGTATAATATCATAGACTTGAAATGTTTATCAATATTTTCAAATTACATTGTTTCATTTCCTAATTAGAATCCTTTCTTTGTTTTCTTTTTTTGCATGAATATGACTGATGACAGAATTGGTATATATTAAATCACTACTCTTGGGAACACCAATGTGAAATTAAAAGTCAATATCTTATCATATAGTAAACATTTTTAGACAGCACTCCTGTACTGTTTGATTTTTTAAAATTGTAAACCTGGATTACTTTTATAATTTAAAACTTGGGAAAACAAAACAGCCCTAATTGTGCCATTTTCCTTACCAAACCTTTGACTTCCTGCTACCAATAGTATACATCCTGGCACTTTCCCATGAACATCCAAGGTTTTTACCAACTCTCTCCCAAGTAACAAGTACAAATATTTTCTCATGCTTTAAAAATAAGGAACATAAGTTAAAAGACCCATTTCCTGGAGACTCTTGAAATACCTTAAGGTAGAAATCACAATTTATATATTTATGAATTTAAGTTTTAATAATATTTAATTAGATATTAACTCATTTATCCATAAACTTTACAAGTAATAGTATAAATCAAAACAAAAATAGACAAGTTTTCAGTCTATTAGTCTACTACATTATCTTGTTAGAACTGTAATGAATATATTTACTATCTTACTTAGTTTTCTAAAGAAAAACCAAATATATGTTTGATTATCAAAAGATTATTATAGGGAAAAGAATTTCTAGTAAAGCAGACTTTGTTACTGTCTTAAGCAAGGTCTGACTTGATTTCCAGAATGTACTTTAGGCCTCAAAACAGAAAAAAGTTTTCTTACTGTGGCACAGTTCCTTTTCTTGAACCCGAGAAGTTGATTTAAGGATAGGCTTTGTTTCCTAGACCATAGGAATAAAGGACTAGGTTCTACCTTATCATCTTTGGCTTACATCACATTATTGGACTTTACCTCTACCTGTTTCACTTGGTGGTCCTTTTCTGTGTCTCCTCTCAAAATGTGGACATACTCTGTCAGGAACCAGTAATCCCATAGTGGCCTTCCTTTTCAGTAGGTCCTAAATATTAATAGTTCAGTCTGAGTCAGAGTACACTGGGCTCCACTATATTTGTAAAGGACGTGAATCTGCTTCACAATCCTGGGTTCAAAAAAAAACTCATCTTCTTTATTGTTCTTAATTAGGGATGCCTGCCTAAGCTTTCTACTCAAAAGAATTGGTGGGAAGTTTAGCTGATTATATAGGAGAATTCATGTAAGGCAGACAGGCTCCACCTCTCTCTAGGATCATAAACAATCTGGGTCATCATATACAACATCAGAAAATTTGGAGGAAAGGATTTGGGTCTTCAGTCCAAACCCTCTGATCACCTCTGAGATGTTAATTATTGACGCCTGCACAAATTATTTACAGGCAGTCACCTCTACTCTTTTCATGTTGTTGTTTAATTGCTAAAACATGTCCGACTCTTTGCAATGCAATGGATTTTAGCCTGCCAGGCTCCCCTGTCCATAGGATTTTCCAGGCAAGAATACTGGAGTGGGTTGCCATTTCCTTGATGTAGGGGATCTTCCCCACTGAGGGATATATCCAGCATCTCTTGAGTCTCCTGCATTGGCAGGCGGATTCTTTACCACTGAGCCACCAGGGAAGTACACCTACTCTTTTAATACCATGCTTGAAAAAGAGTATCATCTATTCTACCAATCAAGAGACTTTGTTTCAATCCCCAGTCCTCTCCAAACTGCTCCTATTCAGCAGCTGCCCCCATTTCTTTGGTCTCCTGGGGAGCTGCATGGGTCTGAGATCTTCCTCACTCTCAGGACTGCCTCCATCCTATTTCAGGAAAAATGCCGCCAAAGCCAGACTTGAATCCATCTTCACCTCAGGGAACTGATCTCTATCTTCTCCTTCTTCCTTCCAATCTCACAAAATGGCCTACTTCCTTAAGGGCAACGGTGGGAGTGCTGATGGATCTTCAACATCATGGAGCTTTTTACAAAAAGGAACTCTCACTCCTATAGGTGCTTTGTTCAGTGCTAACTTACTGCACTAATTATTTAAGCATGAATTATTATGAGATACTAAATCCAAATAAATTATATTTAAACATTGATTATTACTTAAACATTCAGTTCAGTTCAGTTCAGTCACTCAGTCGTGTCCGACTCTTTCCGACCCCATGAATCACAGCATGCCAGGCCTCCCTGTCCATCATCAACTCCCGGAGTTCACTCAGACTCGTGTCCATCGAGTCAGTGATGCCATCCAGCCATCTCATCCTCTGTCGTCCCCTTCTTCTCCTGCCCCCAATCCCTTCCAGCGTCAAAGTCTTTTCCAATGAGTCAATTCTTCACATGAAGTGGCCAAAGTACTGGAGTTTCAGCTTTAGCATCATTCCTTCCAAAGAAATCCCAGGGTTGATCTCCTTCAGAATGGACTGGTTGGATCTCCTTGCAGTGCAAGGGACTCTCAAGAGTCTTCTCCAACACCACAGTTCAAAAGCATCAGTTCTTCAGCGCTCAGCTTTCTTCACAGTCCAACTCTCACATCCATACATGACCACTGGAAAAACCATAGCTTTGACTAGATGGACTTTTGTTGACAAAGGAATGTCTCTATATGCTGTCTAGGTTGGTCATAACTTTCCTTGAGAGGAGTAAATGTCTTTTAATTTCATGGCTCCAGTCACCATCTGCAGTGGTTTTGGAGCCCCCCAAAAATAAAGTCTGACATTGTTTGCACTGTTTCCCCATCTATTTTCCATGAAGTAATGGGACCAGATGCCATGATCTTAATTTTCTGAATGTTGAGCTTTAAGCCAACTTCTTCACTCTTCTCTTTCACTTTCATCAAGAGGCTCTTTAGTTCTTCTTCACTTTCTGCCATAAGGGTGGTGTCATCTCCATAACTGAGGTTACTGATATTTCTCCTGGCAATCTTGATTCCAGCTTGTGCTTCGTCCAGCCCAGTGTTTCTCATGATGTAGCCTGCATAGAAGTTAAATAAGCAGGGTGACAATATATAGCCTTGATGTACTCCTTTTCCTATTTGAAACCAGTCTGTTGTTCCATATCCAGTTCTAACTGTTGCTTCCTGACCTGCATACAGGTTTCTCAAGAGGCAGGTCAGGTGGTCTGGTATTCCCATCTCTTTCAGAATTTTCCACAGTGTATTGTGATCCACACAGTCAAAGGCTTTGGTATAGTCAATAAAGCAGAAATAGATGTTTTTCTGGAACTCTCTTGCTTTTTCCATGATCCAGTAGATGTTGGCAATTTGATCTCTGCTTCCTCTGCCTTTTCTGAAACCAGCTTGAACATCTGGAAGTTCACGGTTCACGTATTGCTGAAGCCTGGCTTGGAGAATTTTGAGCTTTACTTATCTAGCATGTGAGATGAGTGCAATTGTGCAGTAGTTTGAGCATTCTTTGGCATTGCCTTTCTTTGGGATTGGAATGAAAACTGATCTTTTCCAGTCCTGTGACCGCTGCTGAATTTTCCAAATTTGCTGACATATTGTGTGCAGCACTTTCACAGCATTATCTTTTAGGATTTGAAATAGCTCAACTGGAATTCCATCACCTCCATTAGCTTTGTTCGTAGTGATGCTTCCTAAGGCCCACTTGACCTCACATTCTAGATATCAGATCTTCTTAAATATTATATACACATTTATCAAACTAAAAAGCAGATTGTATTGATTATAAAACTTATTACTACTTTTATATTTCAAGCAATTAAAAAGTACTAATACTGTGGATTTAAATTTGTTTTTCATTATTTCTATATGATTCCTATTATTTCTCATTGCCCTTAGAGGTTACCTTCCTAGAACTACAGAAATATTAATTACCTTGAGTACTGTAGTGCCAAATTAAACAGCAGAAAACATAAATGCAGAGTAGCCAAGGTACAGTTTCTCAATTGTCAGTATATTCAGCCTGGTTTCAAATCTCAGTTGCTGATCTCCAGGTTGTACTTCCTTTCAAAATTATGTTTGGAGCAAAGATTCTAATGGAAAATTTAGGATATGCTATTTTGGGCAGAAACAAAGCCAGTGTTGATAAGAACTGCAGGGGATAAATGATGGCTATTAAAGCTAGAGAACACCTTAAAATCAGTCTCTGCTCACTTCATTTTTCAAATGAAGAAAAAGAGAAAAGATGCTGATGGCAAAGAGACAATTAAGACAGCCTTTAAAATAGTCCAGGAATTGTGATTCTATGGTCTCCAACAGGATGATGGCAGTAAACAAGAAGGCAAATGTCAGAGGTA